>NC_067142.1:12898978-13208700 GCF_903995435.1 Acomys russatus
GACATGTGATTTTAGGCTGGCTTGAGCTGTCCAACCAGAATGCTGGGAACCTAATTCCAGTCTTCTAAAGTAGCAGTAAATACCCACTTCTTATCAACCTTATTATCTTAACATTGGTTCTGGGAATTGAATTCATATCTTCCTGAATACCAATTAAGCTCTCTCTTCAGGCAGTAGATTTTTTTTTTCATTCTGAATGTAAAGATGTCAGAAAAAAATAGAGTTTAATAGATAATAAAACCAATGTATTTCATGAGTTTCTAGAAATATTGCTCTTCTCCAACAAACTACACACTGGCATTGCACGAGATAGGCACCTGGGGACAGGGAATCCAGAGGTTGATGCAATGGCAGTTAGTACAGTTTAGTGTAATTGTACACAATCTCATCTCCTACTGTTTAGTGTATATTTGATATAACAAAGATACTTATATTGCAGGAGAAAACGTTATAAACAAGAAGCTTATCATGTGTTTCTGATATTCCCAGGTATGCCAAAACAACCCTAGTTCATTAAAGTAACTATTCTGGAACTCTTATGAAAATGTACTGACATGGTTATTCAAAAAAAAACCTGGATAATAGCAATGAAGAAAGAAGTGCAGCTTGGGATGGCAATATAAATCAGTAATGGTCTCTGTTCAAAAAGGAAATCACAGCTACACCTATGAGTATGGATGGTTAGATAGCAGCCAGCTTTGAAAAGTCATGATACCATCATCTTCTCATCCTAAGAATGGTGTCAACCAGTTTATCCTCCATTGAGAGTCCCAGCCTTCTGAGACCCATCATCACAATAAAAACAAAAACCAGAAGGATAGCACCTGACATTGTCTTCTGGGCAGCCCATGCATGTGCATATATGTGTATATTTGGCTGCATATGCATTTATAACTATTCTAGTCTAGGTAATTGTTGCGCTCAAAGACCCAGTTGAAGATCTTCTTTCAAAAACAAATAAACAGAACAAAAATTTGAAGGGGATAACATCAAACATTAACCTCTGGACTACAAATGCATATTTAAAACTTGTATTTGAACCTACATATGCATGTACTCACAGAAAGCAGCAGACAAAATAGCAGCATGTGATACCCAATTACATATCTGAATTTGAGCCCAACTTTGGGAGTAGCTGTCTAGGAATGTTAAGTAATATCCTCAGACCATTATTCTTGTGATGTTAAGGACAATGTCTGCCTAAATGGAAAGTACTGATTCTATGGAATCACCTCCAGAGGCCACTATCACTCCATCATTTGTTCCCTATGCAAGTTTAGGTAAGCTTTGCTTTTGGGGACTCCGATTTATTAGCTGAAAATGGGAAACATTATTTTTGCCCAATCTTCTTTTCTAACTCAAATTTATCAGTATCTGTTGTGTTCAAAGATAGGCCAGGCATATTAAGATGTATGTCAGGAGTGGTGTAATGAACAAATGAAAGAAAACATTGTCTTCTGCAGTAGTTTTCAGACTTTAAGAAAACATAGTTTGATTTGCAATGCATGAGTAAATGGAAAACTCCTGCTGTGTCCAGTTCTGTAGAAGTGCTCAGTGCATTAAGTACACAAGCTGTAGAAGATTTCATCAGTCAGAGAATGCTGACTGTGAATAGTATAGTGCTTGCCAGTGTGTGTGTGTGTGTGTGTGTGTGTGTGTGTGTGTGTGTGTGTGTGTGTGTTCATGGAGTAGCCAGAGGATAATCTCACGTGTACTTCTTCAAGAAGCAACCATCTTATTCTCTGAAACAGAGTTTCTCATTAAGCTTTAGCTCACCAAGTAAGTTAATGAGTCCAAGTCTCTGCCTTCCCAGTGCTAGCATTATAAATGTCTTTTGGCATGCCTGACATTGCAAGTGGAGTAAGGGGATCTAACTCCTATACTAATGTGTGCACAGCAATTTCGTTATTCACTGAGTCCCCTCCAAGCTTGTGTGAACTGTCTTTTCATTCAGAGTATTATCCATGATTGATGATTCCAAAGACAGATGAGGGCAGGAATAATACTAGATCGTGACAATATTTTATTTCATCCATATTGCCAGCCCTGTGGAAGCCTCTTTATTTCCATTTTAGAAGTACGTGTATGAAGCTTATTATGTGCATACATTAAAAATAAGGTATATATCTACTATACCAAAAAGCAGGTTTTCAAACATAAGTTCATCTTATTTCAAAGCCTTTTGTCTTGCCACCAACACTATCTTTTGTCCTCATTGGTAGTCAAGGCTTTTTTGAATTATCTACTTGCATGGTTCGTTGAAGCTTTAAGACAGGCCTGAAGTGTGGCTAAGAACTGTCGTGAGCCCAATTAATTCAAACATAGGAGACTGTTGATTTATCTGCGGTCAAAGAGGAGAGGAGAAGAGAGGAGAGGAGAAGAGAGGAGAGGAGAAGAGAAGAGAGGAGACGAGAGGAGAGGAGAAGAGAGGAGAGGAAAGGAGAGGAGAGGAGAGGAGAGGAAAAGTGAATTCTGAATGTCTCAGGGTTACCTGCCTGAAGGTGAGTGCCAGGCCATTGTTTATTGGTGATGCAATGCTCTGGGTTCATGACGGAAAGGTGCTGCTATTTGGTTTCAGCCTGGGAATAAGAACTGTGAGAGAAGCCTTTACTTGCTTCCTTAAAAGGTCCCACCCAACCTCTGCACTGAGCAGAAGCAACCTTGGAGCCATTCTGGGAGGTCACCACATAGACAGTACTGTGAAATTCATTTTGTATTCTTACCTAATTGGTCTCAGAACAATACAAATTTGCAAACCATCTTGGCTCTTCCTCGGTATTGACTTTCACAATTACACTAGGTATATACAAGGGTCCTTTAAATTTTCCCACATACAAAAAAATTAAGAGCATTTTTAGTAAAAAATACTTTAAATTTTACATAAGAAAATGTTTTTTATTCAGTATTTCTTATTGCTATGGCTATGTCTTACAATATATTTCACAGAATGGTAGTTGAGAAAAATTTTGAAAAACTTCTGAATGTTACCAGAAGCACAAGGTATAAGGCCTTAGGAAACAAATAAATATTGAATGAATTGTAACTGATTTATTTAAAGCAAACATGTTTCTTTTCACGAATGTCTTACTTTTCATCTTTTTTTTTCATTTTAAAGAATATATTTAAAAATTTTCCATTTGATATATTTTTTTTCTTTTTTTCTTTTCATCTTTAAATGCATAGCTTTTTAAAAGAGGAGGGAGAGAGGTGTGGTAGAACGCCCACACCATTTTAAAATTTCCTTGTTTGACCCCTTTAAAGGATTTTCTGGCCTCAAGTGACTTGAAATCTCTGAAAGAATGCCTCTATTATATTGCTGTGAAGCCCAGGGATCTCCACATGGAGCTTAACTCACACAGGCGCTTAATACATAGGGGTTTAGTGATTAATCCAATTGAGTCCATTTCATATGTTAAACTAAAAGAATTGGTCTAAAATTGGCAGTCCACAGTTCCTTATTCTAGAGTTTCTGATAGATAAAGTATTCAATGACCAGCTAACAAGGGCCATAGAAAGGTTGAGACAATGGTAGTGAAAGGTCAGTGCACAGCAATTGTCTTTCTGTATATTAAGCAGTTGCTCAAGGAGTTTCTGCTTGATTTTTTAAGAATTATTTAATATCTATGCCAAATTGTTATTATTTTGATTTTAAATACTTAATGTTTTAAATAATTAAATGTTCATACTAATAACAAACAAAACTAGCTTTTATATTACAATTTCACACATGCACATAACGCATTTCAAACATATTCATTCTGTTACTCTCTCATCTTCTTCCTACTCCCATGTCCTCCCAAGTGTATTATCATAATCTATTTAAGCATATATATAGTTTTCTAGTGTTGAGTATAATAACATTGCTGTGAAACAAGGAACCCAGTTCTTTACTTTGTCCCCTCTGTATTTCCCTCCCCCCATCCTTCTTCCTCTCCTTTGTCATGCTTGGATTATGTGAAAGCCCACACACACGTGCACAGCAAGTACTGTAGCATTGAGTCACATCCTTAACCCTATTTTCTTTTTTATTTATTCAGGGAGCTGAATAAGAGAAGTAATTTACATCATGGGCAAGGTATTTCCAAAAGGTTGGACTCTCTGAGGGGAAGACAATGAGAACATCTACCATGATGTGATAGTTTAATTTCTTTTAGTTACTATGATCATTTTTATCACTAGAACATTGGTGTACATACTCTAAAGAACTACACCATGCAAGTCATGAAGAACCACCAGCAGACAGTAACCAAAGAGACCCTGTCTGCCCAGTGCATATTTCAGGAAAATAATACATGAAAGTTTAAGTTGTACATTTGCATATCGATGAAGGAATGCATTAATGGACTTTACAAGCCTAGGATGAAGTTTAATATATATGTTTATCTTATCACCAAAAAATACTGTTTATCTAAAGTGATAAGGGGCAGTGAAAGTAAGGGTGCACACTTATGTGGGAAGAGCTAATGGTAGGTGAGTTCCTAGGTCTACCAGATTCCGTTGTATGGTAATGACCACAGAAACCCACCAAGGCAAGGATCTTCTCTCTTCTCTCCAACCTATTGTGTCACTGTTGCCATCAAATTAAAATGTTTCCATGAAAGCCTCAGCAACTTTCTGACAGTCTGAGATTCATAATCCCCCTTTCCAAAATTACATGCCCAGTAACAACTGTTAGGTAGACAAGATTCTCCAAGACTGAGTTGTACAGCAGCAAGCTGTCAGAATTCGTGAGTTGTCACAAATACTGGCTAGGCTGTTCAGTGTGGTAACTGATTGTAAGTTAGCCAAGCTCCTGTAATACACCACACAGACTTCTGCCAAAAATACCAATAATTTCATGAGTTCATTATGTTCAAATTGGGTTCAATAGTTTTTGTTTCTTTGGTTTGTTGTATTTTCTTTTTTGATCTGATACTCAGGTTCCACCTGAAGTAAGTATATAGTTGTCCATATCTTCTTATAAAAGACCACACAGCACCCTCTGTCTTTCTTATTCTCTCAGCCTTATGCACAGCAACGTTTGATAGGTTCTTTATAATTGATAAACATGACTTTAAAGAATTAGATTGATTTGCATGTGTCATTCTCCAATTCAGTTACACTAAGGCAATGGAGAGTTCATTATTCTTGTATTTGAATATTAAAAATAAGTAAATGTGCTCAGTCAATGTTGATAAGCATTAAATGATTGTCCATGACACTTAGAACAGGATCTGGAACTTAATATTAGTCAGTGATAACTTATTATGACTAGCTTTATTACATTAGGTAGAAGCAGACAGACCATTGCAACTTAAAAAATCTGTTTTCTGTTACACATTTGAGATGGATTCTAATTAAGAAACTATGGTACTTCCTTCTCAAATGATATGATTGTGGCTATTTTAGTGTATTAAACACTATCCAAGACTTGATTACCCACTTAAATAAACAATAGCAACAACATTTCCTACTTTTTTAGACATGAATAACAACAGGCAGTGAATGGACAGAGTCATAGGTTATGCAAACAGTAAACACTTTTTGACAGAGGAGATTCTCTGATCAGCCCAAGGGTCTATAAATCATGCAGAAAGTTACATGGTTTCAGTATTTGTGAGTCAGCACTTATAGTGTGATTTGCTTTGCAGAGATTTAGTTTCCACTGAGTCATTCCTACTCCAGTGCTTGAGTTCAGCAAACCTATTTGTTTCCTTAGCAAGACATGAGTAGAATAATTTCTATGGTCTCTTGTCTGAAGTGAATTAATATTTGTTCATGTCTTCCCAGGAAAATTACATTGCAACCACTAAAATTCAGACATTGGGTATATCTATTCAAAATTCTACTAATTTACAGAAAATTTAGAGATCATCACCTATCTAGAGGTTTTTAAATTTTTTTGGACAGATATATGAATATATGATTACTTACATGGGTGCTAATATTCTGTAATTTCCATATAAAATTTTCTTTCACATCTTATTCAAGTTTCATTTTGTATATCACTTATTGTATCCTTTGCTAAAATAACCTTGGAAAGTATGAGAATCTAATACCATTCTAACATTATAGATAAGACAGTAAGGATAAAGAATCAATACTGACTGAGCACTTACTATGTAGCTGACATTGCTCTGCCTCTTTTTAGCAAAACATCTTACCTAATATGACAAGAATTTAAGGCCACAGGGCTAAAAAGTATCATAGTGGAAAGAATTACCACTGTGTCTTAGGAATCCTTTTTCAAGAACAAAGTCAAGAGCAAAGATTCTAGGTAAAATTAGAGCAGAACTATATATTCTATGCTGTCAGGTTCCAATTTTATCTTAATAATAAAACATTAACCATCATAATAAAAAGTCATTCTTTTCATTTAATTAATCCAACAGGCTTTTCACATACACTATCTATGGATTACTCAGTGCTGTAAGAAAATACCTGACAAAAGCAATGTAAAGAGAGAAGGGTTAAAAATAGCTCATCCTTTGAGAATAGTCAATCATGGTATAGAAGATGTGGCATCAGGAACAGGAAACAGCTGGCTACAATATGTTCACACTTGGAAAGCAATGAGTGGCGAAAGCTGGTGGACACCTGACTTTCTCATCTTTGTTTACTTAGGACGCCAGGCCATTGGGTGGTATCAGTTACATTTATAATGGGAGTTTTGGCCTCAATTACTCTGGTCTTCAAGTTTCCTCACAGATCTACCCAGATGTTTGTCTTTTAGGTGCTTGTAGATCTTGTCTACTTGAATTTCTATGTTAACCATCTCAAAGTACATTATTTTAATTTTTCCAATAGTTGTCTAAGTTATATACCTCTCTGTAACTTTACATACAATGAATAAGGCTCAGTCACATGAAGAAATTTACTAACACATAGCCAAAGAATGTCTAAGAAACTGTATTACAATTTATTGAACTTACTAACCCATTCTACTACTTGTGCACTGGTAAAGCCTATGTTACATTACTTTGACTATAAAATTCTTGAATGAAGCATTCTCTTTCTGTTTCTTCCTTGCTTTCCTCCAAGGAGATGGGGCGATGGGAGAGAGGGCAGATGGCTTCTATCGTTCCTTTTCAGGAAGCAAACTTTTGGTGAGTGTCTGGTTTGTCTATCATTTTGTGTGTGTGTGTGTGTGTGTGTATGTGTGTCTACATATATATGTATATATATGTATGTATTTGTATATATATATACACACTAGTTACTTCCTGTAAAAAACAATCTCAATCAACTTTCATAATATACTTAAAAGTAGAGTTCAGTGTTTTAAAAAAACTTATTTCATAAGCGAAAGCAATCCATCTTATCTGAATTAAAGAAAATAAATAAAACTTGATGTCCAGGGAGTGGAAAAACTAAAATATCTCAGAAATAGGCTCACTGGCTGCTTAATTGTTGATGACAGCTATCAATAGTGACATCTCAAATGTATAGAATAAAAAAAAAATGCCTATATAGAGGATACACAGGAGTCAAAGTTATAAAATCAGAATTTCTCAGGTAAAAAATTATTTCTTAAAAAGAACATAAATAATCAATTGGGAAAAAGTTAAAAATAAAAGTTTGTACTTTGTGTATGATACGTGTGTGTATGTGTGTGTGTATGTACATGTCTGTGCAGGTGATATGTGTATGCACATGTGTGTGAAAGTGATTGTGTGTGTGTATATGTATATTCAAATGACTATATGTGCATTCCTGTGTGAAGGTGTCTCTGTGTATGTATGTGCATAGGTGACTGTGTGCGCCGCTGACTATGTGTACAAAAACCTCTATGTGCATATATGTGAAGGTCAACAGTTGTTCTCTATCTTATTTTGTGAGATGAAGCATCTCACAGAACCTGAAGCTCATCTTTTCATCTAGGCAACATCAAGGATACTGATGTGTCCAGTTTGCCAGAACTAAGATTGCATAAATCTGCTGTACCCCTCACTTCATTCATTCATTTGTTCATTTTGATATTGGTTTGAGAATAACCATTAGGCTGTTTGGCTTAAAAAGGAAGGACTTTTGTCAGCTGACTTCTCTTTCCGGTACCTAATGCTGTGTATCTTTTGACTCTGAAGGTTATTTAAAAGACCAAAATATATTTTCGGTAGATTATTGTTAGAGTTCTCTGATTAAACAACCTTCAAATTCTTTAAGCCATGAATGCAGTTAAGTATTGTATTCCCTAAGCCCTAATTTTATTATGTACTGTGGCTATTATTGGTTGTCAAACTGATTCTTGAGAAGAGACCTTATCTCAATAGATGAACTGCCTTCATCTGGATGGCCTGTGCACATGGTTATGGGTGTCTTTTCTTAATTGATTACTAATATAAGAAGATATAGCTTACCCTTGGTTTTGCCATCGCCTGAGCTGACAGAGCAGGGTGTAAAAGAAAAAATGGCTAAGCAGGAGCTGTTACAAGCAAGCCAGTACCTACTTTTCTTCCATGGTTTCTGCTTCAGTTCCTGTCTCTGATTCCTGTCATTAGTTCCTCAGCTTCTTTCAAAGATATACTGTCCCCAGGAAGTCACATAAGCCCTTTCTTTCCTGAAGATCTTTTTAGTAAGAGTGTAATCATAGCAACAGATATTAGAATAGAACACTATGTCACATACTTGTGTCTGGCCTTCTCTTCCTGGTCTCTCACATATCCTATGCACAGCTGCCTTGATCATGATATTAGACCTTCAGAAGTGAGTCAAATCTTTAATTTGCTTTCCAGAAGGTCAGATGTGTCCTTCCTCATTGGATATGTCTTTAATGTCTTTTAAAATCTATTCCCTTTCACTCTAATTTTAGTTTTATGCTCCTTTTGAATGTACCTGTAAATATTTCTTCTTCCATAATATTATGCTAGTTCATTCCACCTACTATCATTTTAATCTTCCCTGAACTTTCCATTTCATTGATTTACAACTGTTCTGGGTTCAAGCACTCAATAATTGCATATATCACAGGTGTCAGATCATTGGTGCTAGGAATAAGACCACTGCTGACCATGCAGAATCCTTTTTTAGTGTCCAGAGCTGACAGATTGATGACACTGAAAAAAAATCCCTTCTGTTTCACAATTCAGCAGTAAGAGAGTCAAAGACTCTAGGCAGAGACTTTATTCTAGATGTATACAATGTGTTAATTATACACACATAATAAAAGTGAGAGAATCTAGGAGAAGAAAAAGTAACCTGCCGTTTTCACAGAAACATTTGAGGTCATCACTGAAACAACGGTTGGAACAGGAATATAACATTTCATGTTAAAATGTGTTTGTTTTTATTTTTCTATCCTGCTGCTTTGGTTATAAAACAGTGAATATAACCACCTTCATCAAAATACAAACAAAGTCATTTCCTAATCACACACTCAACAAGCATTCCTATTCCCCTCCATTAAATCTTGGCCTAACCAGATATGCTTGTTGGAACATAATGTTTCCCCATGTATGTGAAATCAGACATGGATATTTAATCTTCTTGTCAACTTGACTGGTTCTAGTAAAAACTGTAGATATGTCTCTGAGGGCATTTCTAGATGGAGTTAATTAAGATGGGAAGACTCGCCCTAAATGTGGGTGTTCGAATCCCATGGGAAAGAGAAATTGAACTGAGCAGAAGCAAAATTCATTTCTTTCTAACTACCTGACTACAGGACCAATGTGACCAGCATACTCATGATTCAGCTTCATGTTTCTTCCACTATGAGGGACTATACTCAAAAACTTAAAGCTACAGCAAACATTTCTTTCTTTAGTTCTCTGGAATTAGCAAGGAAAGAAATGAATAAGACAGAATAAGCATGCTCATCTAGGCTGTCTTTAATCAGAGATCTGAGCTTGTCATATGAGTCCTGTCATTTTTATGTGGTGTAACCATAATGATGCTATACGATGACGCTCTAATGTCAGATTTTGAAAGTTATTTAGAGGTAACTTATTTATAAGTTTGGGTCATTTCTAATGATGAGAACTCCTACGATTTTTGTTCTGGTCTGTTGTTGGTAGCCCCTATAGGCATGGTCTGATTTTCAAGGAACTATATTTTCAATGATGTGCAGGATTCAGGCCTTTTGTTATGGCTCATGAGGTAACATGCTTCTCATAGAGGTATGAGGATCATAGTTTGGAACCAAGAACACACAGTATGGTTACGTTGGCCATGTCTATAGTCCCAGTCCATAGGTGGCAGAGACAAGGAATAACCACCCCAAGAAGGCATCTGATGTCAGGCTTAGACTGACACATGCATCCCTACATCGATACATGCAAAATTAATTATATGCAGGTGACTGTGCTTATGCACGCACATATTATAGTACACACACACAAACACACACACACACACACACACACACACAGAAACATATACATGCACAAGCACATGCACGCACACACAATGAACTCGAGGGTTTTTCTTTTTCTCACCTCTCTCTGACTTGCTGTTTTGACCTGTTTTAGAGGAAATCATGAGAGGAGACCTTTTCTTATCATCGGTATTTTAAAAGATATTTTGATTTCTTGTCCTGTGCATGTTGTCAGTTTGAGTACTGACTAGAACAACTAGGTATCTTCCAGCTGTGCTCATTTTTGCCACCATTTCATCTTGCAGCTACAGCTACATTTTGTTGACCTTACATTTGTTTTCCTGGTTAGTGTGCAAAAATCCTCCCCCACCTTATCACATTGGGCACTCAGAAGACACACAAGAAATTTCCTCTCACAGGTGCTTATCTTGGCCTCTATTTACTGTTGACTGAGTAGGAGAAGCACTCCCCCAGAGCTCCTATCACTCACTGTGAGCTCTACAGAAACATCATGAGAGGCCAGAATGTCTGACCTTAAACTCAACTAGCAGATAAATGGACCAAAGTACTCCAAGTCCCAGTATAGAGAGATCCCAAAGAAGTAAGTCAGGATTGGTTCACATTGGCTTCCTTAATGTCATCAGGAGACCCAATGATTCTGTAGGATGTCTTCTCTAGAAATCATTTATTTTGTGCTTTTGGAAAGATTCCCCACCAAGCCAGGTATCCATAGTATTGACTTAATCATTTTTATGTTTGCATTTGTAAGAGCAAGAATTCTAGACATAAAATATCTTAACCACCAAACAGCTAAGCTTAATTCTAAAACTATAGTATTTGGTCTTCAACCCCATCAGAGTGTTGAGAAGGAGTAAAATTAATTACCTGAGTATATTGTGAGTGCAGGTTAGCAGCTTCCCAAATGATAAAGTTGATAATGATGAGACATGATAAATATTGATTTACATTGAGAATTTTAGATGCACCAAGATAAAAAAGATGTTTTCTTCAACACTGCAAAGCATAAATAGCCAAAACAATATGAATGTAAGATTTATATAATTCCTGATTGTTTCATGGTTCTTCCTGCTGAAGGTAGTTTATTGAATATATGTGTAATATTATAAATGAATACATAAAAATTTAAAATCAAAATATAAAGTACCAAAAACAACAAACAAAAACAAAAAAAAGATGAAGAATTCAACCAGAATGACTGGATGAAACAACAGGTTTCAATTTCAATGTTTTCGTTTGCATTTCATTTATTTCTGCCATCAATGTAGGTTCTGGGACTCTGATTTTGCCCTTTGGATTCAAAGGAATTTGCACTATTTTTTTTTTTTTTTTTTTTTTGGATCATAATATCCCTGATACAGCTACTATGTTGGGCTTAGCAGGTGATGAGATTTCTTGTGACCTATCTTTTTTGATGCAACACTTTCCAGTTCTCCATTCCCACTGTTAACTGACATTTTTTTTCTGTGAACAACATTGTCACCATCTTGGAGCAGAAAATACCTAGGCCAAGTATTCATGACAACTGCTGTGGTGCTGTGGTGGCTACACCTATAGTAATGGATCTACTGGCCTTTCCTCATTGTAGAAGATTCCAGTAATTATTCATTCTGTCTTCTATGAAATACACATGATTTTAAGAGATCATAGAGCATATAAGAAGTGAAAGGTTAAGTAAAAAGGAAACTTCATGATGCTACTTCCCAGAGGTTTTCATCCATGATTATGTGAGGCTTAGAGTGATGATGTTGTTTGGGGTTCATTTATGAATCTGTAAGTAACACTTCTCCTATGCACTATTAGTAAGCCTAAAGCCAAGTTAAACTTTGGTGTAATCTCACTTTGCCTGTCTTCTTCATCTGCTTTGAATAGATGTTTTTGTTTTCCCAAGAAAAATTAAGGCACAATGAGTATAGAGCAAGTGTAAGTGTCCAGACTGCAGTGTTAGATGATGAATATCACTTGGCATCTCCTATGGACAGCACCTGAGGAACATCAGGAGGAGCTGTGAAATAAATTCACCAGCACCAGGTAGGATAATTTCAAATGTGAGTCATGTACTGGAAGTAAAGCACTGATATACATATAGCATGAGGTCTGATTGACTCTGAACTTCAGTCATATGAAAGCCTACTTATGAACAAAGAAGGACATCTCAAAATTATTTCAGTTTTTAAAATATAATATACATTTATGTTCATAGACATACGGTATATACCTTCATTTGTTATTTCATTCTTCATGCATATGATGAATGTGTGTGTGTGTGTGTGTGTGTGTGTGTGTGTGTGTGTGTGTGTGTGTGTCTGTGTGTGCGTGTGTTATAACTGAACATGTGGAATCTGAAGTTCAACATCAGGTGCTTCTTTGATCACTGATTGCTTTCCACTTAATTTTTGGAATATGGTCTCTTACTGAATATGGAGCTCATTGACTCCACTACATTAGATTCCAGTGAACTTCAGAGATCTGATTGTAACTGTTTCCTAGCCCTAGGATTACAGATTCAAGCCATCATGCCCAGCTTTAATGTGTATGCCAGGTATCTGAATTCAAGGTCCATTGGAGGATTATCTCCATTGCTATTAATGTCACTCCTTTTTTGACATATGATAACAACCTACTTACAACACTGTAATGATTGGATGCATGCATGCACTTTGTAAAAATCAATTGCATTTATTTGCAACACCTATCATCTAATGTATTCATGGTAAAATCATTTACAAACATTAAGCTCTGGTCACTTTGGAGTATATTATATTATTATTAACCTTAGTTGCCTTGAAAGGTACAAGATTACCATAAATTATTTCTTTTAAGTGCAGTTTAATAACTTTTGAACCATATTATATCTCCCCACCTCAATTCTTTCCTGCCTCTACTTGTTGGGAAATCTTCCAACTGTGGTCACAGTCCATTGTTACTGAAAACCACCTAGATTGATGCAAAATTGGAGACTCTCTTTGTCAGAAAGGCTTCTTCTTCTCTTCCTGAGGAGTCTGGATCCCCACACCCTCTATCTGAAGAGTGTCATCTAGACTTTAGAAAAATTACAGGTCCAACTTCCTTTCTCCGAATGAGAACCTGTTCAGCAAGCACCAGAATTCCTGGAATGCCTCTTCATTTTAATGAAGATTCTCAGTACCTTAGCCCTTAAGCCAATGACATTCACCAAACCCTCCTCAAAGCTCGATATAACCCTTGTTCACTCAAAATAAAATTGATATGTCACCCTGAAGCTGATCCCAGATTGTCATTTCTGTTTCTGCTCACAGGCCGTAAAACCCCCAGTATGTTACTTTGGCTTCCTTGTTCCTGAGGACCACGGGCCAAAGACCACAGGAAAGATGGAGAGCCATTGACTAAACACTATCCTCTAAATGTGTAGGAGGCTTGTATTGCCATCCATAGGAAGAAATAATACAGTATTTGCCTTTCCATACCCAACTTATTTCTCCTGTTGTCTTTCCAATGGTGACAATGCCCAGGCTCCACTACTGCTGGGATAATGTGGCCTTTCTATATGTTTAGGAGTATAGTTTTTATCCTCTATCAAACACATCTTTAAAATCACATCTATAAAATCAAGATAATTATGTAGATCATTTTGGACCTGGGATGATAGCTCAGTCAGTGAACCTGTTTCCCATGTAAGCATGGCAACCTAAGTTCAACGCACATGCCTTTGTAAAAACAGAGGTGCTGTGGTACATTCTTTGAACTCCATTGATAGGAAAGTAGAGATAGGACGCTCTCTAAGTGTCATGAATCAGTCTCCTTGTTGCAGTCCTTCCTCACTAAATGGGGTGGATAGAAGTGGTGAGTGGATTTGTGACCTATATATTCACAAGCATGAACACACACATATGTACATAAATCTTCACTCTCTTGTGAACATATACAAAGACATGTACATACTCATCCACATGCTTTCTCACATAAATACACACAGACACACTGATAAATTGGTGTTTCTTTTTTGAGCTTAATTTCATAGCATCTGCATCTGTAACAGTAAGAAAGATACATCATAAGGTTTACAAACTTCCTACTCATAGTGAGTTTCAGAGGGCAGAAAATATAAAAATAATAATTATTTTAAAGTATCACAAGAGTTGGGATTAATAATATACTGATACTTTCATCTACCTCTTCCAAGAATTTTCTCTAAGCTTTGGATGTAAGAGCCATAGAAAGGTGGGGAGTAGTGTATACCTATGAATTATGTGGCCACTGCAATTTTCAAGTAATGGCATCTGATAATACATGCACAAAAGCTACAAAAGTTTTGGCCTTCACCATCATGTTGCAAAGGAAGAGGTCACCCAGCCCTACCTTCTCTTAGAATTTATAGGCAGGTAATTGCTAGAGAGTGGAAAAGATACTTTCTTCAATGAAATAGTCCACAGAAAGGTTCTCTTGATCCTGTAATAATCCCTAGTCCATGCTCCTGTAAGAAATCTTCATGATACTCATTGGGTTATTCACTAAAAAAACAAAAGACATGAACGGCTTAGTAGGACCATTTGAGACATGAAAGGGGATCAGCAGAATTTGGAGCGATAAAAAAGGATCAGAGGGGTATGAATATAATCTCAGCAGATTATATAAATTCGTGCAAGTAAAAACACCCAAATCCAGCCACTGACACAAACTATATGGATGTGTAATCATATATTTATGAGTAGTATATGCATGTGTATGTTTGTCCATATTTCACATGTGTATGTGGAGGCCAGAGGTGGATGTTAAGTGTCCTGATCTATAAATCTATATTTTATTTCATTGAGAGAGAGAGAGTATCTCCCTGAATCCAAGCCTAGTCTGTCAATGAGCAAGATACAACCAACCCCCTGTCTCCAAACACAACAGCTCTGCATGTGGCTATATCCAGATTTTATGAGTGCTGGGATTTGAACTCAGATACTCAAGACTGTGCAGCATGCACTACTTCCTTATGAGCCAGCTTCCCAGATGTTGCTTTTGCTTTTCAAAACAAGAGTCATTTTATTTGACTGTTTCAAAGCAAAAACAGTATAGATGGTTACAAAGCACTATCATGTTCCTTACATTGCCATTATATATTAGCCAAAGGCAGTGAACTTAGGCCTGTGTGGAAATCATATCCCAATGTCTTGCATGACTACTTGGGAACATCCCCTTCTAAGTGTGTTGCACACTGATGAAACCCCTGCATGAAGTGCTTATCTGTCTGATCTTCACATGGATTGCAACTTCTCACCCATACCACATATCTCTCCTTCTACATGAGCAGAGCCCACACCCTCAAGAGAGAGCTCTCACTCTGAATGTGAGTCAGCTATTCATGATGTATATTTTAAAATATGAGAAATGAGGCTACATTGTTTTCCCTCTGCCTGTGGGCTTTCTACTTTTTCTTCTTGAAAACAGCTTCCTTGCTGGGAACATTTTCTCTCAAAGTACCAGAAGCTGTGAACATAATCTTATATACAGATCATTTTATTTTTATCCAAAGCTGCGTATTTGAAAAGTATATATTGCTCCCTAGATACTCATGCTGTACAAATAATGAAAGCTTTTGTCCTAGAAAGATGCCATGAATTTTTTATTTTTCTATCAGAATTATTTCCCTTAATTTAATTCATATTAACAAATAATTACAAAAAGAGAAGCTGAAGTCTTAAAAGCTGACATATCTGGCCACCATGTACAATGTGGATATTTATACATCATAGTTAAATGGCATCCAGACAGAGTACTATGTCCTATAAAATCCTGGCAGCTTTAGTGATTCGGACAACACTCATACGGTTGTTAGTCACAGAAGATTGTTGACTGAATTTCTTGTCAATATGGAGAATTAATTTTAAGGTGGAAGTTAATTACCTTGGTAATAAAGGTGAGAATTTGGTTGTTTGGGTCTTGAAAATGTCCACACTGTAAATTCTAGTCAGTCTTTCCCAGTGCTCTGTGAAGTACCCACTCTCTTCAGGACTCAGTTTTGCCCCTTTCCAAATATACTTTTGGGATAATGAAGTGATTCACTTTGGTTAGCAGCTAAGAGATGTGCATCTGGGTGAGTCTGTGAAAGTCTTTCCTGGAAGGACCAACGGAGAAGGCAAAATCTTTCTTCATAGTAGACAGCAATGTTATGGAAACAAATCTATAAGGAGGCCCAGGGAAAAACTTCCTATTCTGGCTTTGTGAATTCACTGACCGCAGGCAAGTGCATGAACCTCATGCTCTGAATACACTGCCTCACTCCAGTGCCATAAAAGTCTATCTTCTGTAGCATTTCAGTGAAGACCAGTCGTTCTCCATATGTTCTCCAAATTCTCAACAACCGACTAGGGCTGCTGCGGCCTTCATACTTACAGTTGGAACGTTCTTGGCAGCCTACAGATAGCTACTGTTAAATTACACAGCTGTCATCAGGTAAGACAATCTAAAAAATTCACTGTCCTTGGAATTTGTTCTTTCCACTCTGTTCCTCTGGAGAACGTTTAATAACACAGATGGCAAGTGAGGATTAGTCAGCCTTCATACTTCTTCATGTTGCTGGCATCTTCCCTGCAGGAGCAGACAATACTTTAAAAGTATGAATCTTATAATAGAATTTCATCATAAAACACTACAGAGAGAGACAGAGAGAGAAAGAGACAGAGAGGGAGAGACAGAGAGAGAGACAGAGAGAGACAGAGAGAAAGACAGAGACAGACGTGATATTGATGCTTCCTAATAATAATGAAGACAATAAATAATTGTAAAGCTTACACAGCATGTTAAGAAAAACCCTCCAATCTATCTTTTCTATGTAATGGATCCATATTATGCTTAAATCAGCAAAAGTTCATCCAGTTTCTATTCAATGTGGGTGTGCTTTTTGTAAAACAGAACAAAATGCAGCCCCTTTGCCATACCTGAGATAGCACAAAGAGAAAGTCAGTCGAGTCAAATGCATCTTAATTGGCTGGCAAGTATGTTTTATGGCTTCACTTCATCTGGTGGTGAAGACCCAGGCATTAACATGCAGGAGGGTAAAATGTGGTGTAAACTTCACAGTGCAGGAGTTAAAGGGAGAAGAGCAGAGCATCTGTCAACAGTTACAGTACTGATGCCTGTCAAGGGAAAGTTTCAGTAAAAATTCTCTTCTGTTGAGGTGTCTATGGGACAACATCTCATCCTACGTGAGGCACATGCTTGGAAAGCTCTTGACAAATGCACTAAAGAGAATGAGATTTTATGCATCACTGTGCTATGCATAAATCATTCTAAGGGCTACAAAAGCCTTTCTTTTTATTTTTTTAAAGACTGTGAAATGTATATTCTCCCAGAGTCCCAGGCCTTCAACACCAAATTAAGACTTCTGATATATCAAGCCTTGGGGATTGAGCACTTAGCTGGTTCTCACTCTTTTCAGTATGAAACAGTTATTTTTGGACTACCCAAATGCTATCTTTGAAGCCAGTCTAATAAACCCTCTTATAATACATGTTCCTTTGGAGGCTATGGACCTCAAAGATAAGTGGGACTATAATAATCCCACTTTAAGGTTTTATGGTTTTCTGCCCCCAGCAATAGGGAATCGCCAGTTCTTTATGGCTTTTTCCCACTAGCTTCCATTTCTCTGAAATGTGAACTATTTCCTTTACATTTGGTGAGCCTTTTTGTGCCTGAAATACTACAAAGAGTAGAGAAATTTGGGAACCTTATTTTTGCTACACCCAATTAATAAATTATTTATCCCCTGCTTGTCAGCAGAGACTGAAACTCAATCCCTGCTGTAGAGGGTGGTCCAGAGACACTTTTAGACAAATGAGGAACAGAAGAGATGAGTCACCTATGAGAATACAATAATAAGTATTAGAGTTGGTGAATACCCACAGCTCTATGAGAGAAGTCTCTATGGCTTGCAAATATAAGTTACATTGACTGTGCTCTGAGTGTTAGTCCATCTTTGAGTCTTTTATTTCTTAAGCTAATGGCAGCAAAGAACCCATCTGCTAGCTGCTATTAATTCTATCATTTCTGTTCATCTAGGCATCCCTGACTCTTACTGCAGATGTTAAGCAGCACATAGTCATACAGCTAGGAATGTCTGGAGATTGACTGAGGTCCAGAGGGGGACCCCCATGTTTTAGCTGTGTGCTGCAGTGGCAAGAAAGAGACCTACATAGCACATAGCTGAAGCTTGGGTGTTTGTCTCATTGTGGAACCAAGACCTCAAAGAACAAAATTATTATTTCTATAATTCTGTTACTATAAATGTGAAAGTGAGTGTCTTTTAATTTACTATAGTCCATCCATGGCTACTGGAGCAGAAAATAAGTCTCAGGCTCCCAGAACATTCCTCTACCTCCTACAAAAGCAAGGGTGGCCACACACGCTGCACAGACCCCAGTGTCCTTAAAGGCATCCATTACCATGAGCTAGTTACATAGGTTGTATCACAAAACCTTGACAGAAGGCCTCTCTTTCTCCATTCCCCAATTTAAATAATTTTTCTCAGATGTGTTACCTCCTGTACCTTCTTTCTTTTCTCTCACAATGCTTCCACAATATATGGAGGAAAGAGAATTTTTCACTAAAAATTTTTGGTTTTATTGAAAAGTGGCAATTTGCTAAGAATGGACAGATGTTGTTAAAGTGGCATTCTATCCCAGTGATCACAACAGGTAATGATGGCACCATTAATGCAGCCAATGATGGACCTGGGACATCTATCTTCATAGCATGCAGAAAGATAAAGTTGTGTGTCCTTGACTAAAAAATTCTTAAAAGAAAGCTTTCCCATCTTAGCAACATCCCTGATAGATCAGAAGAGTCATCTGATGTGGTTGTCCTGGCAGAAAGGAGGATATTCTAGAGCTACTGTGCCCTTTCTTTTGGTTATCACACTATTGAAATGATGGAACATAAATAATAGGAATTTCCGCAAAAATTTCACATTGGTACAAGGAAATGCTGGTGTTCTAGTGACATCATCAGGAGAGCTTAGTGACCAGGAAGAGACTCCACACCCTTCCTGAATTTGTCAGACTGCAGAATAGGAGAGACTGAATCCAGACAAAAAGGAATTAGTGAGAGGTGGACCACATTTTGAAAAGAAGAAGCTATGCACACCATGTGCTCTGATTTTAAACCCAAACCTCATCTCAAAGCCTGGAGATATATTTTAGGAATAACAGTAAATCAATCTTTGTCCCAGTGTGATCACATTGAATTAATTTTGTCTTTTTTTAGTAAACAGTAGAAGAATGATGAAAGTTGTGGATACATAGAGTGACAGATGAATGCTTCAAAGTAGAATGAATCCTACTTTTGCCTAACATGTCATTTATTACATCCCAACAATGCTAAAACTGCTCATGACAAATCAGAAAGAATATAAGACCAAGAAGACAGAATGCCACATATCGTCTTTTGAAAAAAAGTCCCAGCAATTGCATGAAATCAGCATTTCAGGGTGTCTGCACTGTGTTTTCAAAAGTATGGGTCCATCAAAACTCAGGCATGGGTAGAGAAGGGATCAGTGGGAAGCTACCCCTTACTGATGAACTGGTGCTACTTATACATTTAGGGACCTGGAATTTTTTTTCTTTAATTATGCACACAACTATGAACCCACTAAGCTACAATAGACATCTTCAATACAATGGTCAAAAGAGAATCCCGGTTGAGTTAGATGATTCACAAAATAATAACAAAAGTTATTAAGTGGGGATAAAAAATGGTAGGGATAATGGGGAATTCATAAGGATGGGATCAGAGATGGTGAGGAGAGAATAATAATACTGTCATACATGTATGAAATTTTAGAAAAACAAAACTAATAAATAAAATATTTTAAAACTAAATAAAAACTATTTCTTCTATTCATTATTAATTTGTGTGTTGAGTTGGCCTATAAGGAAGGTGTGGGGGCCTGGCTTTGAGGGTTGCTGACCCCAGGCTCAACCTCTAATAACCCCAGTCTCACTGGGACTCATGTAAGCTCTATATTGTTGATTTTCCATGTAGCTTTTTAGTACAAATTATACCTACTCAGTGAGAGAAATTGGTGCATCACTAAAGCAGACATTTCCTCCGAGGTATAATTAGACATTCAGATGTGCCTGTAAGTGAGAATAGAGGAATCATATGTAGACATATAGAAAGAAATTTCAGTTCAATGACCTATGTACACAAAATTACCTAGACACTCAGGGCAGTATTCAATGTGTAGATTTTTCTCTGTGTGCTGGATTAGTTAAACTCAAATGTATACATACATACATACATACATACATACATACATACATACACACATACATACATACATAACTATCTGCATTTGTCCTTTTGCAATGACCTGAAAAAAGCTATACAATTTGAGAATATTACTACCATTATAATTAGGATGAGAAATAAATTAACAAAAACTATTATTTTGCTTTCTACTATTCTCTCATTGATGTATGTGCTACCTAGTCTTATGTCAACCTTACACAAGCCAGAGTCATCTGGAAAGTGGGAACCCCAGTTTACAAAATGCCTTCATAATATCTGTCTGTAGGCAATTGTGTAGGACATTTTTAAGATTACTTATTTATGGGAAAAAAATCACACTCCATTATAGGTGAGGCTAGCCCTAGACAGGTGGTTCTGGGTTCTATAAGAAAGCAGGTTGAGCAAGCCATGTGTGGCAAGCCTATAAGCATCACTGCCCTGTGGCTTCTGCATCAGCTCCTGTCTCTTGATTCCTGTCCCATTGGAGTTCCTGCCCTGAATTCCCTTAGTGAAACAGTGTTATATGGAAGTATAAACAAAGTACCTCCCTTCCTCCCTTCCTTCCTTCCTCTCCAAGGTCATTATTGTTGGTTTTTGTTGTTTTATCATACGATTTCAGCAATAGAAACCCCCACTAAGACAAAAATTTGTTCGAGGAATGGGGATTAGCTGTGACAGACCTCGCCACGTGATAATGGAGTTTCGTTTGTAATTCCAGTTTGAATTAGCCAATGAATCTACAAAATTTATATAACTGGGATACTGGAATATAGGGAGTGTTAAGAACAATGCAGAAGATAGGGGATAGCATGGGAAGGTTTAGACAAACTTTGAAATCCTTAGCAAGTATACTTAAAGTACCTATTGGGCTGTTTTCTATTTTGAATTAAAAATTGCTGGTCTGGATTATATGGGTCTGAAAAATTATCTATGAGTAACAAGAGACTAGCACCACTGAAGTGTAACATTTGCTTTACTGGGACAATTGATGCTCATTAGCTCAATCTGAAAAGTTAACAGTAACTAAGAAGAGACCAGCATCACTGAAGAAAAGTTTTCTGGGAAGTGCTTTCTAGGTGTCATCACAAAAAAGCTGTGTTTCAGAAATAGTCAAGTCTGTATTTTGTGCTTGCAGCCAAACTTTCTAGAATAAGAGTCACTCATGTCATGTTGAATTTACACGCATGAAGGAGTCATGGAAAGCAACTGATATTTGACACTGAGAAAGATGAGAAGAGAAAATCTGTGAGGGTGAAGTCTCAGCAGCAATTAAAGCCCCATAATTGAAGAGGTCACAAAGAGAAATTGATACATATACTTGGCAGTGTGTGTGTGTGTGTGTGTGTGTGTGTGTGTGTGTGTGTGTGTGTGTAATGAGGAGAGAGACAGAGAGACAGACAGAGAGAGAGACAGAGACAGAGAGACTGAGAACTTGTGGTGCTGTGTGTATACAGGGGTCAAGATGTGTGAGTGTGTGTGTGTGTGTGTGTGTGTGTGTGTGTGTGTGTGTGTGTGTGTGTATTTGTGTGTGCAAGTATGGAGGTCAGTGGTTAATCTTGGAAAACACTTTTGAGGATCCAAGCTCTTGTTTTTTTGGACAGACTCTTTTATTATGAAGCAAAGCTCAATATTCGGCTAAGGCAGTTAGAGCATAAATCTAGAGATCGTAGTGTAACTATATCTGCATGCTAAGATTACATTTGTGAACATAATTCCTTTATATCAAATTTGCATTTACTTACACTTGTGGCAAAATAACATTACCTTGGGATTATCCTCCTTGTTCCCAAAATGTTTTCTATTATTATGCATATTAAGCTGTGGTGGTTATCAGGGTTACCAGACAGGCACTTTGATGGTCAGTGTAGTCAATGTTATACAATCGAGAAGAGAGTCTGAATCAGGAATTGTTCAAACTATGTTGGAATGAAGGCATGTGTGCGAGAGATTTACTAAATTGGTAAATTGCTGTGGGAAGTAGGCTGAACGTGGACAGCTCCATTTAACAGAAAGGGACACATGCTTTAGCAAACATGCATTTCTTCTCTCTCTGCTCTTTACTGTGGATATGATGAGCTACCTCAACTTCCTAT
The DNA here is from genome assembly GCF_903995435.1 of Acomys russatus. NCBI lineage: Eukaryota > Metazoa > Chordata > Mammalia > Rodentia > Muridae > Acomys > Acomys russatus. Next base: position 12,921,632 of record NC_067142.1, read on the forward strand.
AATTATGAGCCAGGAAAACATTTTCTCCCTGAAATTGGCCCTTTCAGAGCGTTCTTCATAGGAAAAAGAAAGCAACTAAGAAGTACTGAAAAGTGTCAAATGACCACTTATGAAACTTTTCTTTTTTTAAATTAATTTATTTATTGTATATGAGTGTTTTATCTGCAGAAGAGGGTATCAGATCACATTATAGATGGTTGTCAGCCACCATGCAGTTGCTGGGAATTGAATTGAGGACCTTTGGAAGAGCAGGCAGCACGCTTAAGCACTGAGCCATCTCTCCAGCCCTGAAACTTTGCTTTATTGTTGGACAGTGTGTGAGTCTTGGAAGGTACTTATCATACAGCTTTCTTGAACTTCATCTGGGGTAGTCCTTTCAAGTTTGCCTTGTGCTACTGGATGTACAAGCACATACCACCCATGGAGTTTTGCAAAGCAACCAGAGAGTAAACTTCATTGTTACACAGAGTGTAGATGCTGCAGTTAAATATTTGCTTTAGAAATACTACACATTCTTTCAGTGTTGAAAGGTAAGAGAAGGTCACCTACACCACATGTCAAACAGCCAATGGCTGGTGATAATTCCATTTTGTGCATACCCAGTCCTTTGCCCAGTACCATTTTGTAATTAAAAGGTGCCAATAGCCATAATGATAAATTTCAAAACAATATCACCAACCTAAACTTATTGTTTTCAGACTTTTGTCTTTGGTCATTTTAAAGTGCATATTTCATAAACAATATGTGATTTTATTAATCCTTGCAAAACGTTTGCTTAGTATAAATTAATGAGGGCTTGTCTCTTCTTCTTTCCTCCAGCAACCAGAGGCTGCCTTTCCTACTCTAGCTCATTCATCACCCAGACTCCAAATATGTAGCCACCCAGCAGAGCTGTCATATCATCCTCATTGCTGTAGGTATCTTATTCCTCCCAGGCTATTTACCTAGGTCACTTCCCACATTTTTCTGATCCTATGGATATTGAGCTATGTAAGAGGAGGTTCAATGAGCCATGGGGGAAAGATAATATACAGAAAATGCATCAATTAAACAGCTTTCAAGTCAAATTTATAATGATGTCAAAGTCATTTCAGAAAATATTTCAGTTACATTAGTGCAGACTGAGGCAGCCAAGGCAAATATTCAGCAAATGTTTATAAGGCACTTGCCTTGTGGGACTTAAAGTAGAGAGCTGGAGGCAAAATCAGGCTGGTCTCTCTTTACCAAAGTCACTCTGTTCAGTTTCCTAGACAAGAACTGCTCATCCAGTATCATTAGGAGAAATTGCAGAAAAAATCAGACAATTCTTCATCCCTAAGAGATGAACCAAAAGAAAATTGTTTACATATAAATGTCTGGCCTCTAGGTTGCTTAACAACCTCTGATATCATTTCTCATGCCAGCACCAGGGGTCAGGATAAAAAGGGCAATTCTGGTACAACCTCTTTGTCTCTCTTTCTCTCTTTCTCTCTGTCTCTCTGTCTCTGTCTCTGTCTCTGTCTCTGTCTCTGTCTCTGTCTCTGTCTCTCTCTCTCTCTCTCTCTCTCTCTCTCTCTCTCTCTCTCTCTCTCTCTCTCTGTCTCTCTCTGTCTCTCTGTCTCTCTCTTACTTTTGTAATTTCTCCAAGAGTGCTACCTTTTTTTGTATCTTTGTCTCTGTCTCTGTCTCTGTCTCTCTGTCTCTGTCTCTCTGTCTCTGTCTCTCTGTGTGTGTGTCTCTCTCTTTTACTTTTGTAATTTCTCGAAGAGTGCTACCTTTCTTTGTATCTTTGTCTCTGTCTCACTCTCACTCATTTCACTCTTTCTGTATATCTCTGTCTCTGTCTCTTTATCGTTGTGGCCAACTCAGGCACTAAATTATCTTCCTTTCCTTTCCCTCAAATAAATATCTCCATATCATATCTGTTGTTTCTCTCTCTAATTATTTTTATTTAAAAAAAAAAAGGAGGGCACATGTACAAATATCAATTCCACCTTAAGTAATTGAATCAAGAAAAGTATGACTGAGTATATTTGAATTGTATATATGAAGACAGAAAGTATCCGGTGCTGGAGATGTGTGTGGCCATGGGAGCTAATGGTGAATTTCAGTGATGGTGTCACTATGAGCATGGATGTTTTAGACAGAGGAGAAACCTCATGCACAGCAATTTTGAAATATCAGGATCATTATGCCTAATGACCAGGAGGACATGACATGTCCTGGAACTGGGTGAGTTAGTCTTTAAGCAAATGCATGCATCTGTGAATCTATGTTTTTGGAGGTTAGAAATCAGCTACTGTTCTTGAATACAGTTCTCCTTGACATGGTTTTTATGTGTAGGCTGGACTTGCTGGGTAAGGTGCAGTAACGTGTCCTCTGTAGAAGGGATCCACATTCTAGGAAGTTTACAAGAGAAAACAATAGTTACAAAAGTATACTAGGTTCTTGGTGTTGTCCATGAAAACTCCTCCTAAATACCTTATTTATAACACTAAGAATACTTCATAATTCTGGGGATCAGAACCTCACAAATGAAAGTGGTGTAGAGCTGTATGTTCTCTGAATGTCACAGGGAACTATCTTCTTTTTTCTTTTCAGCTTTGGTTGTCTCCTGCCAGTGGTGAGTGTTCCTTGGCTTGTAAATGCATCAGAATCAGTCACTTCCTCTTTTTGACTATGACTCACTTTATGTTCTTTGATCCTATCCTCTTGTAGTTCCATGTTTATACAGCCAAAATAATGATTTAACCTTATAGCATCCACTTCTAATTCCACATAAAAGATTGTAGAATATTTACAAATATAAGAAAACAGGGTCCTTATAAGCCACCTTTAGAAATGCCTGAGAAATTAAGGTTTTCATGGTTATAGAATTATTTCTAACTCTAATATCAAGTAAATTCCTGAAGACATGAAATCTACACCACCATGCTAGAAATTTCATTAACATGAGAATTTGTATTTTGAAAAATAAACAATGATTGTTTAAACAATCATATATAGGAGAATCAACCAACCTCAACTTATAGTCTCAAACATTCTTTACTCAGGTGCATTCAAAGGAGAATGGAGAAATAGAAGGATCCAGAGGGCCTTAGAAACCTACAAGGAGAACATCATGACAGGTGTATCTGGACCCAGAGGGGTCCACTCAGGCTACATCACCAACCAAGGGCAATATATTAAGTAAACATTAAACCTCTGCTCAGATGTAGCCAATGGACAGGACATTCTACACAGTTGTGTGGAGAGTGGGAACTGACTCTGACATGAACTCTGGTGCCCAATATTTGAACACTTCCCCTTGGTGGAGAGGCCTGCTAGCACTCAGAAAAGGGATAAAGAGGTTACCAAGATGAGACTTGATGACCTGTAACCATATGATGGAGGTCACAGACCTAGGGGACGGGAATAGGGTGTTATTAAGTAGCCAGCCATTCTAGGCAAACCAATGAGCTCCAGATGCAGGGTAACACTCTGTCCCCAAAAGTAATGTAGACAACTACTTAATAACAGGGACCTTCCTGTCTCTGCCTCCCTAGTTTCTGAACTCTATGGTCTCTGTGCTTAGCCTTTTTTACTCAGTTGTTGGGAATTTAAATTCAGGTTGTCATTTTTGTGCAATAAGCATTTTGTTGACTGAGCTATCTGGACAACTTAAGACATTTTGTTTAATGATGATAACAAGTGGCTCCAAATAAATAGTTCTGCCATGTTCCCTGTGCATACCCATGCTCCATATTTTTAATTTTTAAAACCATCATTCATTTCATACCTTCTCTGGACTTGGATTGGTTACAACACAAAAAACTCAAATATAGGAAGTCGATTTGAGAATGTATATGTCAAAAAGGAACATGGTCAACAACAGAAGGTAGATTCTTCTCTTCAAGTCCCAAGTTATTGTTCTTTCTACCTGTCTAAAGAAATTGATTCTTCTCTCAGCTAATAATTGTGACTTTACAGTTGGGGACTCCAGACTTCAGAGATCGTTGTTGAAACAATGTTCTTGTTCTTTCTCAGGTCAAGCATCAGTTATATCCTGGAGTATTCCTTCCTTCTTGGGGGCAATTCTGATATCTTGGCCATGATTCAGGAGTTCTATGATAAATGGTAACATTGCATTTACTTTTATAGATCTCTAATAGAGCATATCTTCATTTTCTAAGAGGACATTAATGAAATTCTATCAAGAGAATGAGGGTATAGCTCAGTGGGTAATATACACACCTAGAATGCACTAAATAAATAAAAATCTGAGCTTAATCCCAGCACTGCACAAGAATGTTTAAGAAGCAGTTTTATTTATTTTATTTTACTTTATTTACAATTTATATAATCAGGCAAACAAATTGCAAAGTAAGGTCATGCCAGTGGAATCCAGTCAAAAGTGAGCATTCTGACTTTTTGAAGTACTCAACCCAATGCAAAATGAATGCACAATATTCTCAAGTGGCAGGAGAAAAGTTCATATTTGATTTTTTGTGTTCTATGACACCAAGTGAGATTCTATAATCAAGTACTAACTGCTATTTTAAAGATACACTGGGATAATGTTCCTATGAATAGACTTAAACAACTTGCCAGGGGCTTACAGTCTGCTAATAAATTTCTGGCCCAGCATGTGGGATGCTCTGCTTCCAGATCCATTTGCATCTGCTCGCAGAACACATAGAAACCTGTAGCCATCCTCTAGATTAAGAAAGGATTTCTCCTAGGAGCAATCTGAGCTGGAGAATAGTCAACAGTCCAGGAGCCATGGGGCCTCCATTTTTTTTTTTCTCAAACCACCAAGTAGATCCATAGTCTCTGGAATTTACAAATGCCAATGTCCTCTGAAAATACACCCAGGCAAGTGAACAGCATTAGAATGTCTGTGCTATGTACTGGTCCTTGCTGCTTTGTGTTTGTATGTAGATAGATGTACATGAGAGTAACAATGCCAGGTGTGAATTCTCAGATATCATCTACCTTGTTTATTAAAGTATAACTCTCATTGATCATCACTGAGGCCCAGGGATCAACTGGTCTTTATCTGCAGTGTTATGATTTCCAATAAACAAAACACACACACACACACACACACACACACACACACACACACACACACACACAGAATTTTAAATGTGGTTTTTGAGGATGGAACAGAGATGCTTATGTTTCAAAGCCAGTATTTAACTGACTTCACTCACCCTTGTCAAGCAGTGTGAATTCTAAGGCACTCTTAGCATGTTACATTTGAGAGAAGAAAAGTGACTTTGGTGATTCATTCAAGGTTATTACATAAGTACTTAACTATTGTTGATTTCAGCACCTCTACTTCCTATAGGAAACAGGAAGTCTATGTAGCATAGCCCAATGGGTCAGATATAAATTTTATAAACCTCTGGCAAAGGCCAGTTCTATTGCCCAGAATTATGACGTTCAGCTCAGGATGTCAAGATTACCAAGTAGCTGGATTCAAATTAAGATTTACCTAAGTCCAGAGCTCAAGCCCTAAATCTGAGCACAGAGGAAATCTCAGATAAACACTTTCAATTAAAACTATTCAAAGGAAACTAGGTATTCCAGTTGCAGTCTCAGTGAACAATCCTCTATCCCCACCTTATCTAAATCCCTGGGGCAGACACAGGTGGAAGACACACTTCATCTACTATTGGATAAAGAAAGACAGCACAAGCTGCATATGATGAACTCAGAGTCTAGTTTCCATTCTTATCAGCATCAATTCTGCCAAACACCCTGATAAGTAGTGGCTCATTATTTGTAAAACATGCTCATTCATTTTCTGGTTCTCCTGGCTTATGTAAACCAAGAAATCATACAAATCAGAACAATGAGTAAGTTCTTTATATGTCCCTTCACCTGGGGTCCAACAGCTTGGACATAGAGCCCGTGTAGTGGGAGGGCCAAGGTGGAAAGATTGGATATCTCTTCCATAAGTCTCAGCCCTCCAGTCATCCTGGACCTCAGCTTTTTACTGACACCAAAAACTTATTGCATTGTTTTTCTTTTTTTTTTTTTTTTTTTTTTTCTGTTTGAAAAATACTAGGGTTTGAACACAAAGTCTCATAAATTAAAGATTAAGTTATCTACAACTGCAACTGACCTACAGCCCCACTCTTTATTGGCTTATCTCTATTTGGGCATGGTCTATCTCTCCTGTGCTCTGAGATGAATTTATAGAAGTGCTGGGCACTAATGACACTCAGAAAAGATACCTGTTGGAGTACTTTTTAAATCTATTTCAATTTTGGGTTCCTTAAATTTCTTTCTCATGTTCTGGCTATTATGAATAAGGCTGCTATGAACATGGTTGAGCAAATTTTCTTGTTGTGTGCTGGAGCATCTTCTGGGTATATTCCAAGGAGTGAAATAGCTGGGTCTTGAGGAAGCCTTATTCCCATTTTTCTGAGATAGCACCAGATAGGTTTTCAAAGTGGCTGTACTAGTTTGCATTCTCACCAGCAATGAAGGAGTGTTCCTCTCTCCCCACATCCTCGCCAGCATGTGGTGTCGCTTGAGTTTTTGATCTTAGCCATTCTGATGGGTGTAAGATGGAATCTCAGAGTTGTTTTGATTTGCATTTCCCTGATGACTAAGGAGGTTGAGCATTTCTTTAAGTGTTTCTCAGCCATTTGATATTCCTCTGTTGAGAATTCTCTGTTTAGTTCCACAGTAGAAGAGTGGATAAAGAAACTGTGGTACATATACACTATGGAATACTATTCAGCTATTAAAAACAAGGAATTCCCGAAATTTGTGGATAAATGGATTGAGCTAGAAATGATCATAATGAGTGAGTTAACCCAGAAGCAGAAAGAATCAAATGGTATATACTCACTTATATCTGCATACTAGCCCAAGGGGCATGTCCCACGAAAGCCTTCACTTACCAGGAAACTGGAACAGAGGGGAAGGCATCCTATTGGATCTCTAAATGAGAGATGCATGGGAGAATAGCAAAATAAAAGGATACAGATGGTCCTAGAAATCTACAAGTAGAACAATATGATAGGCAGATTTGGGTCCAGGGGTCCCGCTCAAACTAAGGCACCAGCCAAGAACAATACAGGAGATAAACTTTAAACCCCTTCCCAGATCTGGCCAATGGTCAGAATATTCTCCATAGTTGAGTGGAGAGTGTGATACGACTTTCTCACGTACTCTGGTGCCTCACATTTGACCATGTCCCCTGGAGGGGGAGACCTGGTGGCACTCAGAGGAAGGACAGCAAGTAGCCAAGAAGAGACTTGATACCCTATGAGAATATACAGGGGGACGTAATCCCCCTCAGGAACAGTCATAGGGGAGGGGAATAAAGGGAAAATGGGGGCGGGGTAGGAATGGGAGGATACAAGGGATGGGATAAACATTGAGATGTAACAAGAATAAATTAATAAAAAAAAAAGGGGGGGAAAATTTCTTTCTCATTCCTTCACCCTTTTCCCTTCCAACCCCAAAACCAGGCCATTGAGAAAAAGGTTAGTGGGGAGAGGGGGGCAGAGTTTTCCTTAGCTGCTTCCTACTGTTCAGGGTCCTCAGATTTCATGGGGAAATTCCAATCCTCATTTCAGGATATCTCCAACTTCTTATCCTCACACTGCATTAACATCGACAAGGAGGAGTCTTCTTACTCAGTCTCTCTTTGGGATTGGCTGTTATCCCTACTGAAAAAAGTTCACGCAACAGCATGAGGTACTTCACAGCTGACAAACATCACATGGCCTTCCAGGAGGCAAGTGCATCAGACTTCCCCATATCCCATAGCTGGGACTAAAACAAAAACATGTTTACATATGAATCAAAACTTCCACAACAGATACCTACTACAATTGCTTACATAATTTTTTTCTAAAGAGCTTGAATGGGAGGAATGAAATGCGGAAATAGCCAATCAAACACAAATAAAAAAACTTAATTACATGCTAGGGTAATAGTTAAGTTGGGAAAGTTCTTTCCTTACAGGCATGATAACCTGTGTTCAAACCCCAGAGTCCATTTCTAAAAATCAGAATGTAGTCAACCCTGCTTATAAAGGCAGATTTCTGGGGCTCACTTCCAAGTTAGCCTAGCTCGATGAGTACCAGACCAATGAGAGAGCTTATCTCAAAATTTATGATGGAGAACACCTGAGAATCTATCATGAAGTTGTCCTCTGAACTGCCCACTCCCATATACCAGCACACAGGCTGGCATCCACAATTACAAACACTGAAACTAAAACACTTGCAAGTCCATCAAACAGTTCCTGTGGTTCATTAGCAGGCCAGCCAGGATACTTACTTATTAACATATGTTTCATCTATACAAGAATTAATTACATAACTTTTTATGTCATTTTCTGATCATCTGTTTGAACTCTTGAAACCCACCTGGTAGTGTTGTTTGGAAAGACTATGGTGAAGCTTCATGTGAGGAAGTGAGTCACTGTGGTAAGCCTTGAGTTTTTACAGTCCACTTCTGAAACCTCTGTACCTTTCCTTAGGATGTAATATAATTAACTGCCATGCTGCTGTCATGCCTTCCCTAACATGGGGATATATATTATCCTAGAATTGCAGAGAAAAAACAAGCACCATTTCCCTTTAATTTTTTTTTTTTTTTTTTTTTTTTTTTTGTCAGTGTACTTAATCATAGGCACAGAAGCAACTAAGCCAAGGCCAAACTTGATGTCATTTCCATTGCACAATGTTAGACACAAGGCTCTTCATATCTGGGCTCACAGCTGTTGCTAAGGAACATGGGTGATCAGTTGGAGTAGGGAAAAAATCACCGTGCAGTGTCTTTGATCTTTCACATTGCAGTGATACTGGGGTTTACTTATACAACCTTACAGAAATTAGGTATATTTTATATAAGATATCTCATTACAAATTAAAGCTTTAATACAAAAAGTATGTACTAATATTTTCTAGATATTTTAGTAAATATCAAAATGTTAAAAATTTAAATGATTAAAATGTATAGCACCAGAGAAATGCAGCATGTTAAGATTTAATCTTATGTATATTTGAAGAACACACACTTATTAAATGTATAAACACAAATACATTTGATTTAAATGTATATATGTAAAAGAATGTGTATTTGAATAATAGCATGTGCATTTTATGTGCATATATATATGTACATACACATATATATCTGCACTATATGTGTTGAAAGAAGCTATCCTTTCTTGTGTAAAACTAGGGTCACATACTGATAGTAGCATTTTAGCACTCACATCTGTACATTTCAATATAGCCATCTGGAAGTCTTCAGGTTCCAGAAAAATAAATGATTTACAACATTCACATTGATTTTGCAAATTTGTAGAATTCAGAACTTTGAGTACTGCGACTCTATTTTAAAAATCTCTACACAATGTCACTTGGAGTAAGATTTTGTAAATTTTTCCATGATAATCTGGCTTGTGCATTACACAAAACTGACAAAGACATTTAATGAGTTGTCATATAATTGTTTCAAAAATTAAGTGAAATACGTCTCAAAAAAACAATGCTGACAAGCTAACATATGTGGTATGAGAGGGCTGCATAAAAGATGCCTGAGCTATGACTATATTACCATTAAGGAAAGTGAAGCAAATCTCAAGAATATTAGGGATCTCTGATACAGCTGACCAGTCTGGAGCAGTCTGGAAGAGAAGCTGCATTGCACTTAGCTCACCACGGTGGTTGGCTGTCACAGCCATGAGGAAAAGTCATAGAAGTTTGTTGACAAAGTTCCAAAGACCTCCCATTGATCACCATTGCTCTTAAATGTTTTTATTATCCAGGTTAAATTTTTCCTGATAACTTCTTTGAAATATTCTTTATGTCATAAAACTGTATTCCTCTCTATTTATCACTTTGACTATGAGCTCTAATAAATTTGCAGTGGAAAACTTTTTTCCCACAGATAATGTTGAAAGAAAGCCTCTGGCCAAAGGCTAGAGACAATGCAAGAATTTTGTCTGTCTATTTTGATCATCTAGGAAGAATTTGCTTGAAAACAAAATCAGAACTTTGACATAACAGTACCTGGCTAGATATTGTTAGCTGTAGAAAAGAAAAACTTCTTTCTTTAGAATCTGTTTCAAAAGTATAGAAAGTGGGCTTTGAAGGTCATGCTTCACAGATATTTTACAATAGTGTACACCTTGGCAGTTAGCCTAAGCTTGCATAGCACATCTGTTGGTTTGGGACTGGAAGTTTTTTCTGTGTTAGGCAAATTTAGTTTCAAGCTATGTTGTTATGACAATCATGCAAACACAATGGCTTTACCCCAGGAAAACTTATGATTAAAATCTCCTGAGCATTGTTTATGAAATAATAATCAGGTCACTCTGACCGTTACTTAGATATTGATTAACTCTTGCTATGTGTTTTATTGTTGCTTAAAGAGAACTGTTTCTATTTCTTTGTTAGGTTGTTCTCTTGCTCTGTTGATTTTTAAATGCTTTATTGATTGTAAAAGATGAGAAAATGGTGATGTAATCCATAATGAAAAATTGAAGTTTAAAGTACTGGGGTTGGTCCAAGAGAGACAGCAAAGAAAACATAAAGTTCCCCTGGACTAGACGATCTTTAAGTTTGCACCATAATTTATTCCTGGCTCTCAATATTTCTTTTCTTCTCTGTTACTCAATCTCTCCTTAACAATTGGGTCCTATAACTAATTGTTCAGTAACAGTTGGCTTCCTTTAATAAGTTCTCCCCAACCCCTGCTCAATTCTCCCTCCTGATTTTCTCTTCTCTGCTCCTGAAGATGGTTTATGTGAGTTGGTGTTCACTTAGGCATCCCTGAAGGTATAGCCATTTATATGTGTACACCCACAACAGAATTGTAGCTTTAATATTTCCAGGTGTAGGGAAAGAAATCTCAATGGAAAGGGCATCCAGATGCTGAACTCCAAGCAGGGCTTGCTTTTCAAGCAAGGATGCTCTGTTATCTCTTCTCTAAGGTGGCTTGGGTGAACTCTCTTATACTATGTGCACTTCTTCCTCAGTGCATGTGCAAACTTTGTTTCCAGGTTTGGCAGTGTGTGCACATATATATGTGCAGGTATGTAACTATGTTAATGTGTGCAGTGTTCAGAGAAGAATATCACGTATTATGTTCTGGCACTCTCTGACTTATTCTTTTTAGATAGGGTTTTTGACTGAACATCAACCTAACTAGCAGCAGTAATTTCAGTGATTCTTTTATTTTCCCCTGAACAGTCTGGCTTTACTAATGTATGTGGCCATTGCTGGCAGTTTACATGAGTGCTGGTATTTGAACTCAGATCTTAGGGACGGGATAGCAAGTGCTCTTTCTCTTTTTAATTCACAGCCATGTGAGCCTTCTACATATGCCTTCTTCAGTTCTAACAAACATACAGGACTATCATAGAAGCAATGTCTTAAATAGCAGCATGTCACAGAAGCAGCAAATTAGAATAAAGCTGAGTGAGGTCCTTGCCCAGGAGAGTATGTACTTCATCTCTCTGTGTCCACCTGATATGGACCCACCATCAGAAAAGATGCTTAAAACATCATGGCAGTATGTATACCCTAGCATATTTAATCCATATCTCTTCTAGATATGAATTTTCTCAGTCACTTAATAAAAGTCTTACGCTCTCTCATTGCAGCTTATCATAAATAAGAAAGGTGACACAAAAATGTGTCCCCTGGAGGGGGAGACCTGGTGGCACTCACAGGAAGGACAGCAGGTAGCCAAGAAGAGACTTGATACCCTATGAGCATATACAGGGGGAGGAAATCCCCCTCAGAAAACAGTCATAGGGGAGGGGAATAATGGGAAAATGGGGGGGGGGAGGAATTGGAGGATAGAAGGGATGGGATAACCATTGAGATGTAACAAGAATAAATTAATAAAAAAAAAAGTAGTTACAAAAATAAGGATAAATACATTTTGTTTTCTGACTATTAAAAAAAGAAAAAAATGTAGCCTAGTCATTATAAAGTCAAAATTCATTCTAAGGAAAAATTACCATACCAATTTATCTACGGACAAGCCTGTTCCAGGCATCTGCAAAACTTCAGGTAGTTCTTTCTGATATTCCTTTCCATGCATTTGTCTTCCATCTCACAGAAGATTGACACAATTTACCCTTAATACCAACTTAATCTATGCCTTACACATGTTTGATACCCTAAATTAAAATTGAACAGGACAAGGGATGAGGGTCCCATAATTCTTTGGTATCTCCAACACTGTTATCAAAGCACTCCTTGCTTTTACAATTTAGGTTTTTTTTTTTTTTTTTTTTTGTGTGTGTGTGTGTGTGTGTGTGTGTGTGTGTGTGTGTTTGGGTTAATCAGTGCAATGCCATCCAAGTATTGGATCCACTGGAACTGGAGTTACATGTAGCTGTGACCTACCATACATGGATGATGAGAACAGAACTGAACTCAGGGCTTTGAAAGAGCACTACACACTCTAAACTGATGAGCTATCACTTCATCTTGGATACTTCCTCTCTGTGATACCTTTGAAGGAAATAAAAATCACTATCACCTTCATCTATAAGCTAATACATTCAGGGTTATAGTATGAATTAATTACTTTCAAGGAAAATTGAAGATGCCTAACACATGTTGTTGTACCATGTGGGATTTCCTTGTTTTCCAGAAAGCATCCGTATACTGTCAGACAAAGGGAAGAATTTTCTCCATGTGAGTCACTGCAACTTGGCAAAGACATGAAACACAGCAAATCTGCACTCCATCATATTCTGCTTGTTGTGTTGATCCATTTTTATCATTACCTTGAATCCATAAATTTTTCATTATCCCTCTGTTTGCAGGCCACAGTAAGGCAAGAACAGCAAAGCCTACCTAAGAGAAATAGTGTCTTCTGGTTTTTATACCACATTTTTTCCTTAACAGTGACTGTTATTGTGATAAAGAGCCTAATAATCTTATTGAAGACGACTTTCCTTTGAGCTTCTTTTTTCTTTTAAGATCTAGGGAGAGTCTTCATTTCCTGGAGCCCTTTCCAGGCCTGGAAGCTTTCTGTTGAACAACAGGCCAAGTAGACATTTGGGGCTTCAGATTTTGGCCTAGTGTTCTATTCTTTATGCATCAGTCCCTCCCCCATACTTTTCCTACAGCTCCTGTCTGCTGCAAGGCTCCTGAGCTTATTGTCTTTAATAAGCTAGCCTGAGTAACTCTGCAGTAACCCAAAGAGAGCTTAACTTTCCCAATTACCTTTCAGTTTCCTCAAAAAGGGCTGACTTTTTAGGCTTTTTCTCTCTTTAGTGTACAAATCTCAAATTAAAGAAAATGAGAGCTGGTGTCTTCTGGGTACCTTAACCAAGTAGAATCCACGTAATGGCTTTAATAAAAGTTATAGTTTTCACCATTTTAGCTCTGGTCAAAGCTAATCAAGTGCATGAATCCACTTATGGTTTACACAGCATTTCAGAAAGTGAGGCCCTAACCAGCTGCACCACAATCACTTGATATTATTTTAGAATTTTAAATTATTATCCCAACTCCGAAAAATTGGGTGAGATGTTCTACAAGCAGTGCTTTGTATACTGTGCCTAAACAAGCTCTGTGGAACATTTTGAGGCATGCTAATCCTTTAAAACTTTCTTTTACAGGTCATATGACATCAGAATCCCCATTACTTTCCAAGAGAGGATTAAACTAAAAGGATTTAGTTATCTACTAACTGAACAGATTATTTAAAACTTCAAAGCAAAGACAAAATTACAGATGAAAACAGCATCTTAAAAATAAAACACAAATTAAAAGGATACAGAGGGTCCTAGAAATCTACAAGTAGAACAATATGATAGGCAGATTTGGGCCCAGGGGTCCCGCTCAAACTAAGGCACCAGCCAAGGACAATACAGGAGGTAAACTTTAAACCCCTTCCCAGATCTAGCCAATGGTCAGAATATTCTCCACAGTTGAGTGGAGAGTGGGATATGACTTTCTCACGTACTCTGGTGCCTCACATTTGACCATGTCCTCTGGAGGGGGAGACCTGGTAGCACTCAGAGGAAGGACAGCAGGTAGCCAAGAAGAGACTTGATACCCTATGAGAATATACAGGGGGAGGGTAATCCCCTCAGGACAGTCATAGGGGAGGGAATAATGGGAAAATGGGGGGGGGAGGAATGGGGGGATACAAGGGATGGGAAAAACATTGAGATGTAACAAGAATAAATTAATTTAAAAAATAAATAAAACATCTCTTATTTAAAAAGTTAAAGGATATCAAAAAAAAAAAAAAAAAGAAACACAAATTGCATGTATAGTACTAAAAAGTTCAGTAATGAAGTTGGAGAAGGCTCTGCTTGTACAGTGTTTGCTGTGCAAAATGCAAATCTGCTTCTGAGTCTATGAACCCAAGTGAACAGGTGAGTGTAGAAGTGTGCAGCTGTAATCCAATACTGCATAGGCAGAGAAAAGTGGATTCCTGAATTTGGCCAGCAGAGTCAAATTCAAAGGGATCCAGGCTACTGAGAAAACCTGTCCCCAAAAATACCTGGAAGAAAAACACCTAAATGAGAGGCCTGGCCTCTATGCGCAAGGACATACATGTGCATCCATATCAGCACACAAACACACATACATACACAAATGAGAGCACACACACATATACACACACACAAACACATACACAAAACTCTGTAAAGAGAAGGCAGTTAAAATAACTCCCCCTCTCTCAGACACTACATTTAATACAATTAAATATAAGAAGCAAAAAGTATGTTAAAATTGAGATATCAATTATTTCTTCTCTTTTAAGGAGGACATCTTCAAAACATATATATATATATATATACTAGTATGAGTTGAACTTTCTGGGAGAAATGGAGTATTCTGACAATGAGATTAATTTCATAAAAGTGGATTTAGAAGAATTAATTTTAAGTAGATCATCTCAGTCTTTTGATATCAATTGCTGAATACTATCCAACTACAAATGCAACCAGAGTGGTGACTGCAGTCATCTGTTGGTTCATAGAAAGTGTCCATTTGAATATTAATCCTGAAGACTGCATGTTGACTCCTGTCCATGTAATGTGTTTAAATGCCACATGCTTAAATGTAGGAAAACATTAGCTTCCTTAAGTGGCTAGACCTCAGGCAGAGAAGTGCCCTGAAACATCACAGCCAATTCTCACATTAATAAAAAAAATGTGGAAATCAGTCACGTAGTTTTAGGAATAAGTATGGAGCCAAAGGGATAGAGAGAAGCCTGCTGGGGATGGAGTGAGCACCACCCATTGAACTGGCCACTTGTTCCTTCTTCTCTTTTAGCAGTGTTCCTTCACTTAAGATTAGCTCAGGTCATCAAAGACCATAAAAAAGCCACTGAGGCAACTCAAAGACACTTAGCTTCAGAAGTCTATACTTGGTGACATAAACATGGGTCAATGTGAAGATTCGCTTCCAGGCACCAACTACAATAGCAATAGCTTATATTATATTTGGTCTTTTGAACTCACCTAACCAACAATTGAAAAGTTTCTGCAGGCTTTAACTGGTTTTTCTATCACATAGATACTGGACTTTTTGTGCAAGCATGAATTAAAATTCCAAATAGAATAATTTCAATCAATATATATATATATATGTATACACACAAAAAGAGTTGTGGAAGGTGTGAGGAGACAGCTCAGCTGAAAAGGATGTTCTAATGTGTGCATGATCCACACTGAAGAAGAAACCAGCAGCAAAGGTTTGTCGGAGAACTTCCCCTGAAAGGGGCTTCTTAGAATGTGTTTACAGAAGACAATTTAAACAAATTATGACAAAGAGATACATGCCATTAATGGTAATGTGAGGGCCAGAGTGAAGATGGAAAATAAATGACTGGAAGACAGAGAAATTTTAAACACCAGGACTGACTCGTGTTGCCTATGATTCTTGTTTTCTGTTTTCTTGTGAAAACAGTGAGGAAGGGGTGACAGTGCTGATATCACCAAAGCTGTCAGGTGACTTGCAAGTCTCCAAGTATGAGAGACATGGATTGGATCACAGAAAAAATTTTTATAACATTTGAAACATGTATAAAAGCAGTCAGCAGCACCAAGTGCTTCATTTTTTCCCCTTCACTATATACCCAAATCCTGAGCTGCAGAGATGGCTCAGTGGGAAAAGGCACGGTCTTTTAGAGTGAAGACTTGGGGTCTATCCCTGGGACACAGAGATTGAAAGAAGAGAAGAGACTTCTGCAGCTGTACTATAACCTACACGTGCACCCCATCAACATACACAATGGAAATCACACTTGCTCAGACAGATGCTCTGAGCTAGAATATTAATATTTGCATCCATCTGTTATGGGTAGACCATAAATTAGATACTTCACATCCACTAGGAATCTAAACTTTTTTGCCAAGCCTGAACCTCTGATACCTTCATGGCTGATTCTTTAGTGGCCAGGAGCCCAGTGACTTTATTCATGAATGATCAACCCAGTGTCAGACCAGAAGCTCTCCAAATTGAATGTCAGTCAATAGTGATTTTTCTCCTATTGCAAAGGTATCTTTTTTAAAATATATTTTTTAATTTATTCAAATTGCATTTCAATTGTTATCCCATCCCTTGTATCCTTCCATTTCTCCCTTCCTCCCATTTTCCCCTTACTCCCCTCCGCTATGACTGTGACTGAGGGGGAC
This sequence comes from Acomys russatus, assembly GCF_903995435.1. NCBI lineage: Eukaryota > Metazoa > Chordata > Mammalia > Rodentia > Muridae > Acomys > Acomys russatus. Next base: position 12,938,253 of record NC_067142.1, read on the forward strand.
ATCTTCCCCCTGTATATGTTCATGGGGTATCAAGTCTCCTTGCCTCTTAGTGGCCTGCTATTCTCTCTCTGAGTGCAGCCAGGCTTCCTTATCCATGGGACATGGTCAAATATGAGGTACCAGAGTTTGCTCAACCATGTTCAAAGCAGCCTTATTCATAATAGCCAGAACATGAATACAGCCTAAGTGTCTCTCAGTAGAAGAATGGATAAAGAAATGGTGGTACATTTCCACTATGGAATATTACTCAGCTATTAAAAACAATGAATTCCCAAAATTTGTGAAAAAATGGATTGAACTAGAAATGATCATAATGAGTGAGTTATCCCAGTAGCAGAAAGAGTCAAATGGTATATATTCACTGATATCTGCATACTAGCCCAAGGGTCAAGTCCCATGAAAGTCTTCACTAATCAGGAAAGTGGGTCAGAGAGGAGGACATCCTATTGGGACTCTAGGTGAGAGAAGCATGGGAGAATGGGGAAATAGAAGGATTCAAAGGGTCCTAGAAACCTACAAGAAGAACATCACAATGGACAGATATGGACCCAGGGGTGTTCCGCAAAATGTGGCACCAGCCAAGGACAATCTATGCAGTAAACTTCGAAACCCTACCCAGATCTAGCCAACAGGCAGGATGTTCTTCACAGTTGAGTGGAGAGTTGGGTCTGACTTTCACGCAAAGGTATCTTTAAATGTTCTTATCCAAAAGTAAACTTGAAATAAGAGAAGTCTCTTGGAGGGGGTGATAAGTTGATATCTCACAGTAATTGTGCTGTTTGTATTTTTTGGTATACCTACTTTAAAAACAATTACAAGGCCAGGGAGGCAGAGGAAATCAGATCTCTGTGAGTTCAAGGCCACCCTGGTTTATGAAGCAAGTCCAGAACAGCAAAGGCCATGCAGAGAAACCCTGCCTTGGGGGAAAAACAAAACACAAAAACAAAACAAAAAAGAAAAGAAACAACAACAACAACAAAACTAAGCAAACAAACTATTACAAACAAAAGCAGATCAAACTTCAAGCCTATGGAAATAACCAAGAGAGACTCAGGATACAGTGGGATCATGGCTGGCGAATTAGTTTTATCCTCAGAATCACAAAAAATACAGATGCTAAAGAGGTGACTCAGCATGCACACTGCTCACCTCATGAGGATGGAGAAGAGAGTTTTAATTTTCCCTAAATGTAGAGTGTGGCATTTTGTTTGTATTCCAATAGCTCAATAAACATAAAACAAGCTGGCTAGGTAGTCTATTTTAAAGGTGTGCTCTGACATCAGTGAGAGACTCTGCCTCAAAGGTAAAGGAGAGAACCACCAATGAAGACATTCTCAATGCCGTCCATGGGACTTAATACATACTTGTAAACATGCACACATAAGGTAATGTAATGGGGAATTTAAACACATGTGTAAGCCCACATTCATGTCAGTAGGCATGCACACACATTCACATATTCCACACACATGAAAAAAAAATCTTTAAAATTCCAAGAAAACATATTTTGCTACACTCCCAGTCAGCATCCTTAATGAAGCCAATACTTAATATTAGTGGGATTAAGTATTGGGGTTATGTGAAAATTTAAAATGAGCCATTCAAAGACTTGTGTTTAAAAAAAAAAGGCAGGAAGAAAAATGAAGGTAATCTCTTATGTGTGTACATGTGTATGCTTGCCTGCATATTAATGTGGGTTGAGGGCAGAGGTCAATATTACATATATCTCTTAATCTCTCTTCATCTCGTTTTATTGAATCAGGTTTTCGAACTAAACCTGGAACTCACTGATTTGGCTAGAGTGGCTGGCCATAAAGCCCAAGAATTCACCTATCTCTTATTTTTTAGATTTAGATTACAAGTATATACCACTATGTCCACTTCTAAATATATATATATCGGAGAGTATAACATAGATACTCACACCTGTATGGAAAACACTACATAACTATACCATCCCTTATAACCAGAGCATGTGTTGAGGCAAGTTCCAATAGTAACTAAAAAGGAATCTTTACATATTTTTTGAAATGTTTGTAAAACACCAGTTTGACAGTCTTTCCTAGACAATTTCAGACACTATTTGCAACACAAAGATACAGTTAGGTGTAGCTGGTGATTTTTTACTTTTTCCTTTTGTAATGTGTAAACTATGCCGTGGGCTTTAACATTACTTTTCTAGAGTAGGTCTGACAAGGTTCATGTTTCATGTGATAAAAGAAAAAAAAAGTGAAAATTTTAAAAAAAGGTTAAAAAGGAGAAAAAGACCATAATTTCAAAGCCAAGTATACAAAAAAGTTCTGTGTTATAACATACAACAGGTGTACTACTCCCAAACTGATAATTACTCACAGGGTTAGGAAAAGTCAAAACTTTGCAATTTTTTCCTACATTTCAATATTCTTAGAACCTTGAATGGTGGCTCTTCAGCACAATCAGATGAAAGTCACAGGCAGAATATCACATATCAACCTTGGAAAGTGACATAGTTCACACACAAACACACACACACACACACACACACACACACACACACACACACACACATCCTTAACCAGTATGCTGGTGAATGTTAATTGTCAATTTAACAAAATATACAGTCACATGAGACATGAGACTCTTAGTATGTCTGTTTGGGACTACCATTATTGGGCTAATTTAGATGGAAATACCTGCCCACTGTAGGTGGCAGCATTCCCTGGCTAGGATCCTCAACTGTATAATAGTGGAAAAAGTTAGCTCAGCAGCAGCATAACATTCATTATTCCTTCTGGTTTTGAATGCCATGTGAAAACCCACTCAAGTTCTTGCAACTGTGACTTCTTTGTCATGATGGGTTATAATCAAAACAAGCCTTTGCTAATTTATGTTGCTTTTGTTTGTGGAATTTTACTACAGCATCATGTACTAAAAATGGAGGATACCCAATGACACAGACTAACTGACAGACAAATTTCTGTCAGCAGGTTTTCCTATTTTTATAAATGGCATAATAGATTCTGTCAAAAAACCATTAAAATTGAAAGAAAGGAAAGAACACACTGAACTCTCTATGGCTGACACTCCGATTTTATTTGGGATATAGCTACACTGCAACCAGAGCCTAGGTGTTATCTTATTACTTGTGAAAGACACAGGATGGTGCTTGAACTCTTTTAGTGTGGGCACAGTAAGACAGCAGAAGCATATCTCACTCATCTTTATTCACTGGAAGAGGAAATTATTCCCAACCCTGTAGTTGTCTTCTTCCGGGTACTGTTGCCAGGTGTGTCCTCTGTAGCTGAACATCAGGTAATAGCTTGTCACCCAGTCAGAGCTCCGATATCTTCCCTGCATGGTCATTGTTGTAATCTCCAATCTGTTTCCAGGTCCATCTAGAGCCACTGTTGGTCATTGGAATCTATCTGCTGGCGACCAACCGCCAGTTCCTGGAATAGGAAGAAAGAGAGATTTGTAATAATGCCTTAAAAAGTCACCATTTTCTATGTCAAAGATCAATGAAACAAAGTTCAATCAAAACACAGTTCCATGCCTCTCAACTTAGACTCCTAGTACTTTCAGAACCAAATTTCTACCGTCTAACTCAGGCCTCCAGGTTCAGGGAAAGTACAAGGTTTATGATGTCTCCCTCCATCTCCACTTCCTCCTACTCCTACTCCTTTCTTTTTTACTTCTTTCTTTTCTGTGTCTGAATCTATACTATGAACCTTGCAGGAGACCCATATCTCACTGGAGATACAATGCTAAAAGAACACATTGAGCACTACACTTTCATTGGGCATCACTTATTCATTTAGCCTTCATTCTCCACAAGGAGAATGCTGGGTGAAAGGAAAAAAAGTTCAAAGAAAGTATGTGTGGACCCTTCACAAGAGAAAGACTGAAGTTACATCATGGGCACAGGGGATAGAATGTCTTAGGAGCTGCTCAGAAAGTCTTTCAAACACAGAGACAGTACAGCTGAAACAGCAAGCCAGAATAAACATGCCTAGAAAGGTGGGAAACAGAGTTATGCAATTACTGTGACCATGCATAGGGAACAGAGGATGAATTGTTATATACATAACAACAGTGCATAGTGCATGAGGAGGCGTGGAAATTTTTATGTCACCCACTATACAAAGACATGAAAAAACTTTGCACTGCCTGCTTAGCTCCTATACTATTCATGAAATTTTAACTTGGTAGATAATCAATATTCACTCTAAAGGAACTGAAAGACCCGTGGCTTACAGGTTTTCAAATAGAAAAAATTCATCAGTCTTAACTTTCACTGGTTCCTGGATTCTCAAGTCCTCTGTAAACTGAGGTGAGGAGCATTGCAGCATCTTATGAGATGGACAGGTGTGTGGGGAAAATCAATCATTTTGCTCAGGTCCGGAGGAGAAATTACAACTAAAGAAGGATGAATAAGTAATAGATTCAGCTTTTTCTTAGAATTGCATGCCTATGCTAATGGTGCTTTGCTTTACCTCCCAGCGAGTAGAAAAGCATTTACTCAGATGTCAGCTTGGAGTCTCAGGGCCTTTATATATTCTGGTCCCCACTGCAAAGTCCCTCACTGTATGGGACTAAATATGTTGACACTGGAGCTGGTGAAAGAAGACAGAGATTTTTCTGACCTTAAGACATATGTAGATTGTGGCAACTGTCTTTCAGCATCATCTAATTTCTAGTATTCTTGTTTGATAAGCTTTTTTTTAAAATCTCCAACATATACATAAGATCACTGCAGTATCTCAAGAATAAAAAATGTAAGTAGACTTCCAGGTATGCTCTTCCCCTCCTATTTTTCCCCTTAATGACAGATACAGTAAACAACATCTAGATGGTGCTAGAAGCTGTAATTGTTGTTGAGAAGGATGTACACACACAAACACACACACACACACACACACACACACACAGAGAGAGAGAGAGAGAGAGAGAGAGAGAGAGAGAGAGAGAGACAGAGAGAGACAGAGACAGAGACAGATAGAGACAGAGACAGAGACAGAGACAGAGATGGAGAGAGAATGCTGATGTTATGAAAAGAGAATTGGGCGCAATGGAATAAGAAGTGTTAAGTCAAGTGGAAAATGAGAGGGTAGGGTAGAGGAGTGAGAATTGGGAATCATGATGAGCCTTTGAAACTGTGACATCAAAACCTATTACAGTTAAAGATTCCTACAATACATACATACACAAATAAAAAACAATTTAGGTACAGTTAGCCTATAATGGGAGGCAATGTCCCTCCTCATACTATAGACTCTTAAAATGCCAAGGCCAGACATTGCTTACCTCTATGTTCCTTTTTGATCAGTGAGATTCCATACTCCCCTAAAAATTTTCAGTTTGATCAGTGGGATCCTATATGACCCTAAAAAATTACAAGCTATTGCCATTGTTACTGGTTACCCTACAGATCTTGAAGGCAAGACACTATTAAACATATGATATAATTGACTCATAAGATATGAAAAATTCAAGCTTGTATTGATCTTAAAGTTTTATTCCTATGGGCTAGAATCCAAAATGCTGGAAGATGCTATATAGACTACCAGAAAAAGAGTAGTCATCAGTCTTAACTAGCATGAATCACAAGAGCTACAGTAATGACTTTCTTGGCAAGACATGCCCACTGGTATAGTAATGGCATGCCATGGGAGTAACTAACCACTTTCTAGTTGGACAAAAGCCCTGTTCCACAAGACCTAACTTTAGCCTGGGTCTGTTGAAAGTGTCAAAATCTAAAGCCAGGCTTTATATCCTCTCTACAAGACATAACTCATGCCTGGTACTGTTAAGCTGGGCAAAAGTCCATGGCTGGCTTGATCATATGTCCAAGAGAAGAACCTAATACTATTATTCTGCTAAATGAAAATAGTAATAAACTTCCCCCTAAGAGGTTATCTTTATGCTCATCAGTCAGTACATTTCTGATCCCTCATTAGAGAATCTTCTTTAACAACAGATGGAGATTAATACAGAGACTCATTGTTCAATGTGCAGAGAACACAGAACGTGGAATTCTCAAGTCCAAATAGGACATCTGTAAAACATTCTCTTTCTGTAGGACTCCAGCATGAACTTGGAAGAGGGCCAAAAAGGCCTTAAGAGCTAGAGATAGTGAATGCCTGTGGGGAAATGTGGGAATAATTGTAAACTTTGTCACAGGTGAAAGCAGTCTTGGTGGACTTTGCCCTTAAACACACCATGGATATTCCCAGAGATTAACCTTGAGATAGACTGGGTGGAGCCCTCCTGGGCCTGGAATTCAGGAAGGAGACTGAGGGACTTCACCTGGACTATTGTGTTTCTAATCAACCCTCAATGGGAGAGGGAGACTGCCCCTTGCATGTGAGAGACAGGCAGGCAAAGAGGAGAGAAGAGCAGCAGGTTGGGGCCTGGCTTCAGCACACTTGGATTGGCAAGAGGATCAGTGAACAGGCTGGGTCAGTGTGCAGGCCAGAGACACCTAGCGATCCGTTCCATGGAACGGATACCAGAAGGTTCACTGTTGTTTCCCTTTAACCTTTTTTCCATTTTGTGTAAGCTAGTTGGGTTGTATAATAAAGTTTAATTGTTAAGAAACAGAGCCAACAGTGAAATACTATTTTCCAGGCAGACCTGTTCACATATGAACTCACAGTGGCTATGGCTGTGTGTAAGACAAGTACAAGACAGATAAAAATCATAACACAGACAGGGAATAGGAGTCAAGAAATTCCATCTCTTGCTGAGGACCAACTGATGGCTTCCATGGGAGGAAAGCAATATTATTACATCAAGGATGTTGCCCCATTGAATCTATAAATGTATAGTGGATGATCTTGTAGCTGTGTTCTGGCAGACAACGCTGTTACCAAATACACATTCACAATCTATACATGCATAGTGGATGATCTTGTAGCTGTGTTCTGGCAGACAACGCTGTTACCAAATACACATTCACATATCAACAAAAACAAAAACTGCAAGACAAAATATAAGAGAAGATGAAGATGGAAGGAATAAGTCATAAGGGACATGAAGGATGAATTGGAAGGAAGGGAAAGAGATAGGTTAGATGAAAACAACTTATTTTTAAGAGTCTCCTGAGATATCTCAGCAGTATATATCTGCTGTTACCACTATTTTCCTCATCACACTTGAAAGTCCCAAATACTCCTCCTTCCTCTCTGCTAATTCCTTAGAAATGAAAGAAGAGGTGTAGATTTTATTTTTCTAGGAGAGGCATACTAATTCTGAAACTATTCATTGTGTCCAGTCTTCTGCTGCTCATTTCTGAGGCTTCACTGTTCTTAAAACATATAGAATTCAAAGTGCTTAAACAATGTTAGATTAAAATACTAAAATTTGATGCATTTTTTCTGAATAAAGATTGATTTGTATGCTTGTGATTCATGAATGTAGTATTTCCTTTAGTATATCTGTAGAATATATGACTATATAAAATAAACTCATCATGACAGAATAATATAGTATTTTTGCTCATTTGCGTGATCTTTTCTAGTCTGAAGTGAAATCCTCACGCCTTGATAATTTTCTTTTAATACCAACAGTCCCCAACAGCATTTCTTTTTCATGCTTTAGGTGTTTTCCTTTTTAAGGTTGTAAAAGATATAAGATCATGTTATAGAGCCGGGAGTGGTGGCGCACGCCTTTAATCCCAGCACTTGGGAGGCAGAGGCAGGCGGATTGCTGTGAGTTCGAGGCCAGCCTGGTCTACAAAGTGAGTCCAGGATGGCCAAGGCTACACAGAGAAACCCTGTCTCGAAAAACCAAAAAAAAAAAAAAAAAAAAAGGATCATGTTATATTAAAATAGAAGAAAGCAGTTATAAGGTAATGGCTCAACAGTTGAATTGTCTGTTGTGTAAGACCTGAGTTTGCATCCCAGAACTAACATCAATCCCGGGCAGATGTGGTGTCCTAATTTTAATATTAGTGTACAGAAATTGGAGGCCTTGCTCCTCAATTTGAGCCCTTGCATACATGAGCATTCATCTTTCCATACATATGTACATACACACACACACACACACACACACAAGCATACCATGAATACAAATGAAAAAAGTAAAATATGTCAAGCAATAAATCTATACACTTTTAAAAATCAATCAATGAAATGAAACAGAGGAAAAGCTGAAAGAATGAAGTGCTTAGTATAAGATGATTTGATTTATTCAATGTTATCTGAATAACATCAAATTTCCTTTTATTCAGAGGAGGAATGGTCAGAATCCCCACCCCAGTTTATTAACCCCCCTGAAAATGAACTAGAATGGAACAGCTGCTGCAGGCAACCATGGACAGATGAAGTCAAGGATGTTTGGAACCACTGATTCTCATCTTAAGTCCTTAGGATGACTTGCCACTCCCTGGCTGACAACTACCTATGCATATTTCCCTGATGTTGTAGATCAACCTCAATTTGCAGCTAATAGAAATCCCTTCAGGGTTTACATGGTTAACAATGCAAATATTTGTATTTGGCAAATATTAAATGTGTTTTATAAAATAATGAGGACAAAATCAATATATGTATAGTCTTCCTAAGAAAACCCGTGTGATAACCTACTCCTGTTTCTGAATACTGTCAAAAGTGAGTGACTATAAACACAAATACATGCAGGCATAATGTCAACTGAAACAGTGTTGTCAATATCCATGGCTTATGTTGCCATGACTGGTAAATCTAAAGGACTGTCATTATTCTGGTCTTTCATGTTTAAAAGCACTTAAAAGTAACTTCAATTTCAAGAAATGTTTCTACTATATCTATCTATTTAGTTAGTGTATATATTTCTCTCTGTCAATCCATCTTTGTAAATTTATATGCCAAGGAGTGAATATGAAGGTCTGGATACACTATTGAATTTGCTTTTCATTTTCAATCATTTGGGTCACAGGAATTAACTCAGGCTATTAACTTTGGAAGTAAGTGCCTTTACCTGTGGAGGAATTTTTTAAGTTAGAAACAAACAAACAAACCAAGAATCCCACTTTAAATTTGTATGACATATAGAATGCAGCCATAGTTCTGTATGGTTTTAAGACAATCCCTGATTTTCTTTCTAATTCCCTAAAAGTCTCACTAACTGCTTAATGATTTGATGATCAGATCTATTTTAATTTGGTCAATCAATACTGTATCCAACACCTACCGCTCAGGCCTAAAAAACATGAAGATGTGAAATCTTAGTCATTTGAAATGACAAGTCTTGTTGACATTACCAATTAAGTCTCTAGGTCATTACCAAAAAAGTTTTATTCGGTTTTACATAGTAGATTGAACATGATATATCGTATAATTTCTTTTAAAAGACAGTGCCCAATCTAAGTCTGGATTTATGTTAAAAGACTTACTTTTTGCTTTTGGGCCTTGGAACAAATAATTTACCTCCAACAATGTAAATACTATGTTGAGGTCTTGGAAGTTAAACCAATGCTTGTGGCGCTTGCTGAACAAGCATCACAACTTTAATTTGTGGTGACACAAAATAATAATATTGGAGTTGGGGAGGTAGGAACTGATAAATTCTTAGGATTTTAGTTTCAATTCAGTGAGAAATCCTGTCTTAAACAATAAGAAAGATGGTCCTTGAGGAATGACACTCGAGGTTGTTTTGTGGCCTCGAAATCCATGTGAACCTAATTACAGGTGCACACAAGAATATATATGCACACACACACACACACACACACACACACACACACACACACACACACACATGAACCCAACACACAAACTCCAACAAGATGTGATAAATTTTTCTGTGTTCTGCAGATTACTGCTATATTTGACTTCTTTCCTTCAGAAAATTTTTGAAAGAAGCAGATGTACCAAACTGAGGTGCATATTTTTTATGTAATGAAATACTTTTAAATACACTGGCAAAAAAGAAAATCTTCCATACATATCAATATTGTTCAAACAAGGCTCAGGTGTGTAGCCCTTAGTTCTAAAAACTTAGAGTATTTGACTGGAGTGCATGAAATTCCAGGTTTATCTCCCTATACAGAAAGATAGATAGACAGACAAATAGATATACAGACACACACACACACACACACACACACACACACACACACACACACACACATACACACAGACCATGTATGGTGTGGGGTGGGATGAGACACTGGGGTACCCACACATATGATAACACCACAAAAGCAACTCTTCCTATAACACATCATTTGGTTAAAATCACAGAGAGTGGCTTAAGTTCTTCCCCTAATTTTCAAGATCTATATCTCATCTGGGCAATTTAATCCTTGGCCAGTAGTCCCAAACTTTCTGGTAGACAGTGTTTGTGAAAGTCCAGTTAACTTAATTCCCTGGCTTAAATCTTTATAGCCACAAACACATCAAATATGACCGACAGAGATTCTACCTAAGACCTAAATTACTTAGAATGGCTTGGCTGTCTTAGTTACTGGTCATTGACTTCACCTTAGTGCATTTTCCAGGTCTTTTCAGAAGTGATTAGTTCTCCATCTTGCTTTTCATTCTCATTGTGTAAGATGAGGTAAAGGTTTGAGGAGCCATGGAAGAATAAGAAGAAAATCTATTTCCTTAATCTCCTGCCCTGATGAGTTGGCAGTATATTTCAAAGTGAGTCTTTTTTTTTTTTTTTTTTTTTTTTGTTTTGTTTTGTTTTTAAATTTTCCATTTTTTTATTAATTTATTCTTGTTACATTTCAATGTTTATCCCATCACTTGTATCCTCCCATTCTTCCCTCACTGGCCCCCATTTTCCCCTTATTCCCCTCCCCTATGACTGTGACTGAGGGGGATTACCTCCCCCTGTATATGCTCATAGGGTATCAAGTCTCTTCTTGGCAACCTGCTGTCCTTCCTCTGAGTGCCACCAGGTCTCCCCCTCCAGGGGACATGGTCAAATGTGAGGCACCAGAGTACGTGAGAAAGTCATATCCCACTCTCCACTTAACTGTGGAGAATATTCTGACCATTGGCTAGATCTGGGTAGGGGTTTAAAGTTTACCGTCTGTATTGTCCTTTGCTGGTGCCTTAGTTTGAGCGGGACCCCTGGGCCCAAATCTGCCTATCATAATGTTCTACTTGTAGGTTTCTAGGGCCCTCTGGATCCTTCTACTTTGCTATTCTCCCATGCGTCTCTCATCTAGAGTCCCAATAGGATCTCCTCCCCTCTGTCCCAGTTTCCTGGTAAGTGGAGGCTTTCGTGGGACATGCCCCGTGGGCTACTTAACCACCTCATCCCTAGCTCCTGAGCTGTGTTGCCAGAACATAATTTACACAATAGCTGCAAGGGGGTGCTAATTTTATTTTATTTTTATGTTTAAAGAAATTATTTTGTTACCAATGGAACTCATTAAACTTGTATTGCTTGGGGTTGGACCACAGAATTCCTTGAGTCTCTCTCTCAGTTTGAAATTTCATTGCCTGATGGTACATTTATCAGCTGCATACATTTTTCTTGTGTGTGTGGCCAGACTTGTACATATTCAATTCTGCTGTTATACATTGAAGATATAAATTTTTTTATATGTTTGGTGAATGTTGGATTTTATGTGGTTCCCAGCGTATTCAAATATTTCAAATCATGTCTAAGATTTGCAGGAATATACCTTCCTCCATTTGGAATTGTTCTGCAATTCTGAAGGCAAGGATACAGCTTTTGCATAGAAACCTAGAAGAAGAACATCATAACGGGTGGATCAGGGCCCAGGGGTGTTTGCTCAAACTATTGCACTAATCAAGGACAATACAAGTAGTAAAAATCAAACCCCTACTCAGATCTATCCAATGGACAGGACATTCACCACAGTTACATGGAGAGTGCAGACTAACTTGGACATGAACTCTGGTGTCCCATATTTGACAAACAACCCTTAGTGAGGAGTCCTGGTGGCACTCAAAGAAAGAATAATCATGCTACCAAGATGAGACTTGATAGCCTATGACCATAAAGTGGGGGAGCAGGCCCTCCTCGGTCATAGACCTAGGCGAGGGTAATAGGGTGAAAGCAGGAATGAGGAATGGAATGATACACGTAATGAGATAAAAATTTAGTTGTAATCTGAATAAATTAATTAAATAAAAAATAAAAATAGTAAATAAAGTGATCCTCTAAAAAATATCCCCTGAATTAAAATACTCTTCTTGGAAGTAGAAAGAAGACTTAGGTGACTAGGTAAGTAAACAAAGCTCACACACCTCATAGAGTTCTCAAAACCTACAATATTCATAAAGCCCCTTCCAAGTATTAAACCGACTCTAATTTTTTTTGGGAGAGAGAAGGCTCTGGAATCAGGTGATCTGTCTGAGGGATAAGCAGGGCTTTTCAGTGCTTCATTAATAATGAGTCAACCATGTTGTTGTAAGTGTACTCTCACCCACAGGCCTTCAAGTGACTCCATTAAAAACAATGTTTCATTAAGCTAGACTTCAGGGGGCTTCTTGCTTGGAATGGCATAAGTGCCCTGTCTGTAGTGAACAGATGTTACATTTTATCATCAAAGGAAATGTCAGTCACCACTGCTGAGCACATCTCAGACTGCAGAGCCAAATTTCCTTGAAAAGAGATTTTAACAACTTAGATATCATCTTCAGGAAAAATAAAAGGACAATCCATATCTGTGTGGAAAGATTGATGATACAACACAGAAAGAATTTTTTAATTTCTATGACAGGAATACATGCAAATGAACAGATTATGCTAAGAAAACCATAAGAAATATCAGAAGTCGAAGGAAGAACAGTGTGTCCTTTCAGTAACACTCTGGGCTCTTTTATAACATAATTCCCTTGTGATTATTCAGTTGTCCAGACCACATCATCTGTCTTTGTAAACTGCAAGTATTTTTTATTTTCAGATTAGATTTCAGAGAGGTGGAAGGTGCATGTTAGCTAATGAATATCTATCCTGTAGAGTTATGTCTACATAAGATATGGTGATGGTTAGTTTCAAGCATACAGTTTGAGTTGGTTAATGGTCCCAGATAGCTCGTGAAATATTGTCTCTCATTCTGTCTGTGAGTAGGTCTCAGGGAGAGACTGACATTTAATCATTGCACTTAGTGGGGCAGCTCAATCCTCATCCATGTGATAAGATACTGTGCAATCCCTAGAAGACGGCATAAAATAAAGAGGCCTAGGACCTTCTTCTGTGGCTGAGAAACTTGCCTTCTCCTGTTCTTCATTGGCAAGAATCCAGGCACAGCTTTGGGCTTAGAGAATTACAGAGACTGTTGCCCACTCTCAAGCTTCAGCTCAAGAGTTACTCCAATAGCCTTCTCTCTTCTCAGAGCTTTCATCACACAATGATGCAACAGATTCCCTGGTTCTCTTGAGTGTTGAAATAACATAAAGGGCTTCTCAGCTTCCATAGCCACATGACCAAGTTTCACAATGAGCCCCTTCCTGCATATTTTTATCATCTGTTATGTGCCCATATATTTACTGTATTCATTCATATATATGCTTATATACAAGTATAAATATTTGTATAAATATATTTACATAATTTTTTATATTTCTAAAACTCCTAATGCATATAGATAGTAACTAGTTTTGCATCTGCTTGACTTTTTTTTTTTTTATAACACTTTCTTCTTCCTTCAGGTTTTCAAGATTTCTCACTTCTTGGACTACTTTTCTGTCTTCTCAGTTCCCTTTTTAAAGATTTGGATGTTCCCTGATGTGTGCCATCTTTCCAGCACATCCATTGTTTTGTTTTCATTTGAAGCGGGGTTTCTCATTGAACTAGGAGCTCACAGGATTGGTTAGACTATATGGTCACCATGGCCCAGGGATCCTCCTGATTCCATTTACCCTTCACAATGCTTGGGTTATTGTGTACATTCTTAGTCCTGGATTTTTATATGGATGATGGACTCAGGTCCTCATGTTTGTGGAGTAAGCACTTAGTCAACTGAGCCATCTGCGTTAAGCACCAACTCTAAAAATAGAATTTCTGCCTGTTTTAAGTAATCATGTGTGAAGGTGCCTAAAACACAAGAATAATCACAGAAGCATTTATTAGACATTAATTGCTCTAACTTTTGGCTTTTGGCTTGGGTTGCATGTTAAAGCCTTGAGAAGTTTTTTGTACATTCATTTGATCAATATCCAGACAAAACATTTCAGCTATAGGTTTGGCAATGTTATTGGCAAGACACACACACACACACACACAGAGAGAGAGAGAGAGAGAGAGAGAGAGAGAGAGAGAGAGAGAGAGAGAGAGAGAGAGAGAGAGAGAGAGAGAGAGAGAGAGAGAGAGAGAGAGAGATGCACCAGGGTCCTAATTGTCCTATAGCCTGGATTTTCTATTCCCTACAGGAAGATGAGTGAATCAAGAGTCTTGTGATTGAACATGATGGGGAGTTCTAGTCTTTGCTTCATGACTACAGCTTCTGTTCAATCTTCTGAATTGGAATTCTAACAAAGAGAGGAAAGGAGTCAGTCTCCACTCTCACACATTGTTCTGAGATAGAGTAACAGGCACAGGCTCCCTACTGAGACCAAAAAGGATGGCATTATTAGTCTTTGTTGATATACCATCTCTAGTCAATATCTGTCTAGTTGAGAGGTAACTGGACAAAAATTAGACCCTAAGGTTATTCACAACTGGATAAGTATTTCTTAGTCAACACTGACTTGTTATCACACAATTTGAGTAGAGATGAGAATAATTATCTAAGGAAGCACACCCAGAGGTTTATTAAAAATCTCTGAGCAGGTGATTATCCTGAAATAAAATTGAGATCTCCCTACTTGACTCCAAACTTTCTGTCCTGCAGTGATAGAGGTCTTCTCAACATGGGCCTTTCTTCTGGTTCTCTATGTTATACCTCAATACAGGTATTATTCAGAGGTGCCAAATATGTAACTCCAAGCATAGCCAGAGGCTTGATGATGCCCATGGAACACCACAATATCTTATCTGGCATGAGAGCTCTGGCTGGTGAGTTTCTGAGCCATCTTTCTTCCTACTGTGTCCCTTTTTCACCTTTGTTTATGAATCAAGCTGTGGTTATAGCAGAAGTGAGTGGAAATCATGAATTTATTTGACTTGGCTTTGAAATCAATTATTTTCCTTTCCCTACTATATGATTTGTTCAAGCTCTGCAATTTCCCTGAAGTTCAGCAACTCTATCTGGTGTGGAAAAGGTTATAATTCATATCTTATAATAGGTTTCTGTGGGTTAATATGATAATATAAATGAAACAATCAATAAATCAAAGACAGTATTACAACAAATATTACATTAGTAGTCTCTCCACTATAGTACAATATTCCTTTTAGAACAGTACAACTTATTTGTACCTCACAAGGTCTCAGTTTCATAATGTTTTACATCCACAGATGTTCAGGTTATTTTCTAAGAGGTGAAATATAATGATCCTCCCAGACGTCTAATATATTATAAATGCTAAATAAATAACTCCTTTACTGTATTGTTTGGAAATAATGACAAGAAAAACCCCCAATGTTCATTGTATAAGAAAATTTCTTTTGTTTCCACCAAATAAATAGGGAGAGACATCTGTTTTCTTAGATGGCTTTCTCAACTTTATTATTATTCTGAGTTTTTTTTTATGGATACCATTATGACAGCAAACTTGTAACAGATAGCATCACTAATGGTAATTAATAATCATAAAGTATTAACAAATTCAACCCATTGAGGATTAAAATATCAATAATTCAGTAACTGACAAGGCATGCAATAAACCTAGAACCCCTATCCAGATCTAGGCAATGGACAGGACATTCTACACATTTATATGGAGAGCAGGGACTGACTCTGACATGATCTCTAGTGCCTTCTATTTGGCCACTTTCCCTTGGTGCGGATGCCTAGTGGCACTCAGAGGAATGGTAAACAGGTTTCCAGGATGAGACTTAATAGGCTGTGACCATATGGTTGGGGAAGAGTTCAGCTTCTGTCACAGACTTAGGGGAGGGGAATAGTGTGAAAGAGGGAGGGAGGGTGAACAGGAAAATACAAGTGTGGGGATAACAATTGAGAAATAATATGAATAAATTGCTTAAATTTTAAAAAATTCAGTAACTGACCAAAATGTATTCCTGAATGCAAAGATAAATCAAAATAAAAAATAACCAGCCATATACACCCATGTAATAGACAGGTGAGTGGAGCTGGTTTAAATAAGAGAATGCCAATATTTATACCATACTTACATACATAAATTCATATACATTCGTGTATATGCTGTATGTATATGCGTGTGTGAGCACACATATGTTTGTATATTTCTGAATGTATATACATGCATTTGTTTATATGTAAGGTGGCCCAAAGTGAACATCTGTCTTGTCCTAGAGAGCATTAACCAATAACTTGACATAGATTATAGTCACCTAAGAAAAGACTTTAGAATAATTAAATAGATTGTACCTAAGGGCATGACTTAGGGGACTTTCTTGATTGTTAGTAGATATAAAAATGCCCAGGATACTATTGAAAGCACGGTCTCTTAGACTGTTGTTCCCAGATATATCAAATATCTTATTAAGTCTTTAAAAAAATAATCAAGTAACATTCCATTCTTCCTTGGTTTCTGCTGTAATTCCATGGCAGTGAGATCCTTAGAGGAAATGCAACAGCAACCAAGCCTTCCTTCATATTATTGCTTGAATTTCTTCCCAGGCTTCCTTCAATGATGAATTGTGATTTGGAAGCTGAGTAAACCCTTCCTCTCCTGAGTTGCTTTTTGTCACTGCTTTTATCACAGGAACAGAAAGGAAAATCTAGCACATCTTCCTTAGTTGCTCTTCACATTTCATGTTGGAGCAAGCTCTCTTGTAGAGCGAGATCTCACTATTTACCTAGTTTTGCTAGCCAGTTTGCTCTAGGAATGGCCTCCCTTTGCCTCCTGAATGCTGGCACTTCAGGCTGCCACCACACATTGTGGCATTTACGTAGCTTCTGTGATCTGAACTCCTGCTGGTATCATTGTGAGTCTAGTACTTTTCTCCCTGTGACATCTTCCTATCCAAGGCACTCAACTATTATTTTTTAATCAGGAACAAATTTATAATATTAATCAGATGTTAAGTTAAAGTATTTTTTAAAAAAGAAATAATTGTACTTGCTATATGAGTCTCTATACATCATAAAATAAATACCAAAATGTGATTAAAATACAGTTAAATATCCACCATTATATTAGTTAAGTTTAATTTGCAGTTAGTGTAACAACTTTTTTTTTAACCAAGTATTTACTCATGGAACTCTCTATCTGGTGAGGTTACAGATTGTTTTCTTGCTTTTAATTAAGTATATTTAATATATACTTTAAAATTTATGATTAGACGTTTTGTAATATTTTGACAAACATCCCATTAACTTCTCAAGAACATGCTACGGTAGCTATTTATAAGACAAATAAAATGTACATAGTAAAAGAAATATTTTAAAAAATATGTTTCTCCAATAATTAATACAATGGCTAAAAGTAAAATTCACAATCTTGGGGATGGCTAGATGGATAGAGTGCTTCCATAAAAGGAAGAGAGCCTGAGTTTGATTTCAGAACCCATTGTAAAAAACAAGTATTGATGGTTTTCATGCTTGAAATTCAAGCTCTGAGAGGCAGAGACAAGAATCAAGGAAACCTAATCTTCAAGCTCTAGGCTAGTGAGACACCCTTACTCATAAAAGCATATGACATCTAAGAAATATCATTCAGGTTGCTTTATGATTTTCCCACAACACAAAGTTTCCTACATGTAAGTATGCATACAACTCATATCTTGCCTATACCTAACAAATGCATATACACATATAAATCTAAACAAAGAATTTCACAGAGTGGCTATGTGCTACAATGAGGGATCACATTCTTAACATTCATGATGTTGTAGTATCCAGAATCAGCTTCTCACACTACCACTACAATGGCAACAACAACAACAACAACACAAAGAATTCCTTGGTGGATCTTCGGGGTGGAGGAACGTGTTGACTATATATTACATAGAAGGAAGCATTTTTCTATAGACTTACCTCCCAGAATTCTCATCTACACTCTGACCCCTGTATAGACAGTACTTCCTCTATCCAAAGCACTCACAATGTCCTCATCTAACACATCAATTTATGACTTGTCACTATACTTACCTATTCACCAGTTGAGTTGAGCAGGCCTGAAACTCCCAGTAAGATGAGAGGAGCTCAAGAAAGCCTTCAGTGAGAGGAAGGAGGCAAATGGGTCATCACAGTTGTCTGAAGGATAGTGAGAGCAGGAGAGATCAGAGTCTATGGGCAGCAATAATTTTTACAAAAGGGAACCTGTAATAGAGACACTGTCTTTTACTAACTATCTGCTCTGGGAGAGAATAGGAACTAGTTTTCAGTGTATGCTATTGCAGCTACTTCTCATAACCCTCAAACATAGTATCATTTTCTTTCATTGATGAAGAAAATGAAGTCTGGAGCAGTTCAAGATTGCAACAATAGTAAATATCATAACCAACACTGTCAGGAAGATTTGTTTGAGTTGAAAGCCCAGCTACCCATCCTTTCCTTTAGTTGAGTCCTTGAGCGAAGCCTCACAACATTCTGTGTTTAACCTACAAGAAAGCAGACTCTTACATGTCCTCTTTTAGTCTCCCAACTTCAGTCTCCAAGAACCTTTACAAGAGAATAACTTTAGATTTCTGATTCCAACTTCTATGTGAGAAGGTAGGAAATGTGCTACTTACACATGAACTCATCTAGGATTTAGGAAGTGAAAGGGAATAGTCTCCAACCTTGAATAGTACTTCCACAGCTGTCTTTGTAGCCTTCCCTTGTAAGGTACTTCCTAAGGATTCTTTGGTGATACTAAAAAAAATGATGTCATAGATAGATGCATGCCTTGTCTACAGGGTTATGTCCTTCCAAGTTCATACTAATCCATAGTCACTGGACTCCAGATAGAGAAACACTGTCTCCACACCTAGTACATACCCAAAACACACTGGCTTTGAACCTTTGTGCTCACCAAAACTACTATTGACAGCTAACAGCCATTTAACCCAACTAAGAGGTGGGGTTTTAAAAAGCTTAATTATCATTGTGGGTTAGTGTTTTAGAAGTTTATTTTTCACCATCTTTCCTTCTGGCCCATAGTGATACTCTGAGTTAGTCTGGCTATATACTGACACCTTGATATCAGACTTCTTATTCTCCAGAAATGTCAGCCAATAGCTGCTCATTATAAGTGGCTCTATGTATGATATTCTGTTGCAGTAGCACAAGATAGGTTAGGGGACTTAGTCATCAGCATGCTAGAGTGATGTATTTTTCCTGAGTCCAGCAGGTGATGTTTCTTCTTGTTGTGTGTCTTTAACAGTAAATAGGACTCAAATGAAGGTGTGTGGAAAGAGCCATATTGTGAGTTGATGAAGTCAGAGACAAAAGAAAAGACCAATCAATAATGCTGTTTGCTAACCTCACAAAGCCAAAATTCTTTTACCAATTTTTCCTTTTTTAAACAATTGATTATCTTCAACATTGAAAACTGACTTGATAACATACAGACAGACCTTATTCAAAACAGATTTAAGATGTGCCACTCAAGGTAAATTTTATGTTATGCAAGCTCTTGAGAGACTCTTCTGGCATATTAAAAGGACATTTACATATAATTGTTTATCTAGCCAAACCTTACAAAGCTGTGTTTCAGGCAATTGCAGAAAATAATAATTGGAGATGTGAGGCTTGAATTCTTGTTTGCCAAGTGTGTTTAAATATTGCCAAGTAAACTGGGTTTCAGGTTTCTTTAAAATACAAACATCCAAAAATGTTTGACAAGGATGAAACAGAGGCATATCCCAACTGGAGAGGAAAATCAACAGAATCACATCAATGGCAGCTTGGTAACTCTTGAGCTTGTGCCATGCCAACAGGAAAGCAGGGAGCATCTGGAGGCTCTATTTCTAACACACAATGAGGACAGAGTGCTAAATATGCACCACAACACATTTGTTTGATCCTTTTTCTCCCTCTCCCTGTCCCCTTTTCCTCCCCCTCACACACACACAAAGAAAAGGCAGACCTTGCACTTGTTTATGAATCTGTTGTCATTAACACACATTTGAATATCAGATACAGATGGAGGCATAGCTTAATAAGGGCTCAAGTTCAACCACCCAGGAAAAGACATGGGTACAGTGCTGCCCTCTTTTAACAATGGCACTGGGGTAATGAGACAAGTGAATCTTTTCGTGATTGCTTACCAGTCAAAATAACCTATGTTGTGAACTTCATCCCAACCCAGTCAGAGACCCTATTTTAGAACACAAGGAGGACAGCATTCTGAAAAATGATACTAAGACTTATCTCTGGCTTCCATAGACAAAGACAGGTACCAGAACAGTTATATACCTGCAAACTAAAGAAGGAAAACACACACAAACACACACAGACACACACACACTCACTCACACACACACACAGTAATCCTTATTATGTTCTGATAACTTTTTCATGCTTCATGGATGGCCTTTATAAGTTCTGTGCTTTTGGCTCTGATCAAACAATAAGCTTTTTTTTTTTATCATGTTGTATAGTACAATCACCCTTCTATTTTTTCACACATACATATTTTATAGTCTAGCAGAACTGATTATACTCCTTTACAAAATCTGAAATCAGTTCAAGTCACAAATCACTTAGAAAACAGTCCAGGCACTTAATTTTTCTCCTTTTACTAGTAGCTGTTTGGTACATGTGTAAGTTGTTAAAATGTCTGTAATTTTAAATCATAGCTGTGACCTAAACATTCAAATTTAAATCATCCCATATATTTTAAGGTTCTACATGTGCCTGTGCTTAGATGGGCACTTGGGAAATATCTGAGCAAAACAGTTCCATACACCAAAGGTTGCTCACAGACCAGTCACAAATACAAGGGTATTAACAGATAGACTACAGGGCAAGCTTAGAATCTATTCAGTAAGGGTTTAACACAGTTCAGAATACTTCCATATTTGTCCAGCCTTCTATGATCACTTGACAACAACTTTAGAAGGATCTGATCTTCAAGAACTCATTAGCCCATTAGCTCATTAGCAAGTTCCCAGCTATAACATTTCTGAGGGCAAAGGAAAATCCCAGAGGAAAACTTTAAATGTGGTTCCCTCACAGACCTACTATTCTTAACAGGTTTTGAAGAACTGATATGAATTAATATCTCATGTCTGAAAACAATGATACTAATGAGAAAATTTAAAATCAGAAAGGAAGAGAAGTCATCCTGCCTTCCCTCTTGAGTAAAGAGGTGGTTCTCTCTGTCATCTCCATGTATATTAAATACGCCTGACAAAGACTAGACTACGCCTGACTACGAGATTGGAGCTCCCAAATTCTAGTTTGTTCCTTCTGCCGTAGTGCCTGGAGACTCTCTAGGTAAGTGGACCAAGCTGTGTTTTCGTATCTGCCAAGCACAGTGTCGTCTTTTCCATATATAGCTATAAATGATATAATGGAGTAAAAAAGAGGCTCCACCAAGCAACAGATAGAATGAGATGCTGAGACTCACATTCAAACATTTGCAGAGAACACAGAGTCCTGGGGAAAAATTGGCAGATGGATAGAAGGGAAGGAACAGGAGCTCCACAATTAGATCAACAGTGCCAACTAACCAAGATCCAGAGGAGATTATGGAGATTGAAACACCAACCAAGAACCTTGCATGGACTAGACCTAATCCCCTTTCACATATATAGCTGATATGCAGCTAGGCCTTCATGAGCATCCCAAAGTAAGATGAGTAGGGGATCTCTGACATGGACGTTTTTTGCCCATTTTTGATAGCTTCCTCCTGGTGAGGCTGCCTTGCCAGGCCACAGGGAAAGAGCATGTGCTCAGCCGTGATGCAAGTTACTGTGTTGGGGTGGGTTGGTGTGTGTGTAAGGGGGGCGGCCTCCCCTTATCTGAGGACTAGAGTAGTGGGTATGGGGGAAGAGGGAGGTTAAATGAGACCAGTAGGAAAGGACAGAGGGGGCTGTGATTGGGATCTAAAGTGGATAAAAAAAATATCAGAGGAAGAAAGGCAGTCTGTATGAAGCCCAGAGTGAACATGGGCTTCTGGGGTTAACTGCAAACATCCAGAAGGAGACCCAGGAGTTTCATTATGAGGGTCTTGGTACTGTGCTATGAAACAGTCCAAGGAACTGGTGCTGCAGATGACTCTTGTATGCTAAGGGTTCACAGTGAGCCAAGAACACTGGAAAAATGTAGAAGAGAAGATTGAGGAGGAGATCACTAGATGTACTCAACTCAAAGCTGGGCATCCTGGTAGAGGTCTGGCTGGAAAGGAAAGGAAGGGAAGGAAATGCAATCTGCTCCATCACTCCTATGGGCTTGTAGAATCCTTGCACATTATCTTTCAAATTTACAGTCCTCTACTTCCTCATTTTCCTACAGTGTTTTAACAAATACTGACACCCTCTTCCCCATTATGTCTGTGGTTAGTGTGCGTGTGTTTGTGCACACACACACACACACACACACACACACATGGGCGTGCACATGCACGCTTAAAGAAGGTTTTTAAAAATGAGGAATTCTTTTTTGGAAGGATTTTCTGTTTCTGAGGCATTGTCTACATATCTTCTAATCTCCACCTTCCAATCCATGTGCTTCAACATCTGGAGTATCATGCTTTCTAGTGAAGAATGAAGTGTTTCTAGTTTCAAGAAGATTTTGAAGCAATTTGATGTTTACGCTCAGGTTTCAACTTGATTGAGTCTAGAGTAAACTAAGAGTGGAGCTTCTTGGCAAAAGTATCAGGGATTCTTTCAACTAAGTGAGTTGAAGCTGGAAAGCTCAAGCAGAATGTTGGCTACATTTTCTTCTAGTGTGTAGATATATAAGACCCACCAGGAAGTCCTCCGCTCTGTCCCAGTTTTATGGTAAGTGAAGACTTTCATGGGACATTCCCCTTGGGCTAGAATGCAGATATAAGTGAGTATATACCATTTGACTCTTTCTGCTTCTGGTTTAACTCACTCATTATGATCTTTTCAAGCTCAATCTTTTTGTCTACAAATTTCAGGAATTCCTTGACTTTAATAGGACTCTAGATGAGAGAATAAAGGGAGAATAGCAAAGTAGAAGTATCTAGAGGGTCCTAGAAACCTACAAGAAGATCATTATGATAGGCAGATTTGGGTCCGGGGTCCTGCTCAAACTATGGTACCAGCATACAGGCAGAAAACTTTAAACCCCTACTCAGAACTAGCCAATGGGCAGGACATTCTCCACAGTTGAGTGGAGAGTGGGGTATGACTTTCACACGTACTCTGGTGCCTCATATTTGACCATGTCCCCTGGAGGGGGAGACCTAGTGGCACTCAGAGGAATGAAAGCAGGCTACCAAGAAGAGACTTGATACCCTATGAGCATATACAGGGGGAGGTAATCCCCCTCAGTCACAGTCATAGAGGATGGGAGTAAGGGAAAAATGGGAGGGAGGAAGGAATGGGAGGATACAAGGGTTGGGATAACCATTGAGATGCAACATGAATAAATTAATAAAATAAAATTTTAAAAAAAGATCCAACAGAAAGCTTTTGCTTTTTCCTCTTGTTTTTCTTTGCATCTTACTGACAGGTTTATGTACCTTGTCCAGAGTTTGTCTATGTTTTGTCTGTTGGTGACACTATTGAAGACATCCCTCACAAAGATCATGATTCACTGTTATTACAGTGAGGATTGAAGGCCAATGGCTCTCTAGGAATCCTTTAAATTGATGATACCAAAAGGGTATCTTGCACAGAGTCCTGTGCAAGATGGGAGTACCTCCTGTCTGAGAAGATACCCACTCTCAGCTTTACCAATGTGAAAACAGCCATTGTTGCCTATGAGAGGACATGTAAATCAATTAATAAATCTGACTTTAGTACATGTGCATTCCACATACTATTGCTACAAAGTCCCCTAATCATGAAAGGTATTGAGCATCAGGTTTTCCTAATATCCACTTCCAATGCATTGCTTTGAGATAGACCACAGGGATTCCCCAAGACTGAGAAGCAGATATAACTCAATGCCCAACAAACTGATTCCAGAATAAGGTTTTAAGCCCCTTCCAGTGACATTTCTTCCAGAGTTCAGATGCTATCAAAATTCAAGCTTTAATTAAGATTGATAAGATTATATTTATTCAGCTGCTGACTGATCAACTTTACTCATTTCTCTGTTTATATAGTTAATTTTAGTAACATGTAGGTAAGTGAATGTCTCTTAGTAGTTATTTGCTGATGTGGTTGAGTGTCTGTGGAATCCAGAGTCGATTCACTGAAACAGGAGGTACAGCTGTTGTGACGTTCCTGATTTGTGTGCTGAGCACTGAACCGAGGTTCTGTGCAAGTGCAGGTAGCATTCTTAACTGCTGAACCATCTCTCCAGTCCTCTACTGAATTATTTTATAACTTTAAAATGAGATGCTAGTTATTATACATCCTTACATCAATAAAAATCCAAGCTTGCAAGAAACCAAAAGCACATATGTGTTTACTGACCATACTCTGTTGAAACATTTGATCCATCTACCAACAGCATTTTCAATTTTTTTTTGAGACAGAATTTTTCTGTGAAACAGAGCCCTGGATATCCCGGACTTTATTTTTATACCACGTTGTCCTATAACTCATAGATATCCATCTGCCTCTGCCTCCTAAGTGCTGGGATTAATGGCATGTGCCACCACAGCCTGGCTCCAACAACATATTCTAAAATCAAAAAAATATTGCGTCTATGGAACCTGACAGACATCTGAATTCACTTTATGTATGAGCTGTTTTGGGACAGAAGAGATTAAAAAAATACAGCTAGCACTGTTACTGGACTAGGACCTAAGCATTTCACTGTATATTGGAGATCTCTAAGTGAGCTCCACTCTGTGTGAGGCACATCCCTACTGTTTATATTATTCATAACTATTTAGTTAATGTGCAATGAGATGTAAATGAAAATTCCTCTATTATTTGAGCTTGAATTTTGACTGCATCTTAGAATTGGAAGGAATATCACAAGAAGAAGACTTTGAGAGTTCATTCTAGAGGCTCTGTGTTGTACATTACCTCATTTGCACTGCACAATCTCAGGGATTCACTGTGGTCAATCTCAGAACAATGCATCAGAAATGGATATGAAAAAAATATGATACTCACTTCCTGTTCTTGTCAGGAGACTTTCAGAACAGAAAGTCTGTTGAACCTTCAGCTGATGGAATCCCCTTGGAAGAAATGGACCAATGGAAGCTTATCTTCAGGTGTTGTAGGCCACCCCTACTTCCCAATCAGCCTGTGCCTCCAGACACAGGTTACAGTGCATTTTGCCACAATGATGACAAATTGTCTCACATTTCAAATCAGGCCCCTTCAGACTCTCTGTAAATATTTGGTCACACAAATTCAGTCTGTTGGTAACAAAGGTCAGGTATTTTTTTCTGGGGTAACCTTATTTTTCAGAGAAGTCTGATTATAGGTTAACACCATGAAACTGACCAATCTCAGAATATTGAGTTGGGATCCCACATCCATATTCTTGGGACTCAGACAAAAGCTGCTAGGTAGTATGCCACTGGGTTTCTGTAAGACTTTTTCCAGATTGCATCTGTCCAAATTTTGGGAATTTCCTTCTTCTTTCTAGCTTCCCAGCTTCTAAGGTGACTCCAAGATTACTACAAAAATTTGGGCACTATATAGAAACTTCACCTGGGTTGTAATACTGGGGAAAACTGAATGAAGAAATGTGCTCCAGCCTAAACCTCACAGACTACATTTTCTGGGCCATCAGTTTTCTACTCACAAATCATCTCACAGATCTTGGATTGCACATAGAATAGCCTACTCTTCCCAGACTTGGCCAATATGTCCATCCTTTTGCCTGCTACCTCCCCTCACTACTGATACCCTCAATGTAAGCAGGAAGTGACAAAAATGTTCCCCTTTAGTGCATATCTGACCCTTTTGCCTCAAAGAAGGGGAAGCACAAACAGATAGAAAAAGAAACTTATGAGAAACTTATCTGTTTGTTTCTGAGCAAGTATACACAAGAACATTGACACTTCACAGTGCAGTGATGGGGATGATTTGTTCTTCATGAGTAAGAACACTACAGTACAAGGACCCTCTTTCACAGTATGTAGCAGCACACACAGAATGTGGGGGTAAAGACAACATTTATACAGCTCTTTAGAAGTTACTGTTCAATATTTAAGATGTTGCTGCTTTATGGAACTTTTTTTTGTTTTTGTAGCCAACATATATTTTCATTCATTATTATTAAAAGACCAATATTATTACAGATGGTACTGAAGTTAAATTGTGTGTACCATCTTGATTATCGCAGCAAATTGTTTGCATATGGGGATTTGGAGCTTAAGAGATTCACTTGCTTTTATTAGCAAGATAAAATTCATCTTATCATTGAACACGTAATAACCCATTTTGTTTAAAAGGTATAAGGTATGAATTCTATAGCATGTATTTACTGGTACTTAAAGGTGATAACTCATCATTTTCCCTTCATTTATCTTTTCCATTATAACTTATAATTTCACATAGCAAACAATGCAATAAATACTGTGGTTTTGCTTTTAAATATAACCCGTTCTCCTTACTCCCTTTTAAATCCCAAGAAAAAATAACTCCATAATAAACAGACCAAAAGACTACAGTTCCCTAAAGTCCAGCACAGAGACCCTCATTTTCTCTGTCCTTCCCTCTATCTCCACATTATTACAATATGTGATCATGTGAATTTGTGTTACCCTCTGAGCTCTCAGACAAAGACTGTTTGCTACAGGAAAACATTGGACTGTGAAACTGACCTGATCTCAACTAGCAGCAGATCTTTCATTTTGTCAATAGATGTTAACATGTGCCTCAGTGGTAAAACAGTTGGTTAGCCAGCAAAAAACCAATGGATCACTTCCAAACACTAACTCCAATGATTGTTTAAGATAAAAATTAAATTTGAAAATTCATGTAAAACTGAAAATTACATGGCTTAAGATGCAGGGTCCGGGGCCTGCAGTGACTTACCTCTCTTTCTGGGGTCAGCAGAGATACAGCTACCTGAAGTCAACAGTTGACTAATTCCAAGCCTGCTAGATCAACTCTGTGCCATGCAGAGAGACTACCAAGGGGAAGTTCTCTGGATGATCAAAGAAGAGCTCTGAGATGTCAAGAGGAAAACTAGGAAAAACACAGAGAAGACTGATGTGAGGATGAAAACTTGTCAATGGCCATTATGCAAACACATTTTTCTTTTTGGTATGAACTTTCAGTCAGGGTCAATGTAAACTTCTGCCTATTGTCTGTCTTAAACTAGCTCTTCAATACTACAGCAGTAACTAAGCCTGGTAAGCTGACTAATTAGTATGAATGTAACTCAATCTTTCTCAGATTGTCCATGGATAAACCAAAATATAAGCCATAAATTATTTTCATTTCCCAATTTATAGGCTGCCATTTTGTTTGGTTGACAGTGTCCTTTGCATTGCAGAAACTTTTCAATATCATGAGGTCACATTCATTAATTCTTGATCTTAGAACCTGAGCTATTATGGTTCTATTCTGGAAGTGGTCTTCTGTGCCAATGAGCTCTAGGATATCTCCTGGGTTTTGTTCTAACAGATTTATTATGTCTGGTTTTATGTTGAGGTCTTTAATCCATTTGAACTTTTGAAATGTATGGGGTGATGAATATGAATCTATTTGTATTTTCCTACATGTCAAATTCTAGTTAGAGCGGCACTATTTATTGAAGATGCTTTCTTTTTTTCCATTGTATGATTTTAGCTTCTTTGTAAGAAATCATTGTGATTAAATTTTAATAAATAAAATATTCATTTAAAATTTGCTTTTTTTGTTGTTATTTTTTATTTAATTAATTTATTCAGATTATTTCTCAATTGTTTCCCCCTTACCTTTATCCTCTTGTTCTTCCCTCCCTTCTGCTTTCACTCTATTCTGCTCTCCTACATCTGTGACTGAAAGAAACCGCCTTCACCATATGGTCACAGACCATCAAACCTCATCTTAGTAGCCTGCTTATCCATTCTCTGAATTCCACCAGGCCTACTCACCAAGGAGAAATGGTCAAATATGTGGCACCAGAGTTCATTCTGGAGTCAGTCCCCACTCTACACACAACTGGAGAATGTCCTGTCCATTTGCTAGACCTGAGTATGGGTTCAGTATTTACGACATGTATTGTCCTTGGTTGGTGCAGGAGCCTGAGAAGACCCCACTGGGTCTCGTTCTGCCAATCATGATGTTCTTCTTGGGGGATTCTAGGAACTTCTCGATCCTTCTATTTCCCCATTCTCCCATATTTCTCTCAAATAGAGTCCAAATCAGAAGTGCTCACATCTTTCCCAATCTCCTGGTAAGTGAAGTCTTTCATGGAACATCCCTTTTGGGCTATTGTCCAATTATAAGTGAGTATATACCATGTAAGTCTTTCTGAGGATGGTGAGTATGTTTTTTTAGTGTTTCCCAGGCATTCTATATTTCTTTGTTGAGAATTTTCTGTTTAATTCTGATCTTCATTTCTTAATTGGGCTGGTTGGTTTGGTGGTGTTTAATTTCTTGAGTTACTTATACATATTGGATATTAGGCCATTGTCAGATGTAGGGTTGGTGAAGAACTTTTCCCAGTCTGTAGGCTGTTGCTTTGTTCTATTGACAGTGTCTTCTTTCTTACAGAAGCTTTTCAGCCCCATGAGGTCCCATTTATTAATTGATGACATTAAGGCCTGGGCTGTTGATGTTCTGTTCAGGAAGTTTTCTCCTGTGCCAATGTGTTCCAGGCCCTTCCCCACTTTTCTTCTAATAAATTTAGTATCTCTGATTTTATGTTGAGATCTTTAATCAACTTTGACTTGAGTTTTGTGCACGGTGATAAATATGGGTCTACTTATAATTTTCTATATGTAGACATCCAATTAGACCAGCACCATTTATTGAAGATTCTATTGAATAGATTTGGATTCTTTGTCAAAAATCAAGTGTCCATATGTGAGTGGATCAATTCTGGGTCTTCTATTTGATTCCATTGATTAACCAGACTATTATTATTATGCCAGTACCATGCTGTTCTAATTACTGTTGCTCCATAGTACAGCTTGAGATCATGTATTGAATTTCCTCTGGAGTATCTTTTATTTTACAGGATTGTTTTAGCTATTCTGCATATTTTTTTAGTTTTCCATATGAAATTGAGAATTTATCTTTCAATGTCTTTTAAAAATTATGTAGATATTGGCATAGGGATTAAATTGAATCTGAAATTCGCTTTGGTAAGATGGCCATTTTCACTATGTTAATTCTTCCAATCCATGAACAAGGAAAGTCTTTCCATCTTCTGATGTAATCTTCTATCTTCTTCTTCAGAGTTATAGTTTTTTTCAAACATGTCACTCACTTGTTTGGTTAGAGTTACTCCTAGATATTTATATTGTTTGTGGTTATCATGAAGGGTGTAGTTTCTCTAATTTTTTCTGTGCATGATTGTTATTTGTATATAGGAATGATAATGACTTTTCTGTGTTAATTTTGTATCTAACTATTTTGCTGAAGGTGTTTATCACCTGTAGGAGTTTTCTGGTGGAAATTAGGGCATCACTTATGTACATTGACATATCATCAGCAACTAGTGATAATTTGACTTCCTTTTTCCCATTTTTATCCCCTAAAGCTATGTTTGTTGTCTTATTGTTCTGGCTAGAACTTCAAGTACTATGTTGAAGAGATATAGAGAAAGCAGACAGCCTTGCCTGGACCCCGTTTTAGAGGAATTTTCTTGAGTATCTCTCCATTTAATTTGATGTTGGCTATTGTTTTGCTCTAGATAGCCTTTATTATGTTTAGGTGTGTGCCTTGTATCACTTACTTCCTCAAAACATTAAACATGAATGGGTGCTGCATTTTTGTCAAATGATTTTTTTGCATCTAAGGAGATGATCATGAGGATTTTTTCTTTCAGTTTATTTATATGGTGGATTAAACTATCCTTATATGACTGGAATAAAGCCTACTTGGTCATACTGAATGACATCTTTGATATGTTCTTGTATTCAGTTTGATCGTATTTTATTCAGTACTTTTGCATCACAGTTCATAAAAGAGTAATAGGTCTGAAATTGTCTTTCTTTGTTGGGTCTTTGTGAGGTTGAGGTATCAAAGTGACTGTGAACTCATAGAATGAATGAATTGGTCACGTTCCATCCCTTTGTATTTTTTGGAATAGTTTAAGGAGTAGCAGTATTAGCTCCTCTTTGATGATCTGGTAGAATTATGCCCTGAAACAATCTAGCCCTGGGCTTTTTTTTTTCTCCTTTGGGTGGAAAACTTTAAATGACTGCTTCTATTTCTGTAGGAGAAATATGACTATTTAATTTGCTTATCTGATCTTGATTCTATTTTGGCAAGTGGAATAGATCAAGAAAAATTTTCATATTCCTTAGATTTTCAAATTTTGTCCATATACACCCTTGAAGTAGGATCTTACGTCTCTTTGTATTTATTTAATGTCTGTTGTTATTTCTCCCTTTTCATTTCTGATTTTGTTAATTTGGATAGTGTCTCTTTGCCTTTTAATTAATGTGGCTAACTTTTTTCCTATATTGTTTATTTTCTCAAAGAATCATGTCTTAGTTTTGTTGATTCTTTGAATTGTTCTCTTTGTTTCTAATTTATTGATTTCATCCTTGTGTTTGAATATTTCCAGATGTCTACTCTTCTTGGGTGCTTCTGCTTCATTTTTTTCTAGGGCTTCCAGATGTGTCCTTAAGTTGCTTTTGTGGGATGATTTCAATTTCTTTATGAAGGCACTTAGTGCTATGAATTTTCCTCTTTGCACTTCTTTCAATGTGTCCCACAAATTTGAATATGTTGTTCTTTCATTTTCATTGAATTTTAAGAAGTACTTAATTTCTTTCTTTATTTCTTCCCTGACCCAGGTGTGATTATGTAGAAAGTTGTTTAATTTCCATGTGTGTGTAGGCTTTTCATTATTTCTGTTGATGTTGAAGTCCAGCTTTAGACCATGGTTATCTGATAAGATACAAGATATGATTTAAATTTTCTTGTATTTGTTGAATCTTACTTTGTGACTACTGTATGATCAATTTTGGAGAATGTTGCATTGGATGCTGAGAAGAACGTATAATCCTTTTTGATTCGTTGAAAAGTTCTTTAGTTATCTCTTAGATTCATTTGATTCATGACATTGCTTAGTGTCACTATCCCTTGGTGAAAGTGGGATGTTGAAGTCTCCTACTATTAATATGTGGGCATTGATGTGTGGTGTAAGTTATGTTAATAGTTTTTACAAATCTGGGTGCCCTTTTATTGGGAGCATAGATGTGTAGAGACATGATGTCATATTGGTTAACTTTGCCTTGGATGTCTATGATGAGGACTTCTTCATCTCTTTTTATTAATTTTGGTTGGGAGACTATTTTATTAGATATTTAAATGGCTACACCAGCTTGCTTCTTGTGTCCCTTTGCTTGGAATATCTTATTCCATCCATTTTCCCTATGGCAATGTCTATCTTTATTGATGAGATTTGTTTCTTGAAGGAATAAGAATGTTGGGTCTTTTTATGAGTCCATTCAGTCTCTGCCTTTTTATTGGATAATTAAGACTATTGATAGTGAGGGATATTAATGTCCAGGGACTGTTAAGTCCATTGTTTTTGATGTTGGTTTCACTAGAGTGTTTGTATGGTTCTATTTTTGCAAAGGTGTAGTTAATTTTTCCCCGTGTAATTTTGATTCTGGCTTGTCACTAAAGGTTGGAGTTTTCCTTTTAGTAACTTTCATTAGCCCAGATTTGTGGATAGGTACTCTTTGAATTTGTATTTGTCATGGGATATCTTTGTTCTCCATCTATAGTTATTGATATCTTTGCTAGGTATATTAAACTGGCTTGGCATTTGTGGTCTTTTAGGGCTTTTATGATCTGTGCTGAGAAAACGGGTGTAATTCTGATAGGTTTGCCATTATCAATTATCTGGCCTTCTTCCTTTGGCACTTTAAATATTTTTCTTTCTACTGTGTATTTTGTGTTTTGATTATTATATGTCAGGAAGATTTTCTTTTCTGGTCTATTCTATTTGGTGTTCTGATGGCCTTTTGTATATTTATATGCATCTCCTTCTTTAAATTGGTGAAATTTTCTTCTATGATTTTGCTGAAAATACTTTCTAGACCTTGGATTCGGGTGTCTTCTCTATCCTCAATGCGTATTATTCTCAAGTTTCTTCTTTTCATGGTGTCCCTGATATCCTGGATGTTTTGTGTCAGGAATTTTTCATATTTAGCTTTTTTTTTTTATGGTTGCTTCAAGGTCTACAATTTTATTTTCTAGTGTCAAAATATGTTCCACCATCTCTTGGATTCTGTTAGAAAGCTCACCTCTGTGTGGTTTGCTTTCTTCTCTAAGGTTTCTCATTCACATTTTTCTTCTGTATGTGCCTTTATCATTGTGTCCATCTTCATCTTCAGATATAAAATTCTTCTACTGATTTCTTTCATCTGTTTGTTTATTCATGATTTTCTTTCAGTGCTTCTTTATATTCCTTCAGATCTTGAACTGCTTTATTGGTTTCCTTCATATGATTTTTTGTATTTTCCTGAATTTCTTCCAATGCCTTCCCATAGGCTTATTTTATGTCTTCTACCCGTTTGTCTGCATCTTCCTGAATTTGTTTACATATTTCATTTGTTTCTTCCATTATCATCTTCAACACTAAGGATTTGAGATCATTTTCATGTATTTCAATTGTTTTTGAGTTCTGAAGGTTGCTATCTTTAGAATAGTTGGAATCTGGAGACGCCATATTTGTTTGGTTTCTGTTGTTTGCATTCTTACACTAGTTTTTAGTCATCTTGCTGTCTCTGATGTTGGGAGGTACATTCTTTCATCCTTCACTGGTCCCTGAGAGTGGATAGTTGATCAGTGATTATAGATAGAGTTCTAGTGCCTGTGGGGATCAGGGAATTCTATCCTGGAACAGGCAGGTCATCTGGTGTCTGGTACAGGAGACTTTATTTCACACCTTAGGCTCCCCAATGCATCAGCAGAGGTAGGCTACTGTCTGGTCTCATTCAGATTATGCAACTGAGGAGATATAGTCCCTCTGTTTTGTGGCCACTGGTTAGTTTTCTGTCCTGACCCCTCAGGGCTGCCCAGCCTCTCCTAAGAGTGTGGGAGAACTTGCAAGGCTATGGAGCCATGTTAGGCTGGGTTCTATCTGCCCTAATGTGCAGGCATGGATCACTGCAGTCAGTAGTTCATACCTTCTCAGGAATCTTAAAATAGCACAATGGTGATGCGTTCAGTCCTACTGAGTTGGGGGCCACTGTTTAGTTTTCTGTCCTTACCCCTCAATGTTGTCCAGTCTCTCTCAAGTGTGAGGGACACCCTGCCAGGTTGTGGAGCCTGTCTATGCTGGGTTTTATCTGCCTAATTGTGCAGGAATTATCTGCTGTGGCCTGTAGCTAGGTTCCTGTGCAGTTGTGTTCAGACACCGCTGCTATGGCTGGGTAGTGTTTTCACAGCTACCTAGGATTCCATGTGGTCCCTGGGGATTTCTGTGGACTGGCACGGGGTGGCGGGGGGAAGTGATGGTCTGAAGAAAAATCTACCCACATCCCTGTGATTTCTCCAGGCCAGAAGCTCTGGTGCTTCACTGCCCTGAGTTAAGTCCCATATACTGAGTTCCTGTTATAGTGCCTTGATTCAGTTTGCAGAGTGGTTCTGGTCCTGAGGTCTGCGTGTTGTTCTTCCATCCTCCGCTAGCCATTGGTTGACCTGGGGACAGACCCACCTGTGGTCTCCACTATGCGAGACCCCACTCACCTAATATTCTCCAATTTTTGCTGTCTGTGGCTCCCTTTCAGGTCCCAGTCTGCATGTGGTAGATCAGATACAGTGTGTGATAGGTGCCACCATCTTTGAATTTCCAAAAATTGCTTTATTATTGGATTAAATGACCCTAGCCTAATCACCCTTTCAAACTGCTGTTATTTATTTATTTATTCATTTATTTGTTTAGATACAATGTGTATTATTATATCTATCCACTACTAACTCCATCCTCCCACTACCTTGAGTATTCTCTATAATAGCATCATCAGAGGTTCATATTCACTCTATATTTTCTTTGTTGATTATAGCTCTTGTTCCAATTAGCTTCACCCTTTTGTCCATACTCTGGAGCAAGAGTAACATACCAGAATCCATATTTCCAAAATAGAGCAATTCCCTCCTTTAGGAGCTAGACAATATCATCTCCAAGAAGGATAGAGTCTTGGCAGCTCCCTATTAAGTTTGTTGCAATTTTGACTGGCACAATCTTGTACAGATCTTGGGCAGGTAGTTACAGCTTCAGGGAGCTGATATGTGCAAAAACCATATTATGTCCAGAAGTATTGTTGATGGTTATTGACTTTTGTTTTAAATCCAAGATATTTTTATTTTCTTCTACCTACTTTACAGTATTATCTTTCATTTCACTCCTGAAATATAATTTTTCAATGATTTAATTGAATTCAGCAAATGTTTCTTTGCTGAAGGGACCCAGGAGATAGGGGAGAGGAGCGAATTTCCTTCAGTATGTTTTCTTAGAGGTACATCAAGGTACAATTAGAGGCTGGATCTGTGTGAAACAGTGAATGAAAGAATCAACACTGCAAAAAATAAACTCTATTATGAAAGAGAATGATTAGAGTAGCACCAAAACCAATAGTGGTGTGACATATCCTATCCTCTGTAGTGTGCAGAAAACTGAGACTTAGCAAAAAGCTACCCTCAGCATAGGGAGCATGCTCCTCTCTAACCATATTAGGGATAGAGGCCAGGGTGCAAGAGGCCTTATCCTAAAGGTAAGTCAGGCAAATCTGCTGGTAATAAAGTGACAAACTCATTGTCCTATTGTTTAATGCTCCACCAATGGAAAAGAGTTCCATTCTACTATTTCTGTTTTCTCAAAAATGAGGTCAGGCACCATTTGCAAAGGATTCTATTCATTAAGACTGACATGTCTGGGATGTAGAAGGAGAAATACTGATGATTATAGGGTACAATCACAGAAGGGACCCAGGAGATAGGGGAGAGGAGTAAGCACTAAAGGGGTGATTAACCAAAACTAAGTAGGTATGAAAACACCTTAAAGAAACCTGGCACATTTTTTTTCACAGATCTTGAAAAATCAATTCTCAACTTCATATGGAAAAACAAAACCGAAAATAGCCAAAACAATTCTTTACAATAAAAATGGACACAAAAATATTGTGAAGGGTATAGTTTCCCTAATTTATTTCTCAATTTGTTATTTGCATACCAGATGGCTACTGACTTTTTTGAGTTGACTTTGTATCCAGCCATTTTTCAGTAGATATTTACCAGCTGTAGGAGTCCCTTGGTAGAAATTTTAGTGTTTTTTATCTATAGTATCATGTCATACATGAATATTGGTAGTTGGATTTCTTCCTTTTAAATTTATATCCAACTGAGATTCTTTTGTTGCCTTATGACTCTAGCTAGGACTTCAATAGCCACAAATAGAGTAAATTATATTAGCATCATTCTAACAAAGCTATTGAAAGAGTTGTATTAAAAAAATCAAGTCTTTAAAGAAAGAAATTGAAGAAGATATAAAAAGAGGGAAATAGCTCCTATGCTTCTGGGTCAGGATGATCAACATGGCCATGACATGAATGGCCAGCTTATCAAAAGCAATTTACAGATTCAATGGCATTCCCATAAAAATTCCTACATTATCCTTTAAAGACTTTAAAAGATCAATTCTCCACTGCATATGGAAAAACAAAACACCCAGAATACATAAAACAATCCTGTAAAATAAAACATCTCTGGAGGAATCTCCGTCTTGGATCTTAAGTTGGACTATAGAACAACAGTTATTAAAAACAAAATCATACTGCCATAGAAATTGGCTGATTGATCAATGAAGTTCAATCAAAGACCCAGAAATAAACCCACAATCCTATTGACTTGATTTTTGGCAATGAAGTCAAACCCATATGATGGAAAAATATAGTAACTTCAATAAATGGTGCTGTCCAAACTTGATGTCTACATGTAGAAAAATGAAATCAGTCCCTGCACAAAACTAAAATCCGAGTGGATAATATAACTCAACTTAAAACATGAGAAACTAAATCTACTAGATGAAAAAGTAGAGAAAAGCCATGAACTCATGGCATAGGAGACAACTTCCTGAAAAGAACACCAACAGCTCAGGCTCTAAGATCAAGAATCAATAAATGGGACTGCATGAAACTGAAAAACTTATGTAAAGCAAAGGACACTGTCAACAGAGCAAAACAATAACTCATAGATTGGGAAAGATCTTAACCAACCTTGCATCTGACATAGGGCTAATATACAAAATACATAAAGAACTCAAGAAATTAAAAACCACTAAATGACTATCCCAGTTAAAAAAGGGGGCACCTGACATAAACAGAGAACTCTGAACAGAGAAACATCAAATTGCTGAAAAACACTTAAAGAAATGCTCACCATACCTGTCCTTTGCCATCAAGTAAATGCAAGTCAAAAGGACTCTGGGATTACATCTCACACATATCCGAATGGCTAAGATAAAAAACTCAGGTGACAGCACATGCTGGCAAGGATGCAGATAATGGAGAACACTTCTCCATTGTTGGTGAGAGTGAAAACTTGTACATCCACTTTGGAAATCAACCTGGTGCTTTCTCAGAAAATTGGGAATAGTGCTACCTAAAAACCTAGCTATTCCATTCCTGCGCATATACCCAAAAGTTTCTTTACCATATAACAAGGACATTTGCCTAACTAGGTTCGTAGCAGCCTTATTCATAATAGTTAGAATCTGGAAACAACCTAGATGTCCCTCAACTGAAGAGTAGATAAAGAAACTCTGGAGTACTTGCACAATGGAACACTATTCAGTTATTATAAAGAAGGAAACCTTGAAATTTTCAGGCAAAGAGATGGAACTAGAAAAGAATATCCTGAGTGGGGTAACCCAGAACCAGAAGACATGCATGATATATATACCCGCTTATTTTTTGTTTTTTAGTAATTTATTCAGATTGCAACTCAATTGCTCTCTGGCAAGCTTCCAAACTTCCATTCTTCATACCCTCCCACCCCCATCCTATTATCGTACCTTAGGTCGATGTCTGAGGGGATCTACTCTGCCATTTTATGGTCACAGGTTAACAAGGCTTATCTTGGTAGTCTGCCTATTATTTTTTTGAGTTTCTCCAAGGCTCCCCTCCAAGGGGAGGTCATCAAATATGGAACACCAGAGCTCATGTCAGAGTTAGCACTGCTCTCCACATAATTGTGGAAGATGTCCTGTCCATTAGGTAGGGGTTTGGTGCTTACTACTTGTATTGTTCTTGGTTAGTGCAATAGTTTGAGTGGATACCACTGGGCCCTGATCCACTCCTTAAGACATTCTTCGAAGTTTATAAGATCCTCCGGATACTTCTATTTCCACATCTCCTATATTTCTCTTATGTAGAGTCCAAGTAGGATGTCCTCATGTCTATCCCAATCTCTTGGTAAGTGAAGGTATTCATGGGACATAAATTTTGGGCTAGTGTCCAATTATAAGTGAATATATATCATATGAGTTTTTATGTTTCTGGGATAACCCATGAAGTATGATCATTTCTAATTTCCTCCATTTGTCCACAAATTTCTGGATTTCCTTTTTTTTTTTTTTTTTTTTTTTTTTTTTTTTTTTTTTTTTTTTTTGAGCTGAATAGTATTTCATAGTGTAAATGTACCACAATTTCTTTATCCATTTTTTAACTAAGGGACATTTAGGCTGTTTCCAGATACTGGCTATTATGAATAAGACTGCTATGAACATGCATGAGCATATGTCCCTTTTGTGTGGTGAAGAATTTTCTAGGTATATTCCAAGGAGTGGAATAGCTGTGCCTTGAGGAAGCCCAATTCCCGTTTTTCTGAGAAAGCGCCAATAGATTTCCAAAGTGGTTGTACCAGTTTGCATTCCCACCAGCAATGAAGGAGTGTTTCTCCTTCTCCATATAATTGCCAGCATGCCATGTCACTTGAATTTTTTTTTATCTTAGCCATCCTGGTGGGTGTAAGATGGAATTTCAGAGTCATTTTGATTTGCATTTCTATGAACTAATGACGTTGAGCATTTCTTTAAGTGTTTCTCAACCATTTGATATTCCTCTGTTGAGAATTCTCTATTTAGTTCTTAGCCCTATTTCTTAATTGGTTATTTGGTTTGGTGGTGTTTAATTTCTTGTTTTCTTTATATATTTCAGAAATTTGGCCTTTGTCAGATGTTGAGTTGATAATAATCTTTTCCCAGTCTGTAGGCTGTCACTCTGTCACTTTGTTCTGTTGACAGTGTCCTCTGTCTTACAGAAGCTTCTCAGTCTCATTAGGTCCCATTTATTAATTGTTGATCTAAGGGATGGGCTGATGGTGTTCTGTTCACGAAGCTCTATTCTACATCAATGTGTTCTAGGCTCTTCCTTATTTTTTCTTCTTACAAATTTAGTGTCTCTGGTTTTATGTTGAAGTTTTTAATTCCCTTCACTTGAGTTTTGTACATTTGAAAAATATGGGTCTAGTTGCATTTTCTATATGTAGACATCCAGTTAGACCAGCACCATTTGTTGAAGATGCTATCCTTTTTCCATTGAATAGATTTGGTTTCTTTGTCAAAAATCAGATGAGCATATGTGTGAGGATTCATTTTTGGGACTTTGATTTGCTTCCATTGATTAACCAACCTATTGCTGTGCCAGTACCATGCTGTTTTAATTACTGTTGCTCTATAGTACAGTTTGACATCAGGAAAGGAGATTCTTCCAGAAAATCTTTTACTGTATAGGATTGTTTTAGCTATTCTGTTCTTTTCGTTTTTCCATATGAAGTTGAGGTTGGACAGTTCAATGTCTTTAAAAAATTGTGTAGGTATTTTGGCAAGGAGGGAACTTTCTGCTGAGATTCCCTAACTTGAGGGAACACAGAGGGGCAGTGTACTTAGCTGTATTGAGATTAGGCAAGTCTTTCTGTGCTCTTCCTTGGGAGGTGGGGGAAGGGGTGTTTTGACTTGAGAAAAGTCCAGAAAACAGAATGGAGAGTGCTTGGTCAAAATAAAAACAGTCCAAAATCAAAGAACTAGCTTTTAAGTCACTAAAGTTCTAACCAATTTAAACATAATAGAGAGACAAAGGCAGATAGCAAGAACAAAAGAAAGATGAGAGTGCCCTTGGAGTGTGCTTGTCAGAGAGT
This sequence comes from Acomys russatus, assembly GCF_903995435.1. Taxonomy (NCBI): domain Eukaryota; kingdom Metazoa; phylum Chordata; class Mammalia; order Rodentia; family Muridae; genus Acomys; species Acomys russatus. Next base: position 12,977,577 of record NC_067142.1, read on the forward strand.
CCACCCAAGCCCAGAGACGCTGGGTTTTTAAGACAAGGGTATGTAAATTGCAGGAGTCATACCCAGGATACCTGGGTTACATTCCTTTGCTTCTAGATTGGAAGTGCAAACTGGTCAGCCACTCTACCTTCCAATCATGGTAGTCTATAGCCCCTAACTGGAGCCAAATAAACTCTTCATCCATGAAGGTGCTTTTGTCAGATATCTAGTCATAGTAGTGAGAAAATCACTTATAGAGAGAACTCAAAATCCCAGGGCAGAACCTTGACATACAATGTAGTGGTATTTTTACATAATGAAAAAAAATGCATAGGCTTCAATTATAAGGTCTCATGCTCAGCCATTAATGTGGAAACTGAAGATGTAAAAAGCCTGAAGAATTTGAAAGAGAAAAAGGAGGCTTCACATTCTCACTGAGTGATGGTTACTCATTTCTTTTTTGTCCTTCTTTAAATTTTTTTTTTTTTTAAGAATCTATTAGTAAATGGTACCTTCAAATCATAGCCTAGTGGATAGCACCTTACTGATCATTTTAGCCAGATGTCTCCATCTTAGTCCCTTCCAGGCTTTCACTTGGGAACTGTGAGTATTCTGTAGGGAGTAACCTGGTCTCACCTCTCTCCTTAGTCTAGGAATGCTGTGCCTCCACTCCCTTTGCTATGTCCCTGCTATGTCTGAAATTCCAATGAATGATAAATGCTGAACTAGCATGCAATTACCTCACATTTTACTTCTCATTAGTAATTGTAATTGCATGATCTCATTGTTGGGGTGACCTTTTGTAAGCTGTGTGAAGGTTACCTTCGTATATTCAGTTGTTAATTCTTTACCACCACATTGCTCATTACTGTCTGGACTTTGGTTGTATTATTCCAAATTCTCAACACTTGTACTGTATTTCATAGACATACACTGCCCTCACCTTCCAACTGGGTTAACAGAGAACTCAATGGCATATAGCAAAATCAGAAAAAGAAGGGGGTAGTTTAAGACAGAGGTAGGAACTCTGGGAAAGAATCAGACAGAGGAGTTGCCAGGTGGACACAGAGGAAGACACAAGTGTTGCTGGGACTAAGATTGTGAGGTAGTGGACCATGTGGACAGACATAGGCCAGGCCAGTACTGTCTCATTAAAATAGCTGAGAATCTGACATGCTATAGTACCTAATCTCATAATTAATAAAATAGATCTCTTGGTCATTATTTGGGAGATGATGTTCCAAAAATGTCCTGTTCCACATCATTCATTTGGTCTCTTGAAATACCCAAAGATGAGGCAATGCTTCTCTTTTCACAGCAATAGTATCCTAAGGGTCTTTAAAGAATATATTCTTTGAGTGAATTAACCCAGAAGTAGAAAGAATGAAATGGTATATACTCACTTATATCTGCATATTATCCCAAGGGGCATGTCCCCTGAAAGTCTTCACTTACTAGGAAACTGGGACAGAAGGGAGGACATGCTATTGAAACTCTAGATGAGAGAAGCATGGGAGAATAGCAGAGTAGAAGGATCCAGAGGATCCTAGAAACCTACAAGACCATTATAATAGGCAGATTTGGGCCCAGGGGTCTTGCTCAAACTACGGCACCAGCCAAAAACAATATAGGCCATAAACTTCAAACCCCTACCCAGATCTATCCAATGGACAGGACATTCTCCACAGTTGAGTGGAGAGTGGGTTATGACTTTCACACGGACTCTGGTACCTCATATTTGACCATGTCCCCTGGAGGGGGAGACCTGGTGGCACTCAGAGGAATGATAGAAAACTACCAAGAAGAGACTTGATACCCTATGAGCATATAAAGGGGAAGGAAGTCCCCCTCAGGCACAGTCATAGGGGAGGGGAGTAGGAGAAAATGGGAGTGAGGGAGGAATGGGAGGATACAAGCGATAGGATAACCATTGAGATGTAACAAGAATAAATTAATAAAAAAATGAATATATTCTTCAACAGCAACAGACCCTAGAAAACTATCCAGTTTTGGTGGTTTTTAATGTTCCTTCTGTTTTTTTTATTTAATATATAATCATTACAGTTTTACTATAGTAGGGAGTTTGACTGTGTGAACATAAAAAGTGTCACATTTGCTCTGCTTATTTTAAATAACTCATTTCAATTTTAAATTGTTTCTACTGCTCTTGCAAAAGAAAAGGGAACAAGATAGGTAGATTTGTGTCTGGAAATAAAAGCTGTGTAAAATATCAAGAGTGCATTAAAGGTTGGATATGGGAAGGATTGCTACCTTGTAAAATGTTACAGTTTGTGTTTAGAAGCATCTAAGTATTATAAGAAAAATCAAGAAGAGGCAGGGCAAGAGCTCATATAAAAAAGTATGTTTTTTCATGAACATTAGTACCTCAATTGATTCCCCAGAATCCACATAAAGAGTAGGGTCAGGATGATTTAACCGACAATACAGTTGCTGCCAAATCTGAGGTTGATCACTGAGACTCACATGGTGGAAGGAGAGAATTGACTCTCACAAATTGACCTTTGGCCTCCCCATGAAAGATATGATACAAGTACACATAGTACACATAGTAATAAATACACTGTTAGAAATGTAAAAGTTGTACTTATTGATACAGGAGCATAATCTTAGCACTGCTGAGGTTCTGACATGCAGGTCCCTGAATCTTCCTGGATAGCCAGTCTAAACAAACTGGCAAATTCCAGACCAAGTGAAATAGTTAAAAAATCAAAGTGACTGACACCCTAAGACTATCACCCAAGGTTGACCTCAAGCCTCTACATATACATGTACATAGTACATATGTGCATGCACACCTGTACATATACATGCACCCACATGCATAAACATGCAAACATACATAAAAGAACTAAAACAAGTCTGTTCCTAGTTTTGATTTTATAACAATATATTGAATTTAGAAATATGTGCCCTCTTATAAAACTGGATATTCTTAAATGTGGGATACTGATTACATTTTAAATGAAATTCTGTTAACCTAGATGGTAATTAACCATTTCTTCCCTGTTTATTTTTTAATTAAAAGAATTTAAAGATGTTCATTATAAAAGTAGATAAAAGAAAGAAATTCAGCTTATGTTTTATTTATAGAACTATTATTTCCTCTTTAAATAGAAAGGGAAATTTTTTCTTATTTTTTTTTAATATATCTCATTTTTTTTGTTCTTGATTTTGTTTTTGGCATAGACATTTATATTATTACAAAAAATAAAAAGTACATACAGCAAGAAGAACCATGAAACAATAAGGGATTCTATGAATGTTACATTCATGGTGTTTGGGCTAATTGTATTTGACAACCTTGTAGAGAAAGTATTTCCTATTATGGTAGTTCTAAAATTCTGAATGAGAATCAATATCTATCATATCTCATGTTTGTCAACTTAAAACATTTATCTAGATCTAAAAATAGCTTAACCCCTAAACAAGTGAAGATACTTGTAAGAATAAACTAACTGGTCTTCAATCCTGTCAGATACTTGAGAAGAAATGAAACTTAATTACTGTAGTGAACTGAAAATGCAATTTACCAACTTCCAAATTGAGAAGAAAAAGAATGACAGAGACAGTTTGCTGCCTGAACAGTCACCCAAAACTCTCTATGATGTTGGAGCATCATCTTCAGCCTTTTGTTCCAATATATCTGACAGTCTCAACAGAGGAATACCAAATGGCTGAGAAACACTTAAAGAAATGTGCAACCTCCTTAGTCATCAGGGAAATGCAAATCAAAACAACTCTGAGCTTCCATCAGAATGTCTAAGATAAAAAATACAAGCTACACCGCATGCTGGCTAGGGTGTGCAGAGAGAAGAACACTCCTTCATTGTTGGTGAGAATGCAAACTAGTACAGCCACTTTGAAAATCTATATGGTGCTATCTCAAAAAATTAGGAATAGGGTTTCTGCAAGACCCAGCTATTCCACTCCTTGGAATATACCCAGAAGATGCTCCAGCACACAGCAAGAAAATTCATTCAACCATGTTCTTAGCAGCTGTTTTCATAAAGCCGGAACATAGGAACAGCGTAAGTGTCCCTCAGTAGAAGAGTGGATGAAGAAACTGTGGTACAATTACACTACGGAATAATATTCAGCTATTGAAAACAAAGAATTCCCAAAATCAGAAAGAGCTAAATGGTATATACTCACTTGTATTTGCATAATAGCCCAAGGGGCATGTCCCATGAAAGTCTTCACTTACCAGGAAAGTGGGACAGAGGGGAGCACATCCTATTGGGATTCTAGATAAAAGAAGCATGGAAGAACGGCAAAGTTGAAGGATCCAGAGGGTCATAGAAACCTCAAGAAGAACATTATGATAGGAAGATTTGGGCCTAGGGGTCCCACTCAAACTATGGCACCATCTAAGGACAATGTAGGCTGGATACTTCAAACCCCTATCTATATCTAGCCAATAGTCAGGACATTCTCCACAGTTGAGTGGAGAGTGAGGTATGACTTTCACATGTACTCTGCTGCCTCATATTTGATCACATCCCCTGAATGGGGAGACCTGGTGGCACTCAGAGGAACAATAGCAGGCTACCAATAAGAGACTTGATACCCTATGAGCATATACAGGCGTTGGAAGTTCCCCTTAGTCACAGTCGTATGGGAGGGGAATAAGGGGAAGATGGGAGGGAGGGAGGAATGGGACGATACAATGGATGGGATAACCTTTGAGATGTAATAATAAATTAATAAAATACAATTTTAAAAAAGAAGCTAAATGAAGAATATTGACATCAAAAGAGATGGTTTAAGTGGAAAAATGTTTACAGGCATATGTCCACATTCCAGTAGCTCCTCACACAGAAGTATGTACAGAGAGAGAGAGAGAGAGAGAGAGAGAGAGAGAGAGAGAGAGAGAGAGAGAGAGAGAGAGAGAGAGAGATTTTGTGGTGCTGCTGGCTACTGTGGTTTGCAGCAGATTATTTCTGTAACCTGAGTGAAGTTATGATATAGGCTTCTGCACCACAAAATAAATAACTTAACACTAGTGTCAGGAATGTTTTTGTGCATCGGGTCCTTATCTCCATAATATCCAATGAATTTTCCTTCTGTTAAAGTCTAGTCAGTTTCAGAGGATGGTGTGGAAGCCTCGTCAGTTTCAGAGAATGGTGTGTCCATTTTTTTTTATTTGCCTCCACGTGATTCTCATTTCTGTGCTCATTCACATTCATTGATTGCATCTTAATGACGTTCTCTGTTCCTTAATATGCCATCATATTTGAGAATGATCTTCCATTGATTATATATCCTTTTAGCTGCTGAGAAAATGCTCCTGGCTCCTGGATTATTTGTAATTAAACTTATCTCAGACTGTGATTAAAAACCAGACTTCTTTTTTAGATAATTTTAGTTACCTGCAAACTAGGAAGAGATGTCAAATTTGAAGCAACATGTCTTTTTTTAAAACACATTTTTATTGAAAAATAAAATAATTCATATTACATCTCATTTTCTATACCATCCCAGAAGCAACATGTCTTAGTTAGGGATAATATTGCTGGGATGAGACACCATGAAAAAAGTAACCTGAGAAGAAAAGAGTTTATTTGCCTTAGGGTTCGACATCACAATTCATCACTGTAGGAAGTCATTACTGGAACTAAAACAGGCAGATAACTGAAAACAGGAGCTGACTAGGATCCTGAGGAGGAGTGTTGCTTACTGGGTTGCTGCTCTTGGCTTGATCAGCCTGTTTTCTTCTAAAACATAGGATTTTTCCCAACCAAAGTGACATAGACCTCTTCCCAAAAATCACTTCTGGGTTGGACTCAGACATATCTCTCTTTTCCTTTATCTTTCTTTCATAGGTAAGGAGATAGTAGTAGAAATGGAAGAAAGAGGATATAGAAATATTGAGGGAAGATAGAACTAAATGCAGATATTGAATCTACTCCTAAACTGAGGGCCTTAGTTTTTACTCACAAATTAGGTTATTTTTAATCCATTGGTATAGAATTTTGTATATTGATGCAAATCATGCTCATGTCAAAAACTAGTCTAATTTTATCACAAGAATACATATCCTAGGTCTAACAGATATATATGATTCTATAGATACATAAGGTAAAAGAGTTAAATAAGGACTTCAATTGTTTTGGAGATCTACAGAATATGGCATTTAAAGTTGTTTCTATTATTCTAAAGATTCTTCGACAACAAGACAAGTTAATTCCTGGCAACACTCAGCCTACCTCAAAGAAGATTATCAACATCAAACTCCTTATGGAGTTGCCATCAAATGTGGCAAACAAGCCAGTGGGCAAAATGTCCTCATTTCTGACAAAGACAGAATTCTGCCTAAAAATGGACAAGCTTAGATGCAGATAGAGTTGATGGCTGAACTTTGCCAAAAGAAGATAAGCAAGTCCTCAATTGTTCCTGCCTTGCAAATATGTCTGTCAGAGATATTGGGCTAGAAGGATGAAGATGATGCTCCAACATTATAGAAAGTGTTGGGTGAGTGCTCAGACAGTAAACTGCCTCACTTCTATTTTTCAATTTGGAAGCTGCTAACCTATACTTCTGGTCCACTCAGATATTTAAGTTTTATCTCTTCTCATATCTCCATTGAGGTTGAAGACCAGATAGTTTAGTCTTACAATTAAGATGTTTTTTGATCAAGACAGATGTTTTAAGTTAATTAAGAGTAGATATGATAGATATTGATTCTCCTTCAGAAATTGAGACCCAACAAGATAGGGAAGACGCTTTATTCAAATTTGACAAATAAAAATAGCCAAATCACTATGAATGTAACATTTACATAACTCTTGATTATTTCATGTGTCTTCCTGCTGCATGTAGTTTACTTTTATTCATGTGAAATTATATGAATGTATATTTTAAAATTAATTTTAAAAAGAAAATATTCTACAGGTTTGCCTACAATAGAGTCTCATTGAGGCATTTTTTTTTTCAATTAGAGTTTCCTCCTTTCCAGATGATGCTGGCTTGTGTCAAGCTGACATAAACTAGCTCCACAATGAACTACCTCCATTTGAGCTATTAAATCTTGGGTCAGCTCTGAAGTTGCTACAGGTAGGAAACCTTGATAAAAGTTATGGACATGAATAAATATGTAAGACCCTCAGAAACCTGTGGGATTACTATGATAGCTGTTCACTAGTCTGCATTTTAGACATACTGATACAGATGGCTTACAATGCTGAACTCCTGTCATCATTCATACCTCAAAACCATCTCACTGGTGCTTAGCAAGCTGCCTCCAGGTGACATCATCACCATGACTGTAACACATGGGTTCTAGTGAAGTCTCAGGGATTTTGATTTATTACTATAGTCCTCCTTAACAGCTTCTGTTGAAATAACTGCTTTTTTCTCAGTCTGTGTCTCTTAAAATGAAAATTCTGATCCAATGTTCTGGATCTAAGCTCTGAGATCAGAAATAATTCTCACTGAAGTTCTGGCCTCGCTTTTGTTAGACAAGAACTTCTGAGCATGTTACTAATAAATGTTGTTTGTCATCCATTATGTTCATTCTTTAAAGATAACATTCATCAAAAACAGTAGCATAAGCCCACAGGGTATGCTGTGAAACAATCAGCCAGTAACATATGGGAAGCATTTTTCTCAAGGACCTTTTTTTTTTTCCCAGGTGATTCCTCTTTTTCTTCTAGATCCTGACTAAGGGAAAATAGTAGGGAAGGAGCAGTGAGTGTTTTGATGAAATCTGGACAACTGACCACTGTCTTTCTGACACAGTGCTGAGGTGTCTCTACTTATGTGGAGAATGTGGATGTCTGATTGTGTATGTTTGTGTACGAGAGGATAAGTACTGACATGCAATGATCTGTGTGACGTTCACAGGCCAGCCTCAACTGTCAATCCTTACATTCACCTAACTTGAAACAGGATCTCAATTTTTTCCTGGGTGTCTAGCCCTGGAGGATCCTGAAAGTCTGCTGCCACTGTTCACCATCTCTCTATAAAAGTTCTGGGATTCCAGAAGCCTGCTACCATGTCTGCGTTACCTGCGAATCCAATCTGAAGTCTTCACATTACGTAGCAAACATGTTACCCACTGAGCCATGTGTCTAGAGTTCATTACATGCTTTCAGTATTTTGTATCTACTTTTTACCTCCTAGTTAGGAGGTCAACTTTGCCTACTCCTCCTCTTCCTCCTCCTTCTTCCCATCTTCCTTTCCTCCTCCTCCTCCTCCTCCTCCTCTTCCTACTCCTCCTCCTCCAACATTTGCCATTGAATCAAACTGGCACCTCTAGCACAGGGAAAAGATATGACTCAGGAGTGCAGTACACACTGAGTTTGTGCTGTGTTCTCTCATTAATTAAATGCTGCATCAACAGCTGTACATTTGAGTAAGGAAGAAAGCTAGGGTAAGAGATAAAATTTGATTTTACATGGCATTCCTGGTGGTGCCATAAACCTGTGAACATTATTTGACGTGGTATATTCACATGTGACATTTGACAATGTGGAATGTACTCCAGGAAAATTGAAAAAATCATCTTACTAATAAAGTTTAACACAGTAAGCAGGAAGAGAAGTTTGTTAGAACCCTTTGCTTAATTAATTTAGCATAAAATAGGGAATGTGATCAGGTACTTAATTATTGCCAAGGAAGATGGAGACAGATTCAGGATGTGCATGTAAATATGCTCAAGGTGTATAAAGTGCCATAAGATGCTAGATTCATACACTATTTCCTGGATGTCAACACTAGTCTAGTAGTCAAATAATAACAATGCCCAATAGATTACATACAGGTTTCTAAGAACAATAGTCTGAATACAAAAGATAAACCAAGAAAAGTCTCAGAGAAGAGCCATGCAGTAGACTGAATGATGTTACCCTGTGTAGCAGAGGAGCCAAGGGTGGCCAGTGAATCTTCTGTTATGAAATGCATGGTTCATGATGACATTGGACAAAACAACAGCAGATTATCAAGGGAAATAAATCAGAGCATTTCATAGAACATATATATTTATTTGAAATATTGACTTAAACATTAATGTACATTGATAATAAAGCCAATGAAGTAATATTTTGTGAAGTCTGTAATGTTCAAATCATAACAAAGGAGCTAAAGGCGTGCATATTTGAGAGTTTAGGGATGAGACCCAAAAGAACCATCGAGCCCTTGTATCCTAGGTGCTCTAACAACACTATTTACTCCACAGACTGAAGAATATTCCAGCACACATGCACTTGTTTATAAGAGGAACAGATGTCTCTATCATATGACCCATATTGCAGTACTGAAATTCTAACATCATCTATTTAACTGAAAATATCTTCTCACTTCAAAATAAGACCTAAATATAGCTTTTCTCTGCAGGTTTTAGCTCTCTGTCTCCTGAAAATGAAAGGGTTCACATCTAGCACACCATCCTCAGCTTGTATGCATCTGGATTTGAATAACAAGTCCGTCAAATTGGTCTTTCTTTTCCAAGTCATCTCTATACTGCCATGAGAATTAAGATGGAGGATGTAAAGAAAATATTCAGGACCCAGTTGAAACTTGACTTTCAGTGTAGCAATAAATATTTCATTTCTTACTATATATATATATGTTCAGATAAGGTTTAGAGCAGGTTTATTCTTAAAAGAGGTGTCATTTACTTATCTGAAATACAATAGAGTTTATATGATCATCGTATTTTAGGTGGCTAAGTTTCAAATGTAAATATTTATCAGATTTTATCCAAAGATCATTCAAATGTTTCTTTTTTTGGATTGTTTTATTATTATATTCATATTACATCTCAATGGTTATCCCATCCATTGTATCCTCCCAATCCTCCCTCCCTCCCATTTTCCCCTTACTCACCTCCCCTATGACTGTGACTGAGGGTGACTTCTTCCCCCTTTCTATGCTCATTGGGTATCAAGTCTCTGTTTGGTAGCCTGCTATCCTTCCTCTGAGTGCAACCAGGTCTCCCTATTGAGAGGATATTGTCAAATATGAGACACCAGAGTACATGTGAAAGTCATACCCCACCCTCCACTCAACTGTGAGAATGTCCTGTCTATTGGCTAGATCTGGATAGGGATTTGAAGTTTACAGTCTGTATTGTCCCTGGCTTGTGACATAGTTTGAGCAGGACCCCTGGACCCAAATCTTCCTATCATTTTGTTCTTCTTGTAGGTTTCTAGGACCCTCTGGATCCTTCAACTTTGCCATTCTCCCATGCTTCTCTCATCTAGAGTCGCAATAGGATGTCCTCCCCTCTGTCCCACTTTCCTGGTAAGTGAAGACTTTCATGGGTCATGCCCCTTGGGCTATTATGCAAATATAAGTGAGTATATACCATTTAGCTCTTTCTGATTATGGGTTAACTCACTCATTATAATCATTTCCAGTTCAATCCATTTGTCCACAAATTTTGGGAATTCTTTGTTTTCAATAGCTGAATATTATTCCGTAGTGTAATTGTACCACAGTTTCTTCATCCACTCTTCTACTGAGGGACACTTAGGCTTTTTCCATGATCTGGCTATTATGAATAAGGCTGCTATGAACATGGTTGAGCAAATCTTCTTTCTGTGTGCTAAAGAATGTTCTGGGCATATTCCAAGGAGTGGAATAGCTGGATCTTGAGGAAGCACTATTCCCAGTTTTTAGAGATAGCACCATATAGACTTTCAAAGTGTCTGTACTAATTTGCATTCCCACCAGCAATGAAGGAGTGTTCCTCTCTCCCCACATCCTCGCCAGCATGTGGTGTCACTTGAATTTTTTATTTTAGGTATTCTGATGGGTGTAAGATGGAAGCTCAGAATTGTTTTGAATTGCATTTCCCTGATGACTAAGGAGGTTGCACATTTCTTTAAGTGTTTCTCAGCCATTTGATATTCCTCTGTTGAGAATTCTCTGTATAGTTCCAAGCCCCATTTCTCAATTGGGTTATTTGGTTTGGTGGTGTTTAATTTCTTGAGTTCTTTATATATTTTGGGTATTAGACCTTTGTCAGATGCAGGGTTGGTGAAGATCTTCTCCCAGTCTGTAGGCTGTAGCTTTGTACTCTTGACAGTGTCTCCTGCCTTACAGAACTTCTCAGCCACATGAGGTGCAATTTATTAATTGTTGACATTAAAGCCTGGGCTGTTGGTGTTCTCTTTGGGAAGTTGTCTCCTGTGCCAATGTGTTCCAGGCTCTTCCCCACTTTTTCATCTAACTGACTTATTGTCTCTGGTTTTATGTTGAGGTCTTTGATCCACTTGGATTTAAGTTTTGGGCAAGGTGACAAATATGGGTCCAGTTGCATTTTTTTACACATAGACCTTCAGTTAGACCAGCTCTATTTGTTGAATATGCTATCCTTTTTTCATTGAATGGATTTGGCTTCTTTGTCAAAAATCAAGTGACCCTATGTGTGTGGAGTCATATCTGGGTCTTTGATTCGATTCCACCAATCAACCAGCCTGCTTCTGTGCCAGTACCATGCTGTTTTGATTACTGTTGCTTTATAGTACAACTTGCGATTAGGTATAGAGATTCCTCCAGAGGATCTTTTGTTTTACAAGATTGTTTTAGCTATTCTGTTTTTTTTTTTTTTTTTCATATGAAGTTGAGAATTGAACTTTCAATGCCTTTAAAAAATTGTGTAGGTGTTTTGATAGGGATTGCATTGAATCTGTAGATTGCTTTTGGTGAGATGGCCAATTTTACTATGTTATTTCTCCTGATCCATGAGCAAGTAAGATCATGCCATCTTCTCATGTCATCTTCAATCTCTTTCTTCAGAGATTTGAAATTATTTTCAAACAATTCCTTCACTGGCTTCGTAAGAGTAACTCCTAAATATTTTATATTGCTTGTGGCTAATGTGAAGGGTGTGGTTTTCCTAATTTCTTCCTCTGCAAGCTTGTCATTTGTGTATAGGAAGGCTACAGACTTTTTTGAGTTAATTTTGTATCCAGCGAATTTGCTGAAGTTGTTTATCAGCTGTAGTAGTTGTCTGGTGGAATTTTGAGAATCACTCATGTACACTATTATATCATCTGCAAATAGGGATAATTTGACTTCCTCCTTTCCCATTTGAATACCCTTGATCTCCTTTTTTTGTCTTATTGCTCTGGCTAGAACTTAGAGTACTCTATTGAAGACATAAGGAGAGATTGGGCCGACATGCCTTGTTCCCGATTTAGAGGCATTTCCCTGAGTATCTCACCATTTACTTGGATTTTGGCTATTGGCTTGCTGTATATAGCCTTTATTATGTAAAGGAAAGTGCCTTCTACCCCCAATCTCTCCCAAATTTTAAACATGAATGGGTGTTGGATTTTATCAAATGCTTACTCTGCCTCTAAAGAGATGATCATGTGGCTTTTTGTTTTCAGTTTGTTTATATGGTTAATTACATTGATGAATTTCTGTACATTAAGTCATCCCTGCATGCCTGGAATGAAGCCTACCTAGTCTTGGTGAATGATATCTTTGATGTGTTTTTGTATTCGTTTTGCAAGTTTTTTTTAATTTTTTTATTAATTTATTCTTGTTACATCTCAATGTTTATCCCATCCCCTTTATCCTTCCATTCTTCCCTCCATCCCATTTTAGCATTATTCCCCTCCCCTATGACTGTTTCTGAGGGGGATTACCTCCCCCTGTACATGCTCACAGGGTATCAAGCCTCTTCTTGGCAACCAGTTCTCCTTTCTCTAAGTGCCACCAGGTCTCCCCCTCTAGGGGACATCGTCAAATGTGAGGCACCAGAGTACGTGCAAAAGTTATATCCCACTCTCCACTCAACTGTAGAGAATGTTCTGGCCATTGGCTAATTCTGGGTAGGGGTTTAAAGATTACCGCCTGTATTGTCTTTGGCTGGTGCATTAGTTTGAGTGGGACCCCTGGGCCCAAATCTGCCTATCATAATGTTCTACTTGTAGGTTTCTAGGACCCTCTGGATCCTTATACTTTGCTACTCTCCCATGCTTCTCTCACTTAGAGTCCCAATTCAATGTCCTCCCCTCTGTCCTAATTTCCTGGTAAGTGAAGGCTTTCGTGGGACATGCCCCTTGGGCTAGTAAAAATTCTAGCAAAAAGATGCATACTAGCGTTTTGCAAGTATTTTATTGAGTATTTTTCTATCAATGTTCATAAGAAAAATTGGTCTGAAATTCTCTTTCTTTGTTGGGTCTTTGTGAAGTTATGGTATAAATGTGACTATGGCCTCATGGAATGAATTTGGTAAAGTTCCATCCATTTCTATCTTTTGGACTTACTTGAAGAGCATCGGTATTAGCACACCCTTGAAGGTCTGGTAGAATTCTGTGCCGAAACCATCTGGCTCTGGGTGTTTTTTGGTTGGGGGAAATGGGACTATTTAGCATGTTTATCTGTTCTTCACTCAATATTGGCAAGTGAAATTTCCCTTAGATTTTCAAAAATTTTGGCATATATGCCTTAGAAGGAGGATCTTATTATTCTTTGTATTTCTTCAGTGTCTGTTGTTATGTCTCTCTTTTCATTTCTGATTTTGTTGATTTGGACACTGTTTCTCTGCCTTTTAGTTAGTTTGGCTAATGGTTTGCCTATCTTTTTGATTTTCTCAAAGAACCAGCTCTTGGTTTTGTTTGTTCTTTGGACTGTTTTCTTAGTTTCTAATTTGTTAATTTCAGCCCTGAGTTTGATTATTTCCAGACATCTACTACTCTTGGGTTTTACTACTTCTTTTTTTTCCTGGAGCCTCAAGCTTTTTTGTTAAGTTGCTGGTGTTGGATGTTTCCTATTTCTTTTTAAAGGCACTTAGTGCTATGAATTTTCCTGTTGCACTGCTTTCAATGTATCCCACGAAATTGGTTAGCTTGTTCCTTCATTTTCATTGAATTTCAGGCAGTCCTTAATTTCTTTCTTAATTTCTTACCTGACCCAGGTGTCATTTAGCAGGGAGTAGTTTAGTTTCCACATGTGTGTAGGCTTTTTGTTATTTCTGTTGTTATTTAATTGCAGCCTAAGTCTATGTTGACCTGATACGATACAAGGTATTATTTCAATCCTCTTGTATCTGTTGAAGCTTGGTTTATGACTTACAATGTGATCAATTTTGGATAAGGTTCCTTGGGGTGCAAAGAAGAATTTAATTTCCTTCTTGTTTGGGTGAAAGGTTCTTTGGATATTTGTTAGATCCATTTTATTTATGGCATTGGTTAAAGATGTTAATTCTAGCCTTAGTTTCTTTTTCATTGACCTATCCTTCTGTAAGAGTGGGGTGTTGAGTTCTCCCACTATTATTGTGTGGGGATTGATGTGTTGTTTAAGCTTCATTAACAGATATTTTACAAATGTGGGTGCCCTTGTATTGGGAGCATAGGTATTTAGAATTGTGAAGTCATCTTTTTTGATTTTACCTTTGAAGAGTATAAACTGTCCTCCTCATACCATTTGATTAATTTTGGTAGAAAGTCTATTTTTTCTATATTAAAATGACTACACCTGCTTGCTTCTTGTGACCATTTGTGTGGAATATTTTTTTCCAACCTTTTACCCTGAGGTAATGTCTATCATTATGGTTGAGATGTGTTTCCTGGAACCAGAAGAATGTTGGATCTTGTTTATGCATCCATTCAGTTAGTCTGTGTCTTTTTATTGGAGACTTGAGACCTTTGATGTTGAGAGATATTAATGACCAGTGACTGTTAACAGTCTTAATTTTGATGTTGGTTCCAGTCGAGGGTTTGTGTAATTGTGTTTTTGCCATAGTATAGTTATCTATTTCCTGAGTAGTTTTGGTTGGACTTGTACCTTTGGGATGGAGTTTTCCTTCTAGTACCTTCTTTAAAAATGGATTTGTGGATAGGGAATGTTTGACTTGTTTTTGTCAAGGCATATTTTGTTTTCTCCATCAATGTGTATTGATAATTTTGCTGGGTAAAGTAGTCTGGCCTGGCAACTGTCACCTGTATGGATTTGCAAAATCTCTGTAAAGGTTCTTCTGGCTTTTTTTGTATCTGCTGAGAAGTTGGGTGTAATTCTGATAGGTTTGCCATTAAATGTTATTTGGCCCTTTTCCCTTGCAGCTTTTAATATTTTTTCTTTGTTCTGTATGTTTTGTGTTATGATTATTATATGATGGGCAGTTTTTCTTTTCTGGTCTATTTTATATCGTGTCCTGTAAGACTCTTGTATGTTTATAGGCATCTCTTTCTTTAGACTGGGGAAATTTTCTTCTATGATTTTTTTGAGAATAATTTCTGGGCCTTGGAATCTGATACCTTCTTTCTTCAATGTCTATTATTCTCAGATTTCTTCTTTTCATGGTGTCCTTGCTTTGTTGGATGTTTTGTGTCAGGATTTTTCCAGATTTAGCATTGACTTTAATGGTTGCTTCAAGATCTATGAGTGTATCTTCTAGACCTGAGACTCATTCCTCCATCTCTTGGATTCTGTTAGAAAATCTCGCCCCGTGTTGCTTTCCTTCTTTTCTGAGGTCTCACATTCCTGTTTTTCTTCTGTCTGTGTGTTTATCATTGAATCCATTTTCATCATCAGATCTTGAACTGACTTTTTTTATTTCTTTCATCTGATTGTTTGTATATTCCTGAGTTTCTTCCATTGCCTCTATAGACCTTCAGAGCTTCAAGCGTTTTATTGATTTCCTTCATCTGGTTTTTTGCATTTTCTTGAAAAATTTCCATTCCACTCTATGGAATTCTTTTATGTTTTCCACCTTTTTGGCTGCGTCTTCCTGCATTTGATTACGAATTTATTTCTTTCCTCCATTATCATCCTCAATACTAAGTATTTGAGGGCATTATCTTCTATTTCCCTTGTGTTTGAGTTCTCTGGGTTGTTTTCTTTGGGATAGCTGGCATCTGAAGATGACATATAGTTTTGAGTTTTTGCATAAGCTTTTACACTGTCCTTTAGACATCTTGCCATCTCTGGTTTGTTGGTTAGCTTCCAGAGTTGGGTGGAGGGAGTCTGATGATAGATTCACCTTTTTTTCGTGATTTCTCTAGGCCAGAAGCTCTGATGCTTCATTGGTGTGGATGGCAGGAGGCTAGCCCTGTCGTTTTGGACTCTCACAGCCAGTGATCCCCAGATCCCCTGTACTGTGGGTCCTGTAATTGTTCTGGGTCTCTGAATATGTGTTGGGTCAGGCCAAAATGTCCACAGCCTTCTGGGTCCCCTTGTAGCACCGGAGCTCTCCAGGGACTGAAGCAGGTCAGGTAGAGGTTGTCTGAAGGACAGTCTTTACTCCCTGTCTCCCTGAGAATTCCTTTTTCCTGGAGTTTTGATGCTCTACTGGTCTTTGGTGCCTAGTAGTGTTTCAAGATGTAGACTGCTTGAAGTGTAACATGGGCCAAACCATCCACAAACTGAGTCTCGTTTATGTCTCTGGCCCCAAATGGGTAACAGGGCCTATTTCATGCACTTAGTCCAGTTAGCACTGAGTCCAACCAGGATCATGGGCCCAAAGCACACACTGAGTTCGCTGAGTTCAGTTAGAGTCTCAGGAACCAAACTTCCCTACAAGTCCAGTCAGAGTGTCAGGGCTGGGACTGCCCGTTAAATCCAGCCTGGGATTCCAGGCCCAAACCACACTCTGAGCTAAGTTAGGTTCTCTGGGGCCAAACTGCCTGCCAAGCTCAGCTAGAGTCTCAGGGCCCAAACTGCCTGTCAAGTCCAGCCAGTGACACTAGGCCCAAAGCACACGCAGAGCTCAGCTAGATTCTCAGGGACAGAACCATCAGCCGAGCTCAGCTAGGGACTCTGGGCCCAAAATGCATACAGAGGCCTGCCAGAGTTTCCGGGCTGGGACTGCACGCCAATCTCAGCTATGGACTTTGGGCCCAAAGCATATAACTATGGTCAGTTATAGTCACAGGGCCAGAACTGACTGCCAAACTCAGCCAGGAATTCTGGACCCACACCTGGGTCCAACCAGAGTCTCAGGACCGGGACTGCCCGAAAATCTCACCTAGAGTCTCTGGGCCCAACCTGCCCTCCAATCACAGTTAGGGACTCTGGCCCCAAAATGCACACTGAGCTCAGCCAGAGTTTCAGGGGTGGAATTGCGCACCAAGCTCAGCCAGGGTCTCCATGCCCAAACTGCACACATTGTCCAGCCAGAGTCTCAGGGCTGTGTGCAAATTTCAACTAGAGTCTCTGGTCCCAACCTGCCCACCAAGTCCATATAGGGACTCTGGTCTCAAACTATGTGCTGAGCTCAGCTAGCGCCTCAGGGGCAGAACTACGTGCTGAGCTTAGCTAGCGTCTCTGCGTTGGAAGTGCATGCTGAGCTGAGCCTGGGTCTCAGGAGCCGAACTGCGTGCTGAGCTTAGCTAGTGCTTCTGCGGCAGAACTGTGCACTGAGCTTAGCTAGCATCTCCATGGAAGAACTGCCCCCCGAGGTGAGCTTGGGTCTCAGGGGCCGAACTGCACGCTGAGTCCAATTTTGGTCTTGGGGCATTAGCCTTATGCCAAGTTGAGCTTGGGTCATGGAGCCCAAACTGGCAACCTGGCCCAAATCCTGCTCAGAGTCCCCTCTCCCATAGCAACTCCCACTGGCCACCACAAAATTACCTCTGCCAGAGGGCTCTGAGCTGCAAACTGCTGCTGCTGCTGCTGCTGCTCTGGTCCGAGAAAATCTGCGTTCCTCCCATGTGCAGGGGCACATAAATCCTCTGCACACTGGTCCTGTCGAACCGTGGAGAACTCCTGCTGCAGTGATGTGGGGACCTCGGTGTTCCTGGATCAGAATTCTCTGCAGTTCCTTGAATTGTTTACTGAAGCTTCTAACCACAGTCCACACTGCTCGCCGCCATCTTGGATCTGCCTCATTTTTCTTCCTTTTTCTTTTCTCTCTTTCTTTCTTTCTTTTTTTTTTTTAGAAATAGTCTCACTTTTTAGACCACGCTAATCTTGCACTTGTAGGAATCTTCCTGCCTCTGACTCCTGAGTGTTGGAGTTAAAGAGCTGTGCTACCATGCCTGGTTACTTTCTTTTAAATTATGTGTATATGGATATTCCTGTATATATCCTTATGAATATGGAATATCTTCAAAGGCCACAAGTGAGCACTGGATCCCATGGAAGTGTAGTTATAGGTCATTGTGAGTCACCTGACATAGGTGAAGTCACTGAATATTGTTTCATTACAAGAGCAGTATGTCATCTCAATTAATGAGCCATCTCTTCAGCCTCATGCCCAACTCTGTAAATTCTCAAACTTCTCAAACCAGAGAAAGTTTACTTCTCAGATATGAAAGCTCAGTTTGTATATGATCTATCCACTGTGTTTGAGGCCTGTGAACATGCCTGTCAGGCCTGTGATTAATTTTTATTCATATTGTAGTTTGTTCTTTAAATTTTCTTTTTGTTGCCTTCCCAACATTTCATTGCCTCATCACTTGTGACATCCACTAAAATACTCCCTGTGTCCTGGTCTGAATGAATTTTTCTTTCTTTCCTGTATTATAAAACCTTAGTATATCTCTGCCTGAGATGTTATCACCTCATCGGTTATTTTCACCAACTAATCTGCAACAGCACCTTGATCTTGAACACTATGCAAAACAGAAGTCACCATTCACTCCCTGACTCCCAAATCCTTAGTTTGCTTTCACTGTACATTTCAGAAGAAAAATGATTTTGAGTGAATGTACTAATACTAGCCTCATGGTAGTGACTTATAATGAAACATTAGAAAAGGACCATGCTGTTTTCAAGAAAACTAATGATTTATGTTTTACCCTAGTCTTCAAAAGAGAAAGAATCTAGTGCATTAGACTGAGTGGGCTGATTAATACCATGGGAGGTGGTTTCTGAAAGGCAGCTGTTAAGCCCAGTGGCACCAATTCAGTGGCATTCATTTCCACTAGATTATAAAACACTGATTCTGTATTTCATTTTTTTTCCTTTTGCATTTCATAGGGATGCGGTATATCTCAAAGTGAAACAGGCACTTTTTACTATACTTTATAGAATTATAAAAGAAAATATTTTATTAATTTCAAGACTCATCCAAAGCAGTTATTAGTGAATGTAATCTGTGGAGTCGACATCATAATTAGGGACAGACACACAGAACTTTTAAGCTACTACTCACCTTTGGATATGTACTTTATTCACCCATCAACTTATCCTTTTCCAATAATAATTTAAATGTATTATTTGAAAACTTAATATATATATATATATATATATATATATATATATATATATGATATATCTTGATTATATCTACTCCTCAACCTTATGCAGAAATCTCTCTATTTCACTGAACATATCTTTGTCTCATATCCTTACATTTGTGTTTACCACTGGGTCCTATCAGTGACATCTGCACATGGATGTGACATTACCCATCAAAACACTGGGAACCTACTAAGAACCACACCTTGGAAGAAATGTGACTTCTCATCCAGCAGCCATCACTTGCCATTATCTCCTAAATTTGTGTAGTTCCTCCTCACTGCACTCTAGGAGTACAATTTCCTTGATGTTGTATTGCCACTGAGAGTTTATGCATGCAACAGTCGTGTCATGTCTAGAGGGCAGTATTTTACAGCCTTTCTTCCCATCCTGTCATTTTTCCATGGTTTTTGAACTGTTTCTTTTCTCATCTTTGAGCTTTGCAGGAAGAGAATAATGTAGATGTTTACAGCTGAGTACTCACAGTCATTTCTTTTCAGCCTTGTACCTGGTTATAGCCTTTTTAGGAATTTTTTTTTTCTGTGCAAATCACTGTGGTACTGTATAGGAATTGCTAGGTATAGAGTGTATGTAAATATTTATCATCCAAAAGTATCAAGTAGACAGGGCAAACATGATGGTATTACCAAGTAGTGAGTACTTGACCAAGTACATGAATGAACAAGTAACATGTACATGGTTTTCCATGTTGAGAGACATAGTTCTTATTCTTTTTCACTGATGAACGAAATATTATACTTATAAGTTTTAAGAGAGATGAAAAGCTAAAATGAAAGGTTTGTAAATGTCAATGTAGAATAACTTGCTTAGGATGGGCAAAAACAGAAAAAAGCATTTCTGATTCAAGGGAGTGTTGATGGGGAAGCTAATGTGAATTTAGCTGAACAAAAGACATGTGTCCAGGCATGAGGAAGAAGATAAGTCAGGAAAGTGCTTTCCGTGAAAGCAGGAGGTTCTAAGTATAATGCTCAAAATTTATGTAAAAATATTGATACATGGTAGTGTGGAATTGCAATCCCAGCATTTGGGAGGTGAAGATTGAATACAGTTATCACTTGCTGGCCAGTGAGTTTAGCCTCCTAAACACATTCCAAGTTAATAGAAAAGCGAGTCTCTAAACAAAAACAAAATTAGACAGGTGATTTCTGAGGGACAGGGTCTAAGGTGGCCCTTTAGAGTATACACCCTCACACACATGCAAACACATGTGTACATACACTTGTGTGCAAAAACACAAACCTTTTTTGTTTTAAGGAAAATGTGAAAAAGAGGGAATCTCATAAACAGAATTTTATGAGAAACGGAATTTTGTGAGAAACAGGATAGGAATATACCACTCATCTTTGTCTCAGTGGAAGTGATAGATTAATCAACTGGCTGAAAGCTGACAAGTTCAAAACTTTTCAGAAGAATTTTTATATGTCTAGGTTTTATGTTTAATATACTTCCTCTAAAATACAGATATTTAAATTGACAAAACTGAAGTCCAAATTATACTTATCAACTTGAATGAATTTCTTTCTAATGCATTTTAGAATCATGGCATGCCCTTCTGTAACATTGCCAAATTTGTAATTCAATATAACCTAAATCCATGAATAGCTACTTGTTAAATTAAGATCATAGTGTGAACCTGGTAATTTTGTTCAATTTGTTAAGTTAGTCTGCACTCATTTCCATTGCATAGGCAATCCTATGCACAGGGTGTGCTAAGCTTCCAATGCACATCGATGATCTGATTAGACACTCCTAGAAGCCCATGCTGTACACAGGGGATGTGTTGGTTTGTTAACTCACAAGCGATGAACATCAGACTTAAAAGAGACTGCTTGTTCAGCTACTGTCATAAAACAGAGGTCAAAACACAGCTGAAAGAACCCTTGTAGAGGAAACAGGGAAACTCTCCTTTCTGCTTTGTTGATTAAACCAAATTGCTTCATGGGAAACAGAATGAAAATATGTAAAATATACTGAAATCAAGAAGGAGACGATACAAATAGTGGAACAGAAATGAGAAACTTAAGATTCTAATCATGTGTCTAGAGTACACTACATTCTGTCCTATAGCAGCTTAATTATATCCAAGGAAAGAGATGTGTAAACAATCAAATTTTGACTCACAATCATTGTAACAGTCCCAAGGGTATGAAAACTTTCATACATATTACCACAGTTTATCCCACGATTGTTGACTGAGTTCCCCAAATAAGGTAATATATTATTTGTTGAGGTTACCTGGGAGAGTTAATTTTGTTAGTTTAGTAATGTCTAGGAATATATCTGGAGATGTCTGCAATGGAATTTTTGGACTAGCTATTTCAAGTAGAAAGACACAACCTAAATGCTGGCTGTAATAGTTCATGGTCTGGGCCCTAGACAGAATACAAAGGAAAAGCTAAGCTGAACAGCAGCATCCATTTGCTTCTGCTTCCTGAGATTGGATGCAATGTAACCAGCTACCTTCCACTGCTACTGTCATGCTTTCCCTCTTGTGATAGAGCAGGCTACCAAGCTCTCAGCCAGAATCAACCTTTCTTTATTAGCTTATGTCAGACAAGTTCGACATGTTTTTATTGCAATGAAATAAAATAATGGACACATTATTTAAAGAAATATGCAGGGTGTCAGAGGAGACATAATCTTAAATAGAAACAAGAATCTATTATTACATGGGACTAACTGTAAATAATCTTTAAGAAAGTGGAAAAGCCAGTCCTCTGATGGCATAAATGAAATAAGAACTCCTGGCTTCCAGCACAGTAATCTTTACTTCCATTATAGATGGAGAATGTACAGCATGCATGGGTATCTCTGACTGAGCTCCTTCCCTATGGATACAGAGAAAGAGTCACAGAATTACAACTGAGGGACCCACTAACATGAACAATGAAATGAAATGAGCTATAAAAAAAGGGGTTCTCTGGTCCCTGTGGTTTACATAGTATAGCTTGTATTATTGCTGATGGTGGTGTAGGGATTGGGGACAAAGAGTGGTGCTTTTACTCCCTAGGTCCCATAATTATTTTTTAACTTTGAGAGGTGTGTGTGTGTGTGTGTGTGTGTGTGTGTGTGTGTGTGTGTGTGTGTGTGTGTACTTATATCTGTGTGCATATAAAGATGAATGGAAAATCTTGGGTCCTGATCATTGCTTTCCACAAGTTTTTAAAGTTTTACTTATATTTTTAAGTATATAAATGATTTGCTTGCATGTTTATATGTGAAATGTATGCATATGTGGTTCCATAGGAGGCCAGAAAAGAGAGTCAGATCCTCTTGGACTGGTTTTGGAATTGTAAACTACTATGTGCATTCTAAGAATGAACAGAGGCTCTCTGGAAGAGGAACAATCATTCTTAACTACTGAATAATATCTCCAGTTCCCACTTCCATGATGCTTTGAGATAGGGTGTCTGGTTTTTTTTTTTTCCATTTGCAGATGTCAGTCCACTGTACTTTTGGATCAGTCTACCTCCTATCTCAATAGAATAATGATGACATTACAGATGTCCATTATAATGTCCAGATTTTACATGGCTCTTACAATTCTCATAGAAATCCTCATACTTGCACACCAAAGACTACCATTGGCCCATCTACTCAGCCCAGTACCATCATTCCTCAAATTACTTCCATCAGTTGTTAGACATAATTGGAGCTAGTTATGATAAAATCAATATTAAATGTATATGTAGTTTTAACCTTATCTAAATGTTTAGAAATTTCTATTTTATAGCCATCATATATAGATTTACACTTTGGTTCCTTCCTATTTATATTTTTCAATAAAAGCAGGTATAAAACAGTGCATAAAATGTAAACTTTGATATCACTAATGGAAATGGTGTAATGCAAATGAACTAAAATAAGGTATCTATTTCAAAATTTTAGCCAGTATTTCCTGAAAACATGTAAAAAATAGACTGTCCAGAATCTTATCTTATGTTTGACTCAAATCTTTGCTTCTTTATTTCTTACAGGAAATTGATTTTCTTTGCTGGGAATAATTTCAGCCCTGCAGATCCTTTGATGTGTTGTCCAGACCCATCACATATATTTATTTATTGTTCATAAGCTTCCAAAATGTTATTTCATAAAATTAATTATTGGAGAAGGACACCAGAAGCTAAATGCTTTATTCCTTCAAAGTCACACTCATTAAAACTACCCATACCATACTGGTTCAAAGTAAATAAAATTCTTACAGTTTTATTTTTAAAACAGCACTCCCTACTAGATTTTTCTGAAAATAGAGAATGTATATTCTGAAATAGCTTTGTCCTCAGGGACCTAAAATAAGCAGACGAATGTCTACCAGCACAGGTATGGGGTTGGCTTTGGGAACCTAAAAGTAAAACTTATCAGGAAGACAACAAAATCCTATTAATTCTGGTAAAGCCATGGCTGCTGGATTTTAATAGGTGGAAACAGGAAGTGCATTTGTATTTGGTTGAAGTGGAATTGTTGCTTCTATTCTGTTCTGGTAATTAAAGAAAACAGCTTGAATGATGATTGCTCTTGACTTGTGGCATTCAACAATAATGTGTGAGCTCTAGAAAGTGGTTTAACTTCAATCATTATTTTTTTCTTTCTATGTCTCTGTTTGTGTCTCTCTGTCTTTTTCTCTCTGTCCCTGTCTGTCTCTATAACTGTCTCTCTCTTTCTGGTTGTATGCTTATATGTGTGTATGTGTGTGTGTGTGTGTAGGGAGGGAGGTTGGCCTGTGTGCCGTGGTGTACATGTTGAGAGATGGAGATAAGGAGATAACACTGTGGCATTGGCTTTAATCTTCTATCTTAGTGCTTGTTCCTTTTAGTCATTCAGATTGTCAGTCTCAGACAGCAAATATTATCACCAAGCAAGCAATCACCTAAGCAATCCCCTTATTTTAAAACAAAGTGTCTCATGGTTAGAAAAAAGCCTGAATTGAACTAACTAGAGACACCCTGGGTTCATTCTGGCTCTGTATTAATTGTTGGGATTCATGTGCCTGCCATTGTGCCTAGCTCTTTTAACTAGGATCTGTTGCCCAAATGAAAGTCCAAGGAGGCTGAAAGGCAAGTATCTACCCAATGCTTTACTTCCACAACCTGCAGTCCAGCATGGTTTGCAGGAGGAGCTTTGACAGATGCAGAACTCGCAGGAGGGTGTTCTTATGCAACTACTATTGTTGGCATCTATTGCCAGTGACATCAGTCCTGTGATAATAAGCAAACGGACAAGACATCCAAAACTAGAAATCTAAGAATCTTAAATGTTTTCCTAAATATTCAGTGAAAAAAAAAAACCATGAACAGCAAAATACCCCAGGATTTCAACACAAATATACAAACAAAAAATAAAATACTGACGTACTATGAGAGCAATAAAACAAAAAAGACCTGACTTTCAAATTTGAGAATGGATCTTGCCTTTGAGACACTGAGTCCACAGAGGATTTGGAAATCTTAGAGAATTAAAAGCAAACTAGTTCTGAACACTCTGTAAGACTGTGAGATTAAAAGGATCTCTAAATTTGCTATTTTTAGACAGACTTCTGCAGGCATAAACTGTCAGTTATTGCAAAATTGTGCTTAGATTGATTCAGTCTAAAACAAAAAACAAAAAAACATGATAAATCTGATGGCCAAACTAAGCAAGTATGAGGGACGAGAAAGGAGAATGGCCCATTGTGCCACCAGAGCATCCGCCTTTCATGTCTTTCTGACCATGTTAGGGAAAATTGGAGAACTTTGATGAAGACTATATTACTGAGGTAGACTGTGTCCTGCTACAGACATCCCAAGCAAGATGTCAAAAGCAACAAACAATAGTCTTGCCTAAATTCTGTGTAACTTTAACATTCTACCCTTTCTACTAAACCTAAACAATTCTCTAGATAAATCCAAGTTACAACTTAGTTTATTAAGCTTGTTCTCTTTCCTTTTCTGTCTTCTATCTGTGTATCTGGTGTGTGGAGTGAATACTTGCTCAAGCACACACATGAGCAGGTTGACATATGTTTGAGTCCTGGCATGTTGAGTGCTAGAGGTTGAAGTTGGGAATATTCTTTCTCTTCTCTTCCATCTTATTCTTTGAGCTCACAAATATTGCTGGCCTCACTAACCATCTTGCCTCAGATGACTTCTCACTCTACCTTCTGCGGCCAGATTTATAGGCAGGTCACCACACCCAACTACCATTTATGTGGGTTCCGGGGATATGAACATTGTCCCACATGCTTGTAATAATAAATGCTTAAATGATGCTTTATCTTCCAGGCCAATATTTCTTCAAATTTAATCATGTTTTGAGGGGGTCAAACATTTCTAAAAGGCTCTCCACAGAAGTCACTTACAAGCACTAGCAAGTACCAACCAATGTCAGGTGGAGTCATGTAACTGGATTCTCCAGGTATGAAAAAGACAATGCATGTAAAAGACTTGAGCCAATCAGCTGCCATAAGTGACTGGCGATTCTGCCCCAGCCTTTCAGTTTACATCACCTGTGATTCCTCTTTAGGCCACTCAATCAAATTAGAAGTTGGTACACTCTATTGGAAGTCCCCTAGTTCCCTATAAAAAGGCCAGCATGCCTTTCACTAGTGTCACCATTTTGTATGCTTGTTTGACTGCAGCATTTAGGTTGTTTTTATAGAATAAATGGTCTTGGTTTTTACATATTATTTGTCATAGACATAGGGAAGGAGAATAGTGTGAAAGCAGGTGGGAGGTAGGAACAGGTGGATACAAGTGAGCAGAAAACAATTTAGATGTAATCTGAATAAATTAATTAAATAATAAAAAAAATTTTAAAAAAGAACTGAAAAAATGAAATTAGACAGCAAGGTATACTAAAAATTGCTTTTACAGCCTAGCATATGTCTGGACTGGATGGTGGTGTGAAATTTCACACACACAAAGTGTTTAGTGTAAAGAGAAACAAAAATAAAGAAAGTTAGCTGCTTAGCATCTTCAGAAGCACAGGTGGTGAAGAGAATGGATTCTGCAGAAGAGACACAGGAAGAAAAAAGTCAGCCATAAACACAGCAAAAAAACAGAGCAAAACAAAAGCAGAGAAACAAACATGAAAGAAGCATCAACAGTGTGAACCTGCCGAGACATTAGCACTCGTTCTGATTTTCTACTTTCAGAGAGATTTTCTGGACAAGTGTAGGGAGGGATGGAAGGTAAAAGGGAGGATAGAGGGGAAATGGAAGGGGGAATGAATGATAGAGGGAAAGGGACAAAGGAAAAGAGAGCCAGGGAGGAGTGTCGGGGCTTATTTGGCATGTGTCTGTTATGAGCATCTCTCAGAATCTGAAATTGGCACATAATTAGCATTCATTAAAAATATCTATTACCCTGGGTGATGATGGTTCACTGGGTTCATGTACACTTTAGAACCTGAGTTCAAATCTCCAGAATCATTTCAAAGCAAGAAAGGGCAGTAAACATCTGTAATCTTAGAAGTACTACAGGGAGTCTGGAAGTGAAGAACAGAAAAATCTTAGCAATGCATGGGAAGGTCAGCCTGGTGTAACTGCAGGGAACAAGAGATGGTATTGCAGACAAAGTATAGATAATGACTAATTCTAGTGTTGTCTTCTCCAGGAATTCTGTAGACTGCGTATGTGTAGACCTATACCCACATACCTAAACACGCACAACACACACAGAATATTCAGCACACTCCAGTAACTTCTCATACATTTGTAGCTCTATCCTTCTCTAATGCAAGCTTAATCAGAATTTTCCACAATTTTGCTAAAAGTTAAAGCTAGGAATTGAACCAGTCATTCTGGTAGAAGAGGCAGAGTTGATTTCAGCACAATTTAATTTCTGAGCATCAGTTTTCTCAACACACATTTTAATAGTGATCTTTGCAATTGCTTTTTGAAAGAAGAGAATAACTAAGAGTTGCCCAATGTGGAGGAAGCCCATCCCTCCCCAGTGAATAGCCTACCCCAGGAGTCATTTCACCACGCAGATGGAAGAACAATTTCTGTCACTACACAAGTTAATTCATGTCTCTTAATAATAGTATGTTGAGCAAGAGTGATAGAATCACTACATGATCAATTTCTGAGCTATGAGAGAACTAGCCTAGCACATGCCAGCATGTGCAACTTTTGTCTATATGCCCGGGGTATGGACACGGGGATGTAAAGGTGGGGGTTGGATGCATAAAATGATTGAGGAGAAGAGACCAGGAAATGGAGGATTAAAAGACATATTAAGCTCTGTAAGGATCACACAAATTTCACTCTCAAGGATGATTAAACAAAGGAGTAGGTTATTCTCATTATAAATTAAAAAAATAAAATTACACTAAGCAATAAGAAAAGTCTTTTAATACATAGCCTTGCTATATGATCCAGGCTGGTCTCAGAGTCCATGTCTCATGTGATTTTCACATCTCAGTAGCCAAATCAGTTGATGGTTCATTTGTCTTTTAACTCAGTTGTGAAAACATTTTTAGAGTAGTTAAGGTCATGGCAAATATTACACTAGATACTGAGTTGAAAAGCTTCAATATATGTAGTTATAAATATATAAGCCTTTACTTGTAGATACATATGTTATGAATCTACTTGTATGTATGCATGCACATTTATTCATAATAAATGTATATAAACACATAGATACATTTATATATTAACATTTATCTCCATGGCATATTAAAATGCAAGATACATAAGCATGTAGAAGAAAGGATAAACGTAAAAGCCAAATTAAGTACTACAAAATAAAAAATATTAAGTTGGTCTTATTCTGAAATAATTTAAATATAAAGTTATAAGTTTTTTGGAAAATATAATTTATGAACATTTAAAGTAAATATGAAAGTATATTTTCAGCTCTTTATAGTCAGTAATTTTCTCAAAAATTATAGTGGAGAAGTAGAAAACAGTAGGAATGTCCAAATTACTGTTACTTATCTTCACAAATGTGGCTTTCCTTTGTATATGTTTTAAAATTATTCACTGTAGGGATGTAAAAACTTTCAAAACTATAAAGCAAATGATAATACATTAATCAAAAAGTAAAATGTTTACACAGACTCTTTAATTTGAAGCACATTAGTATAATTGATATTTTTTTTTAATTTTTTTTTTTTCTTTTTTATTTTTATTTTTTTTTTTTTATTAATTTATTCTTGTTACATCTCAATGTTTATCCCATCCCTTGTATCCTCCCATTCCTCCCCCCCCCCCATTTTCCCATTATTCCCCTCCCCTATGACTGTTCCTGAGGGGGATTACGTCCCCCTATATATTCTCATAGGGTATCAAGTCTCTTCTTGGCTACTTGCTGTCCTTCCTCTGAGTGCCACCAGGTCTCCCCCTCCAGGGGACATGGTCAAATGTGAGGCACCAGAGTATGTGAGAAAGTCGTATCACACTCTCCACTCAACTGTGGAGAATATTCTGACCATTGGCTAGATCTGGGAAGGGGTTTAAAGTTTACCTCCTGTATTGTCCTTGGCTGGTGCCTTAGTTTGAGCGGGACCCCTGGGCCCAAATCTGCCTATCATATTGTTCTACTTGTAGATTTCTAGGACCCTCTGGATCCTTTTATTTTGCTGTTCTCCCATGCGTCTCTCATTTAGAGTCCCAATAGGATGCCTTCCCCTCTGTCCCAGTTTCCTGGTAAGTGAAGGCTTTCGTGGGACATGCCCCTTGGGCTAGTATGCAGATATAAGTGAGTATATACCATTTGATTCTTTCTGCTTCTGGGTTAACTCACTCATTATGATCATTTCTAGCTCAATCCATTTATCCACAAATTTCGGGAATTCCTTGTTTTTAATAGCTGAGTAGTATTCCATAGTGTATATGTACCACAGTTTCTTTATCCACTCTTCTACTGAGGGACACTTAGGCTGTTTCCATGTTCTGGCTATTATGAATAAGGCTGCTATGAACATGGTTGAGCAAATTTTCTTGTTGTGTGCTGGAGCATCTTCTGGGTATATTCCAAGGAGTGGAATAGCTGGGTCTTGAGGAAGCCCTATTCCCATTTTTCTGAGATAGCACCAGATAGATTTCCAAAGTGGCTGTACTAGTTTGCATTCCCACCAGCAATGAAGAAGTGTTCCTCTCTCCCCACATCCTCGCCAGCATGTGGTGTCGCTTGAATTTTTGATCTTAGCCATTCTGATGGGTGTAAGATGGAATCTCAGAGTTGTTTTGATTTGCATTTCCCTGATGACTAAGGCATGATCCATGAACAGTTTTTCTTCAGTGTACATCCTTTTGCATGTATGTGGTCATATGTGTTTGGAGGTATATAAATGTGTGCATGTATGTGGTGGTCCAAGTTTAACATCAGTATTCTTCATAGTTGTATACCTTCTTCATGAGAGGGATACATTCTAGTTTCACTTTAGATATTGGTATAAAATAACTATTAAAAAGGAACTTATGGGAAATAAGGGCTTATTTCATCTTACAATTTCAGATTACAGTCTGTCATTTTGGAGCAGTCAAGGCAAGAATTTCAAACAGCTGGTCATATCACATCACAGAAGAGTGAAATGGACAAATGCATACTGCTTAGTTATTCTGCTCACAGTTCAGGGCTACATGCCAAAGGAATGGTGGTAGCACGGCATGATGAGTATTCTCATGTGGATAGACTATGACATGTTATCTACTAAAGCTAATCATCACATAGGTTCTCTAAGCTCAACTCAGAGCTTACTGGTATAGCTAACTCATATTTTCATAGGCTCTGGATACAAGGACTTGCTACTTTTGTATCAGACACTCAAACTACTAAGACTGTCCTTAGCCCTGACTTTGACAGCACAAAAACAAGTGGACATAGCTTTGTACTAAAAAGTTGGTGAAAAGAGTTTTTGAATATGACTTAAGTGAAAGGTGGCACCATTGTGCTTCTATTGTTGAGAAGTAATATAAAACATTACCAGGCTGGCAGAAAGCTTTCTGGATCATTTCCTCAGGTAACCCTTTTGCGGTACTTATACCCATCCAAGAAAAAAGCTGGACCGACACCTTAAAACCAGCATGGCAAGGAAACCGTGTCCTTCCATGTAACAGACAGCACTTCTGGCACACAGTCCATTTCTATCATCTGTACTGAAGAAGGTTAGAAGACTGGGATAAATATGCAAGCTGTGTACATGGCTCACTCCCCAAGGACATTTTCTGATCTCACCATGAGCCCTGAGACTCTGGGGTGCCTTTTTATATCTCATTGCCCAGCCTAGCATTCAGCGTTCTCTTGTCCTCCCATGCATCTGGCCCCTCATGACCCATTCACTGCTTTCTTATGTAGACAAGAGCTTAGAGTAGTTGCATGCTAAGGTTCTGCCATCCCAACTCTGCAGGATAAAAACAAAAACAAGGACACTCTACAGAGATTCTGTATAATACCATGATTTCTGTATTTAGTTGCCAGCAGAAGTTACTTTTCAGAATTTCATCTGCCCTTGATCAAAGAGAAAATAGTAGTCAGACTAGTGGGAAATGGAAGAGGACTCACACAGAAGCCACAAGGACATCTGAAAGTACCAATGGATGCACCGTTTCTTGTTTCCTGCTGAAACTCTATGCTGTTTTGAAAAGCAATGTTCTGCTTTCTGTCGGAATGACACATTATTATAGTTCCCAGCAATTTGGGAACAAAAAATATCAACCTTAATGGTGGCATACAGGAGATGGGCATGGAAGTCAAGAGATTTCTCACGTGGCTGGTGGATCAGAGTGAGGCTACCAGCACCCCCTGTCTGTCACATTAAAGATGCATTACTCTACTGCTCAAGCAGCCCACCATCTAATCCTTAATCCTCTGTGGCCTTCCCCTCATTACCCTTCACCATGGAGGACAGTCATATACTGTGGAAAAGTCTGCGCATTTCATTGTGACCCTACACTCAGCCCAGTGCATCTCATTAGTGCAGTTTTACCCCACTGATGCTTAAGAAGCCCATAGTTTATTGGGCAGTGGATATTCAGAGTTCCAGAGCCCTTACCTGTTATTTATACAATGGCAAGTAACCAGTGATTTAATGGGATGAACTCTGCTGATATACCTGCACACCACTCATTTGAGATGCATCTGCCCACAATGCTAAAATTGGCAAGGCTTCTGGAAGGCTCACTCAGGTATTAAATCATGCCCAAGGAACAAGTCAAACCATATTGGCATTCTTCTAAGGCAATGAGTTGAGAAAAAATCCAAGGTCATGTCAGCGCCTAAAGCAGGAATCAACCCAAAGCCATTCTGGAAGAAGGAAAGAGAAAATTGAAGAAAATATAAGGCCAGCTGTGAAAGTGAGTTCCTATATATCTGTGCCCATATGGTGAGTGACTCAAACTACTCCTACACTTTCATCCTCAGATTGCAGTTTCCTTCCTAACACATACCTCTGCTTTCTCTATCCAAATTGGAGCACGCAACCAGTTTTTCTACATATGTTTGCTGGCGCCATTTACTCGACATGGATGCTTTCTCTAAGGGCTTGGCACATTGCCCTTCCCATAGATACAATAGCAAAAAGCAACTCTGTGTGCCTTGGAAAGGGTCAGTGCTTGGCTCCAGTCCTCTTAACTTCTACAACCATGATCTGCTTCCCTCACTGTTTTCCCATCATGTTAGCCGTTTAGTCGCTTGGACTCTATGTTCAGCAAAAGCTTTGTCACTGCTCTCTACTGATAGTTAAATGGAAAAACGGAAAAACAAGGTTCAGTAATCAGGTGCCTTATTTTTATTGTAGAATCAAAATAATTTTTACAGGCTTGGATACTAGGGTTTTAGGTAGTTTTTAGTGGAGGTATATAAGAAGGTTTGAATTTTAATGAATTGAAATGAATTTGAATTTTAATGAAAAGGTAGGTCATCAAGTTGAAAGAGAACCAAGAGGAGCATGTGGAGGTTTCAGAGAGAGTAGAAGAAAGTGGAAAATGACACAATTTTATTATAATCAGAAAAACAAAATAAATTCAAAAATAAGATTAAAGATGGAAATAAAATGATAGTTTCTCATAATAAAAAATAAAAATAACAAATCAATATTTTATCGATAATTATTTTTGATACTTCACAACAAATGCCTAATGTTTCTATTCATAACTCAAGAGCATTTCTATCAGTACTTCGCTCATGTAAGAGATTCTTTTTCCAAATGAGTACTTTTCTTCATTGTTTTTTGACCTTCCATAAAGTTAATTCATCTTATAATGAACTAAGTCTTCTGTTTTATATATTCACTGTAGTGCTGCATGCACATGTCTTGCTATGAATATTTATATTAATATTATATGCACAATTTCTAGGCAGGTTCTATATTTAGCCAGCAAGAAACCAATGTACCACAACCCACACAGAAGGAAGCAAAAGTGGCCATGTGATATTTGTTCATGCATGTAGAAGAAATGGTGACTTTTTTAATTTAAATTTTGTTGTTGTGAAATGCATCATGACTAAAATTGACCAAAAACATCTCTGGCAATGATGTAGTGTATTTTAGCTTATATTTTCAGGTCACAGTCCATTACTGATATAAGATAGGATAGGAGTTGAAGCAGAAACCATGAAGTAATTCTGCTTACTAATTTGCTCCCAGTTTCATTTGCAGCAATTTTTTTTATATAGCCTAGGCCCATCTGCCTAGGAATGGTGTCACCCACAGTGAACTGGGCCCTACCATATCAATCGTCAATCAAGACATTTTCTCATAAGCATGGCCGCAAGCAATTCTTCTGATCAAATTCTTCCATCTCAATGATTCAGGATTGTGTCAAGTTGACAATAAAAACTAACAAGTACAATGTGTGACTTGTGCCTTCAAGGTTTATTGTAAATTTGAAAAGGAAGCATGTCAGAATCACAGAGATCTGTCTAAGAACAAGCAATGGATTCCAAACTCTTCTGGTTTTAAGCAAGCCTGTTTTCTAACTAAGGAAATATCTTGGATACAGAGACACAGAGATATCTTCCATTTAGCCCTTAAGTACACAGAGCATGCTGGGTATTGGAATGCTGTATTAAAGCTGCTGGATTCAAAGGTAAAAACCATAAAGTATTAAGTTAAACTCAAACTACATATAAGCAATGTGAAATGCAAGTGTATCCCATGTGATATTTAGAACACACTTAATACAAAAATCATTCATGGCCTAGGGATTTTAACTCAACAAGGTATTCAACGTTTACCTGGCAATTCTACTCTCCATTGGAAAGCTGGTTGCAGTGCAAGAAGACACTTTGTACCTCATGTGAGTCATAATGTCCTGAATGTTCCAGGTTCCTTCTCTCATTGTCAGCTTTGCCTAAATAAATTTTATTTCACAATTGCAACACAGAAACAAAAGAAAGAAAGGGAAGCATGTTTGAGAATAAACCTGAAACAATATCCAAGAAGAAATAGACTAAAGGGGCTGTGATTCATATGTAAGAGATAAAGAAGGGGCAACTATGGACTCTATCAGTGGTCTATTATGCAATTGTAGTGTACTGTGTGTATGCTGGGAAGTCAGGTGAAGCAGTCTTCGTAATTGCATCATTTCAATGTACTGTTATTGTGTAAATTTTCTGGAATGCCATGAACATTTTTATCTTAGTCAAATAGGACACAAATTACAGACTAAAAGAATGATTCAACCTAAGTATAGCTTAGTGGACCAATGAAATTTACTGGAGTTACTTATAGGATAATGGATGACTTAGGTAGCTGTGTTACCAAAAAGCCCATCCTAAAAGCTGCAGGAATACATATATGCACACATAGACCTGAAAACACATTTCAGTCATGCATCAGCACACACATGAACAGCTTCACAGAAATGCAGATACAAATCCTCATATCAGTTTTCTACAACTAGCGTTCTGCTTCTATTATACCATAGCTAAAAAAAAAAAAAAAAAAAAAAAAAAAAAAAAAAAAAAAAAAAAAAAAAAAAAAACAAACAAACAAACAAAAAAACTCTACTACAGTAACACTTAGAATTTGTAATAGAGTCATCTTGTTTGGATTTCTTCTTCATCACTTAGGCTTTTATTGCTCCCTCTTTGTTTTTTAGAAAAATTTATTATTTGACACAAAAAGCAAATATTTCTTAAATCCCAGGTTTTACATTGAACCATTTGAGGTATTCTTTGTTTTTTCTTTAACAAAAGTTAGGTATCAGCAATCAGCATACAAATGGGAATAGTGGTATGAACTTGCAGTAAGCACATCTGAAAGGCTAAGTCATGAGACTAACCTGGGC
This sequence comes from Acomys russatus, assembly GCF_903995435.1. Classification (NCBI taxonomy): domain Eukaryota; kingdom Metazoa; phylum Chordata; class Mammalia; order Rodentia; family Muridae; genus Acomys; species Acomys russatus. The sequence goes on from NC_067142.1 coordinate 13,011,949, forward strand.
TAGATAGCAAAAGCTTTTCTCAAAAGGAGAATGAATGAATAAATAAATATGTGACCTAATTTTAATGGATACATGGCAATAGGAGTATTCTTTGTAGAACCTATAATTCCAGAACTCTGGAAATGTTTCCTACAGGGAGATGGAGGTACACGAGTATTTGGTTATGTCATTACTCCTTAACATTGACAGGGTAATAAATATGTTTTATATGATATTAAAATAGATATTCTTAAATTATGAAAAAGAAAATGTGGGTTAGGGAGAAGAATCAATGGAGAAACCACTTCCCACCCAACAAGAAAGATTAGACTTTAGATTTCCAGAACAGAACTAACACAAGATGCGTCTGGCAGTAGGATGTAATACCAGCTTTTAAGATCCCGGGCGGTAGATGACTGGCTTGAGAGCGGGCATTTGTGAGCTCTCAGATAAACTTAATGATACTGCCTTAATGAATAATGTGGAAGGCAAGTAAGAAAGATTCCTGACACTAATCTCAGGCATTCATAAGCACATGTGCTTGCATATCTACATGTCAACTGATGTGTACATATATACACTTAGAAAGGGAGATACATATTAAAAATGTAAATTGTGGCCAAGATTAAGCATTTAAGCTCAATTTCCTGAATCAAATAATCTGTATTTTGATGCCTTTTCACATAATTTAAGTATCAAAACATTATATGAGCTAAACAATTCTCCACATACTCATATAAATAAAATGATCCCAATGGGGTTTAGTGACAGAACAAGATTATACATCACACAATTGAATAAACAAAAACAAATAAAACAAAACAAAAATTGACTGTACAAACTACTCTGCTAATTTCACACAATGGCTCCTGACATTTCTGAAGGTACAGTAACAGGACGCTATAATGTGTCCACAATTTACAGTTGAAATCCAGCCAATCATGCACATCATATATGCATTAGTCCCCTTGAAAAATTTTACAGTCTGAGGAACAACTTCCTCCCTGTGTGACACCATCCTCTTGGTCTGTCTGTCAAGACTTTTACCACCTTCTGGTGTTCCATCTTCTGACACACACAAATATCCTCTACTCACTTGTGAAGAAGCTCAGAGCAAATTTTAGCCTTCACTTTCTGCAGTTAAGGCCTGCCTTTGCAGGGTCTGCCAGCTGAGCTGAAGGATATCTAAATAGCATTGTTAAACCCTGTTAGAAAACTTTCAGTGGGTGTGTATTGTATTTATAATGAAATTCACATTTCTTCTTGTGTCCCTCTTTGTTGTCTTTCTCTAACCTTCACACTTTCCACTGTTCCATTCTCTAGTGCCTATCAACTTTTCATCTTTGAAGATCTACTGAGACACCCTACCATGGTGGATTGTCTCCTCTACAGAAAACTCTCTTTTTCTAAACTTTGTTCTCACTTTATTTAGGTATCTGTTGAAATACCACTTGCTCAAAAGATATTACTTTTAAAAGAAGCACAAAAATATATGTGATTAAAAATAGTCTTTGCATTCATCATTATTTTTAAAACATTTTTATTATTTATATTTTGTATATATGAGAGTTTGTCTGCATGTCCAACAGAGACCAGAGGAGGGCATCAGCCTCTCAGGAACTGGAAATAGTGATAACTGTAAGCTTCCATGATGGTGATGAGAACCAAACTAGGTCATCTAAAAGTGGAGCCACTAGTTTTTCTTAACTGCTGAGCTATATTTCCAGTTACTTTCCTTTAAAAATATATGCTTTATAGTATCATACATTTATACCATGACTTCTGCTGATTCCCCTCTATCATCTGTCCACCTATGGCAATATTCATTTCAGCCAGTTCCCTTCCTACTTTCATATATTCTTTGTGTAATATTTACTGAGTTAAATTATTCACTTGTATATGCAGTGGTGTGAGGATAGTCAACCTATTTTAGGGTGTTTAAATTACATTTGGGCATGGGGTTGTGCTATGGAAAGCTCTCTTACTCAGTATGACATCAAATATGTATGGTCTTTGCAAGTCTCTTCATGGGCACTGGATGGTTGCAACATGCATTAAAGCCAGGAAAGCTTGGAGAACTGCCATGTTCTGAAATGCACTAAGATGTTCACTAGCAACAAAGAAAGCTGTAAGGAGAGAATGCTTTGAGGTAGACTTTAGGCAGGTCATTGAAGTAATAGATCTTGGAAGAAGTGTTAAAAATGTTAAAGCTCTGCGTACAGTCGAGAGGCATTTTTTAGTTTAGAAAAACTGGTTTCAGAGGAGATAATTTGAAGATAAAAGAAAGAGGAGCTCTTTTTTCATGAAAGGAAATTAAATGTTATTTGTCATCATGTTATTACTAAAATTTGAGAAGCCATGTGTCAGTTAATAAAATGTCTTACAGCAAACTTGACCATTTGCATTCACACCCCAGACCTATGTAAAAGCCAGCTTCAATCATGTGCTCCTGTAATCTAGATAAAGCAGAGAAATCTCTGATGCTTTTTTTTTTAGTCTGGCAAGAAGAATCTGTAAGCTTCAGGGTGAGTGAGACTTTGATTAAAAAACATACAATGGCGTGTAATCGAGAAAGATGCACAATGCTGACCTCCTGATTTCTCATGCACATACATCCAGGAAAATATATGGCTAAATTCATTTGTTCACATTCACATGAAAAGATACAAAACACCAGAAATCTGGAGAAATGAATTGGAAGACAGAGAAGACTAAGAATATTCTAGTCAAATAATGTTTGAAAGTTATACTCTCAATGTAAAAATAAGGATCCATTTTAGTCAACTTTGAGAATAATATTGATTTTAGAGAAAATTTAGTTTCATAATACTCAGCCTTTCAGTAACATTCATACCTCTGTAGTGATATTTGCATATATGAACTGGTAGTAAGGACCAAGTACCACGGAGAAAACCAAAAAATATATGCTTAGAAATATATGTTACTGCTCTGGAATGATAGCTCAGGATGTAAGAATACATGCTGCCAAGCATGATTTTTTTTTCTGCCAAGCATGATTACCTGAGTTTGATCCCTAGGATCCACATAAAAAAAGGAGAGAGTGAACTCTGAATGACATCATGTGTTGACCACGTACATTTTTTGGTAGTTATGCATGTGTCTACATACACACTAAATAAATATTTTAAATGAAATATATGCAGACTACTCACTGATATTAGGTTTATGATTCTTACCGATCTTAGTAGGTGAATATTCCCTAGTCTCCTTTTCACAAAGGCAACAATTAGTGATTTTCACATTTGATCATTTAAGATAAAATTTTCAATCAAAATGTCGTGTTCTTTTTCCCTAGTTGTGGTTTCTACGTTTCAGACATCATTTCATGCTTTGGAAATCAGCCTGTTGGCAATAAAGAGGAATGGGGATTTTCTTTAATTTGAGTAAAAATGGTATAATTTCCAAATTAGTGATGGTTGAATCTGCACTGTGTTGACAACTTGAGTAAGACTAAAGCAAAAATTAGACCATTCTCCCCAGGTTGTAAATATAAAACCCAGCTCTGAACCTTGACCTAAGTAGGGCCAAAGGAGTGATTTGACAGCTTTATGGTTTGATTTACTGTCTGTGAAATGAGGATAATGAAACAGATGACTACATAATTGTTGTCACCATGGTCAAATAAAGTAAGAGTAGTGGTATATTTGGTTCAATGTTAGTACAAAGTGATATTTGAAATGTGGGGGGATGCTTATACTTAATAAATGTTATCTTAGTTTCTTTTGCTCTTCTGTCAAAATGTTCTGAAAAAAATGGAGAAGGGGTTTATTTTGACTCACACTGCGTGGTTACAGGTCTTCTTTTCTAGAAAGTCACATCAGCAGAAAGTTGATTTAGTTGTTCACATTGCACAGCAAGTGGAGAACCAGAGAGTAGTGCATTCCTCTGGTCATCCCAGCATCCCAGCCTAGGGAATGTTGTCACCCACACCAAGCATATTTATTGATGAAAGTTAAACTAATAACATTAGTCACTCACAGTCATATCCAGATGCCTGCCACTCAAGTGAGTCTAGATCTCACTGAGTTGACAGTTGGAATTAACAATAAAAAGAATGCACAGTTTTATTTGAAGTTTCATTAGAATATAATTTATTTATAAGGAAGGTGATCCACATCAGTAATAATATCTGTACAGTGTCACTCTGTTAATGAAATAATTACAGATCCCAACATTGATTTAAAGGGGTTTCTCATAGAGATGTGTGCTTATAAATGGGACATACCCAAGCACTTACATAGTCAATAACACGCAACTCATGCCAGAACACTTCTCTGTCACAGGACCAGAAGTCCTGTCAACAGCTGCACATTTCATTTACTATTTGCCTATTTCATTTTTTAACTCTTCAAATCCTAAGTTGAATTTGCTGCTTTCTTTTTCTTTCTTTCCTTTCTTCTTTCTTCCTTTGTCTTCTTTTATTTTTCCTTCTTCTGCTATGCAGAGGAAATGATAATTTTTCCAGATTCTCTTTCTTTCAAAACTAGATACCATTTAAAAGCAAGGTAGGTTTCCACACTAAAACCAAACAAACAAATAAATAAGCAAAAACTAAGACAAAAACACCCCAACTATGTTTTTTAAATAATTGCATTAATGCCTATATGTTTGATACATTTTGAAATATTTCATCATTACAAAATCATTGAATCAGTTCTTTTCATCAATTAATTTCTGGAGTCATTAGCAACAGTTGTCACATAGCTCCTGACAGTATCAATGTTTACATAGACACTCATATTTATTTCATAATCCTTACTGTTCAAAATGACATTAATTCAAGGTTTATTTTCTCCATATCTTAAGCTTGCCATTTTCATATCATCGTGTTGTTCTAGATCCCACCCTATTCTGTACCATAGAACATAAGATTGGTCATCCAGGTCAAATTTTCAGCTCTACTCATTTACTATTTGGAACTCTTTAGCATATTTATATCTCCCTGACTCTATCTGTACAATGGGATTTAGATAGTGGACTTCAGAACTGTTATAAAAATCATAAATGAACTGACACATTAAGTACTTATTTCACAAATGTTACCACTTAATTATGGCTGGAAGAAGCACAGTGCTTAGTCATTTGTATTGGCTGTGCTTCCTTTCCTAATTGATGTTTACCCTGATCTTAATGCTTTATTTATAATCAGTCACGCCTTTAGTACAGCATCAGGCATTATTTTTGCAGGTGATCCTCATCAGCCTTTTGGAAAGCTGACAAGATTTCATGCAGACACTCCAAGGAAACATGTACATTTACAAAATCAAATACAGCATTTTGGTCACAAATTTCTAAAGGCCTGTGTTCTCTAGTTATACAGTCTGTCAATCATGATGGGTATTTATAAATCCTTAGGGAAAAAATGTGAGAAATGTAAAGCTTAGCAGAGGATCTGTCTGTGCAGCAGCAATGCTAATTGCAATCATTATTATGTCAATGGCCTACCATTTATATCTAATTACCCTGTTTCAAATTTACATTATGTCTATAATTAGGTCTGTGTCAAATTAACAGTCTTTTAAGTTTTATTTGATTATACCACTACTCTTCTCATCTACATGCTCAAATTTTATAGTTTGTTGCTTCTGTGTCTTGGTCAATTGATCTTAACCCCCACTGACCCAAAATGACTGATTCAACAAATGCCAGTCAGCACAGAACTAGATTAACAACATCCACTATCACAGTTGTTGTTGAAGATAGAGAGGTAGGGCACTCAATAAAGCCCTTGTTGAGCAAGCACAGGACTTGAGTTTAGATCCCAGCACCAAGTAAAACAATGGTTCAGGAAAGAGAGAGAAATAAGACTGCAGGAGCCAAGTTAAGATAGAGAGTGATTAAAGAAACTGGCATTGATATTTGTCTTCCAAATAAATGCATATACATGCTCATGGCCACTAGTACCTATACACACACACACACACACACACACACACACACACACACACACACATTTTCAGTAAAGATTATTTTGGTCCTCATTTATGTTTAGGTAAGTTCTTGTCTTTGAAAGCTGACATCACAGAATGCCACCTGTGAACTGTGGAAGAAAGCATAGAGTCACTTTTTCAAACCCTCTTTTTATTCAGAGGAAGAAAAGTAGAATTCAGTATGAATAAATAATTTCAGCAGTGGCAAATCAGTTGGTCATGGAGAAAATTGGCAGGCAATTTCAATTGATCTTTTCACTGAGTAAGGTCAGTGGATGGATAACTATGATCTGGAAGTAAAAATTTACCTGCTACCTAATTTTGCAAGGAGAGTTTGACTGGGCTGGTCATGCACTTATACATTTACATACTGTTCAGTTTACTGATCTAACAGAAGAGTTGAGTAACTGTGACAGAAACCATATGGCCTGAAAAGCCAAACATGTTTACTGTATGGCCTTTTGCAGAAATTTTTCTGACCACTCCTTAAAAAAAATAAAAACTTCTCAGTTTCAACAAACAAACAGATAGCTGAAAACCTTCTGCTATCAAATAAATAAAATCAACCATCATCAAACTACTCTGTATACATCCCTTTAGCAGTCAAATATACACACACACATATATATATATGAAGAACTCAGAATTCCTTTTATAGTTTATAAGGAATCTGATATTCACATACCTAGTATGCTAGAGCTAAAAGTTAATGCTCATGTTTACCTTTACAACGAGGGACATCTCAAATTTGTGGATAAATGGATTGAGCTAGAAATGATCATAATGAGTTAGTTAACCCAGAAGCAGAAAGAATCAAATGGTATATACTCACTTATATCTGCATACTAGCAAAAAGGGGCATGTCCCACGAAAGCCTTCACTTACCAGGAAACTGGGACAGAGGGGAAGGCATCCTATTGGGACTCTAAATGAGAGACGCATGGGAGAATAGCAAAATAAAAGGATCCAGAGGGTCCTAGAAATCTACAAATAGAACAATATGATAGGCAGATTTGGGCCCAGGGGTCCCGCTCAAACTAAGGCACCAGCCAAGGACAATACAGGAGGTAAACTTTAAACCCCTTCCCAGATCTAGCCAAAGGTCACAATATTCTCCACAGTTGAGTGGAGAGTGTGATATGACTTTCTCACGTACTCTGGTGCCTCACATTTGACCATGTCCCCTGGAGGGGGAGACCTGGTGGTACTCAGAGGAAGGACAGCAAGTAGCCAAGAAGAGACTTGATACCCTATGAGAATATACAGGGGGACGTAATCCCCCTCAGGAACAGTCATAGGGGAGGGGAATAATGGGAAAATGGGGGGGGGGAGGAATGGGAGGATACAAGGGATGGGATAAACATTGAGATGTAACAAGAATAAATTAATAAAAAAAAAAGAAACTTTGTTAAGAGGAGTTATACTTAGCTCTCTGACAGCTATAAAAATAAAAATCTATGCCTTCAACATGTATTTTAATATTAATAAAGTTAATCATATGGAAAATAGTCTTTCACCATAAGAAATGACTCTCTTAAAGGTAAAAATATTAAGCGTGTTAACATTATTGTCACAAACATGCTAATAATAGAATTCTACCTTATGTACATTATTATCTTGCTCTTTCCTATATGTATGCATGGTGCTCTCTAAAGAAGACAGGAAGTAGTAAGAACTAGATAAAGCCAAAGCAGTTAATATAAAGAGGAAAGGAGACATCTCACCTAGTGTAATATAAATGAAATAGCATCCCCCAGAATCTTCAAACCAGTAGCTCAGTCAAAGCTGAGATTCATGTTCTTTCATTTTATGTCCATGGCCATCTTCTCCACTTCTCCCTTCTCAAAGCTTCCCAAAATGATGTTATGAAAATGATTAATAGGAGAAAATGAGCTGTTTGTTCCCACCAAATTCTTTTAAAAATGCAAAACTTTGGTGGAGATTTATTCCAACTACTTGTCATTTTTAAGTTTCTGGACCTCTGACCTTAAAAAGGAAAATGGGCAAGTCTTATTACCATTGTGGTACATTCCAGTAGGCTCTAACACAGTTGGGCCAACAACCATGGCTAAAATTCCTAAACTATGAGCAAAAATAAAACTTAAAACTTCATAAATTAACCTACCAAATAGGTACAGTGGAGACACCTTCTCTCTTCTAGAAGGAATTGTAATATTAAATTTTACCTATTGTGTAACAAAAGAAAAAAGCCCTAAATATCCAACAAAGGATATATTTAAGTACTAGCAGATAGATAGACACTTAAAGGAAAAAAGAAAAAAAAAAAAAAACAAGTTGGGTTATCAGGAAAAAGAATATGACATCATCCAAGATTTGTGCTCTAAGTGTCCAAAACATAGCTTCACCAGAGAACACTTGAGAATACAAGCTATGAAATCACAGAATATGTAGATCTTCATCCTGCATCACTTCATTCAGTAATATAAAGAGAATTATAGACTAGGGATGGAATTATTGGATGAAATTCCGTACAAGAGTGAGTACCTGAATTGGAATACCTAGCACTCAAATAAAGCGGCATGTGGTAGAATATCTGTAACCCCAAGCCTTGTACAGAGAGGTGTGAAATGGACCATCAATACTCTGAAGTTTTCTTGTCAGCTAGCCTGATAGACTAGCTTCGAGGACAGGAGATCCTGTCTTACTCAGGGTACAAAGTGAAGACCAGTATGTCTTGATGGTCTCTTATCTCTACACATGTACAAGTGTTTGCCTGTACTTTATATGAACACACACACACACGCAAACACATACACACAGCAGTAACAATAGCAACAATGAGAAAAAACAGTTACTTAATATGACGGATACAATATGACAGCCAGTTCCTGGGAAAGGAAATCCTGTTTGTGCACTTATGAAGAGGGAGGTTCTGAGAGAAAGTCTTACAGGACACTTGAGAAATGATCAACAGTTAGAAAATTACAGAGAATGGAAAGAAATACCTCCACTGAAAATATCATCTTTTTGTGCTATTTGTGTGAATTGACAGCATGGATCTTAACAAATATTCAGAACCAGTTTAGGAAAAGACTTTCAAATACTAGGTAACTTTCTATGTTTATACAGCTATGTATTATTAATAATATAGTTAATAATAATACGGTCAGTCTCCCATTTACAGATGACAAAGGTGAGATACAGAAGTAATAAACAACTTCTGTAGTTTGGATGACTACGTGCATGGTAGAACTGAGTGACCTTCATTTAGCATTAGGAACTATTAACAAGTAGATAAAATAGGTGTTTTAACTGGGCTTTCCATGTAGGCCCAGAACATGCATCATTTGGTGCCATTCATAGATATAAGAACATCCTCTACCTTCTGTTGAATTTACGTTTCATTATTCAGGTGTGTAACTGAAGTTCTTCAAGAAATCCCATTCTCTGAAGCCTAGTGTAGTGATCAGATCTGGAGTCTTAAGGAAATTCTTTTGATTTCACTTCTGCCTTTTCCTCTCATCTTATCTCCTCCACTGTCTTTTAGGCCACATTACATGGCTCCAAATTTTCCTACAAAACAAACTTTCTCTTTAGAGCCATTTTAAATTTGACTATGGTAGTCTATATCTCTTAATCGAATTTCAAGGTAAAGATCACTGATCATAGCAAAGTGCCTTTTTTATCTGTGATCCACACATTCTTGTGATATTAGCTCAGGGGGGATTACTTCCTCATATAAATTCCCTTAGCATCATCTCACAGGCCCATTTTCTGCGCAGAGTGGGAAAATATAGCTTGCTCACCATTTCAAAAGAAGCATAATGCTGCTCACTCAGAGGAGACCCACAAGTCCCCTTTAGAGTTCTTCATGGAAATAAAATACAAGTTGTTTTCCCTACACTTCCACAGAAGACAATTCATTAGTTTTCATTTTGCTTTCAACTTCTGAGTACTGAGAATTACATTTTTATAGTAAGCCAATTAAGAACAATATAATTTAATTGGGTCAATTGTTAATACACACATCTGATGTAACATCTGCTTTTATGCATATTTAATGTTCAGAAATTAATATTCCATTGAGAATGCTACAGTAATAATGTAGTATTGGAAAACTAACTCAAATATGATTAAAAGAGTTTGAATAGTGGGTGCTGAAAGAGCTGAGAATAATCACAGTATAAAAAGGAAGGCCAAATTCAAGCCTTAATTACTGTTATTATTGAATATTTAAATAGAAGTCATCCAAAAAAAATAGAATAGACTCATCCAGCATTGTTCAAAACTGCAGAGCAAGGATGATTGATGCAAGAAACATAGGAAGGTTTGGCTCAGCCTAAGAAAAATAAAATTGGAACAATTAGTTCTGTCAAAGAGGGAATGGTTTGTTTCTGAGAATATGAAAGTTGTCTCAGTAACAATCTCTAAGATAAGCTTAAATGGCCTTCTGTCAAGCATATTGTAAAGCAAATGAATGCATTCATCAAACAAGAACAGTGTTTCTTGGCCCAGGCTGCACAGTGCAATCCTGTGGTGAGCTTGAGCAATTTCTCACCCCAAGAGCCCATCCCAGAAATTCCTATGGGAGGAATACAGAAGAGTAAAGATATTATATTTTAAACTTTCCAATTTGATTGTCATATGTGGCCCAGTAAAGTATCATTTGGATAGAAAAATACATCTTATTAGTTATTCAAATTCAGTGTCTTAATCTGTTTCTATTGTTATGAGAATACATGATAGCCACAAGCAACTTCAAGAGGTAAGGTTTTATTTCAATTTACAGCTTATAATCTATATGGAAAAGAAGGCAGGGAAATAACTCAAGATAGAAAATCAAGGCTGAAATCTGGAAGCAGGAACGTAAACAGAGGCTATGGCTTGGTCATCATGTCTTGCTTAGCTTGCTCAACTCTACTATCTCAGATCACCTTCACAGGGGGTAGCACCACTCAGAATGGACCAGGCCCTGCCACATCAGTAAATAATCCAGAAAATTAGAGATCAATTTGATAGAGACATTTTCTCAATTAAGTTTCCCTGTTAAATGACACTACCTTGTAGCAAATTGGTAGAAAAACTATACATGAAAGAATGCTTTCTATGAGTCTGAAAAAAGAAAAAAAGATAGACTTCTTTTATGTTCATGGGAGTTTCCCCAACTGTCACAACCATACTTTCCACAGCAGCATTTAACAATTCTCAAGTGCCAAATTTTCTCTTTGCAATGGAGGCCTCTGCAGTAGCATAACTGAACAGAATGCATAGTGACAGTTCCTTAGCAAAGTTCCTCAGCCAGAAACTGACAGGAGTACCCTAACTCAGACATGGCTGTGTCTCTGTGAACAGTATATTCTAAAATGGCACTCTGCATTCCTGCTTTGGGATCACTTAACCTTTAAACTCAGTTCTTACAACATCATTGGAGAGCAACACTTTTTTTGGTATAGTTCATGTTTTGTTCATCCCTTGTTGCTATTACTGCTCCTGTTATCTCCAGCCCAAATTCCTCTTACACTTAAATATTAAGTGTGCTCATAAATTCCACACTAAATAGAGAATAACTAGGCCACATCAGGGTGGAGAGAACACACAGTATATCAAAAAACATCCCATGAGCATGACTGACAATGAGAATTTTAGTACAATTATTCAGATGATGATATTGAAGATTATAGCATATGATGGTAGATATTTCCAATGTGACTGGATACATAATCACCTAAGAAACAAATCTCTGGCCATGCTAATGAGTGGCTTTGTGCATTGACCTAAGTTTGGTGTGAGGATTCACTCTAAAAGTGAGTGGTCCCATTTCTTGGCCTGGGTTTCTCAGAGTGAATAAAAATGGGCAACGGGTTGAGAACTAGCATTCATTTGCCTTTGCTCCTTATTGTGAATCCAGCAAGGAACCGTCTCATAATCCTGTTGCTATGCCTTTCTGTCCATAAAGATGTGCACTCCCTAACATCTTTAAACTGATTTTGTTGGTTGTTTCAGTACAACAATGAGAAAAGTAATAAGGAGACCTTCCAGATTTGCTGGCTACAGGGAATATCTGTGCTTCCACAAATCCATAAAGTAAATATTCTCTTGAGTGTGATGATGTTGGGAGGAGGGAAATTGGAAGGTGATTATGACATGCAAATAGTAGAACATTTAGGACATGAATGGGTTTAGGGCTTATACTTAAGAATGCACAAGGAAAAATAAAGAATGCACAAGGAGCTCCCTTATGAGGGTACAATAAGAAGATGTGTGTACCAACAAGGAACAAGCCTCAGCAGATGTTGGGTTAGCTTTTGATTTGCTCTTGGACCAACAATTTCTATAGCTGTGAGAAGTAGCGCTGATTTGGTAGCTCGGAAGCCAATGTATCTGTCAATCAGGTCTGAAGATCTGATTGTGGTCCTCAATAACCATGTTAAAGAGGCAAGCATTGGTGATACATACTTATAAAGTCAGCAGTAGGTGGACAGACAGGAGTATTATGAGGCTTACTGGCCAGCCACCTAACATAACTACCAAGTCGCAAACCAGTGAGAGACCCTGTCTCTAAAACCAAAGTTTTAGCATCCTGAGGAAAAATACTTGAGCCTCTCCTCTAACCTAAATATAAGTGTATACACACATGCTCTCACCCATAGAAGCAACATAATTTTGCACACCGTGGACACACACCCACACATGTGTGCACACACATCATATATGTGTGTATACACACACACACACACACACACACACATACACACGTACATATACCCACAGATGGTTCGATTGTGAGACATAGATGTCTGTTGTAAAGTTATAATGTCTATGATATTTTGCTCAGATAGTCAAAGTGAGTGACACAATTCCTCACTGAGCTCAGCTATGATGCAGCTCCACTAAGCTCTGGAAATAGCAAGGTTTGATGTTGGGAGTCATGATGTAAACGACCATTCCAAGTCTCCTCTGGTTAAAAGTGACTATCATGTAAAATATTTGTTTTTTCTCTATGCATGTATTCCTCAGATTCACCTCTATTTTATTCATTTTATGGTTTTTACCATTTTGCTTTGCTATATTCCAAATATAATCCCTCTTTTTTCAAGAATCAGTAGGTCATATGAATATTTAAAATCCTATCATTATCGTTACAGGGAAGTTAGGTTTCTTATAAGTCTTTTGCCAATAATCTTGACCTCTAGTATTAACCGTAAGCAAAAGATAATTTTAGTTGGTTAATTACCCCAGAGTATTCTAAGTAGCATTCACCCTAGGAGTGTTGCCAATTACACTGACCTTAGACTTCTGAATTGGAGTCATCCTAGTAGTTTCCATAGCAACCAGATTGATGAATAAAGTTGAAGTTGGATATCTTTTGCCTGACACACAGATACACACAGACACACACACAGACACACACACACACGGGGGGGGAGATGCTGAGACTTGAAGGTGCTCCAATCTTTTAGATGAAGTTATAGAGGAACTGCATAAAACCATGGCAATACTGTTCTCTATATTTCTATCATCTCTCGATTCCATTTTAAGCACAATTAAAGAAAATGCACATATTAAACACATGGCAAATGCATCATACATATCTGTTACTGCTAAAAAATACTGTTTATGAAATTGAAAGAAAAAGTGTTTAGTCCATAACTTTTATTTTATGCTTTACACCTAAGTTTGGTTGAATGCACAAGTGAAGGTTGACTTCTTATACTTCTATATGAATGCATATATGCCCATGTCTGTGGTGCTTGCTGGTTCATTATAAGCAAACTTCAAGGATATTTACATGGTTAGTCATTTTATGAAAGTTATTTTAATATATGTAAATAAAACTTAAGCAAGAATATTTTAAAGTGTTTCTAGAATTGTTAGAACTTATATCTGCACACTAGCCCAAGGGGCATGTCCCATGAACGTCTTCACTTACCAGGAAAATGGGAAAGAGGGAAAGACTTTCTATTGGGAATCTAGGTGAGGGAAGCAAGGAAGAATGGGGAAAAATAAGGATCCAGAACATCCTATAGACCTACAAGTAGAACATTATGATGGCCAAATCTGGGCCCATGGGTCCTGTTCAAACTATGGCACCAGCCAAGGACAATACGTGCAGTAAACTTCGAAGCACTACCCAGATCTAACCAATGGACAGGACATTCTTCACAGTTGAGTGGAGAGTGGGCACTGACTTTCACATGAACTCTGGTGTCCCATATTTTACTATGTCCCCTGGACGGGGAGGCCTGGCCGCACTCAGAGAAAGGATAGCAGGCCACCAAGAAGAGACTTGATACCTGATGATCATATACATGGGGAGGAGGTCCCCTTCAGTGACAGTCATAGGGGAGAGGAGTAAGAGGAAAACGGAAGGGAGGGAGAAATGGGAGGATACAAGGGATGGGATAACAAGTGAGATGTAATATGATTAAATTAATAACATATATTTAAAAAAGGAAATGATGCTGACAACCAGGCATGGTGGGGTATGCCTTTAATCCCAGGATAGGCATGACATATGAGGCAGAGGCAGGAGGATAACTGTGAGTTCTCCAAAAACAAATGATGCTTAAAACAGTGTTTTAGTTAAAATTAAAAGTAAAATAAACTACCATCTTATTCTTGGAAACATGAGATAGAAACTTGGGTAACTGGTGTGTGTGGAAGTGGAGCCATGAAACAATAATTTATTCAATCTTTTATCTTACATTATGCACATGAATTGGATTACTCATGGATATCAAAATCTCAGTCACAGATTCACATGGCTAGCTTTACTGAGCTTATTTCAAGCACTGGAATTGTCACTGTAGAGTATATTCTTTAAAAGATTGGTACAATGAGACAGATTTACACAATCTGAAGAGAAACCAGAGAGGAAGGATAGCAGGTTACCAAGAAGCGACTTGATACCCTGTGAGCATATACAGAAAGAGGTGGTCCACCTCAGTCATAGTGGAGGGGAGTAAGAAGAAAATGGATGGGATGGAGCAATGGGAGCATACAAGGGATAGGATAACAATTGAGATGTAATATGAATAAATTAATAAAATATATTTTAAAAAAGGATTGGTACAATGCTTGCTTGCATTTCTAGATTTGGGTAAGTTGAGACAAAAGGGCCAACATAGGTTAAACTAACCCATATATACTCAGCATAGGATTTTGTTTGATACAGTGGCTGAGCCCTACATTTCTCTGTTGATAGAAAAAACACTTTCCCAAGTTGGAAGACATCATTCTACTCATGATCATTGGAGGTAGTGCCAGCCCACCACAGGGCTGTAGGACTCTGTGCTAGATACCTAGAGAGAAACATATAAGCTCTATTGCCAGAGATATGAAGCATTATTTCCAAGTACATCGCAAATATTTTATCAGTTTTCCAACCCCATTTACAATTTTTCAATCTTCATGTATGAAATCTCAAAATATTGGTGATGTTTGCTTCATTTGGTGTCAAAAACTTAACATTAAGTAATATATTCTTTATTCAACAAATATTGTGAGAATATTTATATTTTCTATGAAAGATATCAATGCACTTGCTTACTTCCTGTGACCATTCTGGGTGGTAGTTAACATACAGCATATGCAAAATGCCTTTCATGATATTGAAAATTTCTGAAACAAATCAGACCCCAATGTTTCAATCTGAAGGTTAGGATTCTCATTTCTTTCCAAGCATATTAAACATTTGGCATTGCGTCCTGGGTTTGCCATTTGCAACTCTATCAGACCATATTTATTGCTATGCTGGGATGCATATATCCACAAGCTACAGATGGTACCTGCCTTAGATGTTAATTAAAGAATATTTTCTAGATGACCACATGCCAAAAGAAATGCAATCAGGAAAACAAGGCCAGCCTTTAATACATAGTAAGTTTGACAAAAGCCTTTCCTAATAGAGATCTCTCAAACATACAGAAACTTTTAACTCCCTTTTCCAAGCTCTTAATTCTTTTCAACTATGTCCCTATCACCTTACAGATACTTAAACATACAATTTGTAGTTAAAGAAATAATTACCAAGAGTTTATTAAATGAAGAAACATTTTGGTGTTTGGATACTATGTGACAAACCATCCCTGGGCAAAATTCTCTCATTGGTGCTAAAGACAGAATTCTACCTAGAAATGAACAAGTTGGATACACTCAGAGCCAACAGACAAACACTGCCAAGACAAAGGTAAGCAAGTCCTCAGTAGTTTTTGCCTAACAAATATATCTGTCAGATATATTGGGCCAGAAGTCTGAAGATTATGTTCTAATGTTATAGAGAGTTTTAGGTGACTGTTCATTAATCAAACTGACCGTGTCATTTTATCATTTTGGAAGCTGTTTACCTGCACTTCCTGTCTACTCAGATAATAAATTTTATTCCTTCTCAAGTCTCTGATGGGGTTGAAAACCTGATAGTTTAGTTTTAGAATTAAGCTTTGTTGTTTTGGGGTTAAGATATTTTGAGGTCTAAGTAGATGTTTTAATTTGATAAAGATTAGATATGATAGAATTTTAGATATACTTAAATAGGAAAGATGACCTCTTCAAGGTTGGCAAGTACAAATTGCCAAAACACTATACGTTTAACATATATATAATTCCTGATTGTTTCATGGTTCTTCTTGCTGTAGGTAGTTTATTGTGTATATGTTTAATAATATAAAGGTATACATAAAAAAGACAAAAATCTGAAGGAGAAAAATTAAAGAAAAAAATAAATTAAAAAAATTTGAAAGTCTACAACACTTTATGTAAGATAAAATAATAGATGTGAGAATCTTAGCTGAGATATCCAATGGATTTAAATCTTTAGATTTAGAAAACACTAAGCATTTCTGGCCTCCCTGTGTCCTACATGCAGGACTACAAGAAAAGGTATGTGTGTGTGTGTGTGTGTGTGTGTGTGTGTGTGTGTGTGTGTGTGTGTGTGTGTGTGTTTGGTTTGGAAGAACAGGAACTTTAGGCACATTTAGCTACCTGAGCATTGATCATATTGCCCTCAAATTGACCAGCCAACTTTGAGGAAAAACACACTCGTCCTTTGTCTCCTGTTTTAGTGTCAGTGTCCACCTGTGCTTCAATATCTTCCAACTTTTCTCTGTGCCTCTGTTTTCTTAGCTCTTTGTTGGTAGTTGTGCTCATCTTTGCCCTTCTTGCTCCAAATGGGATGCTCTTAAGATAAAATAAGATATTTATCATGAAAAACAAAAATTTCTACATAGATCTAGGCTATAACTAATTCTACTCTGAAGCAATGAGCATTTGTGTCAGCTACATATTATTTACAGTTATTATCAACATGTATCAATTTTCTATCCATCTTATGAAAGTCAAATCTCATTAAATACTTAAACATCAAATCTTCCTGTATAACTACTAGCAAAAGTTGGACAAAGAAATTTCAAAAATAGATATTGCTATCTGACAACACTGTATACTGATGAGAGACCAGGAGAACTAGGTAATTATAGATGAGAATCACCTGTGCTACCCTTCAGAAAACATAGAACATAGGTACTCTAAAGCCATTTTGTATGACAGGCATCCTGTCCATGACTCCTTGTTTCTTAGCTGTAGGATGTCAGGCTCTTGGAAGCCTGCTCTGTGGAGGGCCAATTACAACACAAATGTTCAGTGGATTTGAGGACCTTTTTCAGTGGAAATGACTCTGTATTCACTTGCAAGTTCATCACCAAAAAAAAAAAAATTTCAATTTTAGATCAATGCTTTGTGCATATGTGTGCTGGTTGTTGTATCACTGGAAATAAATTCATGCATTTTAACCATTTTATCTTTTATCAGTTGTTTTTGGAGGAATATACTTAGAGGGCTAGAGACATGTCTCAGGTTATAGAGTAAGATTTACCAGATATTCATGATGCCAAAGATTCCACTTCCAAAATTGTATAACTTCTGACATAGTGAAGCACACTTCTGTTCCTCACAGTTAGGAGGTAGAAGCAGAAGGGTTAGGAGTTCAAGATTATCCTTTGGTACATATTATATTTGCTGTCTGCCTGAGTTACATGAGAAACTGCCTCAAAGGAAAAGAAAAGTAAAAATGGCAGAGGAATAAAGGAAAAAATGAAGCTAAGAAGGGAGAGATGGAAAGGGGGAAGAAAGGAAAGAGAGAAGGAGGAAAGATTGGATTTCCTGGGAAAAGAGAAATCATGACCTTTGGCTTTGACTTTTTTATTTCTTCAGAAAAACCAAAATATATAAAATGAAGAAATAATTGTCACAGAAGTCCATTTCCAGTATGTAAAATCTAAACAATTGGAGAGATGTAGTGGAAGACAACTTACTCTTCCTGTATGTCAAATTACAGAGCACCCAACTAAGGACCTACACCATGTTCATAGCAGCCTTATTCATAATAGCCAGAACATGGAAACAGCCTAAGTGTCCCTCAGTAGAAGAGTGGATAAAGAAACTGTGGTACATATACACTATGGAATACTACTCAGCTATTAAAAACAAGGAATTCCCGAAATTTGTGGATAAATGGGTTGAGCTAGAAATGATCATAATGAGTGAGTTAACCCAGAAGCAGAAAGAATCAAATGGTATATACTCACTTATATCTGCATACTAGCCCAAGAGGCATGTCCCACGAAAGCCTTCACTTACCAGGAAACTGGGACAGAAGGAAAGGCATCCTATTGGGACTCTAAATGAGAGACGCATGGGAGAATAGCAAAATAAAAGGATACAGAGGGTCCTAGAAATCTACAAATAGAACAATATGATAGGCAGATTTGGGCCCAGGGGTCCCACTCAAACTAAGGCACCAGCCAAGGACAATACAGGAGGTAAACTTTAAACCCTTTCCCAGATCTAGCCAATGGTCAGAATATTCTCCACAGTTGAGTGAAGAGTGTGATACGACTTTCTCACGTACTCTGGTGCCTCACATTTGACCATGTCCCCTGGAGGGGGAGACCTGGTGGCACTCAGAGGAAGGACAGCAAGTAGCCAAGAAGAGACTTGATACCCTATGAGAATATATAGGGGGACGTAATCCCCCTCAGGAACAGTCATAGGGGAGGGGAATAATGGGAAAATGGGGGAGGGGGGAGGAATGGGAGGATACAAGGGATGGGATAAACATTGAGATGTAACAAGAATAAATTAAAAAAAAAAAAAGGACCTACAAGCCATGATAGTAGAGATCAGAGAAGAATTCCCCCCCTACTCTCTCTCTCTCTCTCTCTCTCTCTCTCTCTCTCTCTCTCTCTCTCTCTCTCTCTCTGTGTGTGTGTGTGTGTGTGTGTGTGTTTGTTTATATAACAGTGGACAGAGAGTGATCTAGAAGTTCCATATCATGTGTTCTTAAATTCAAGTTAAGTACATCAACCTAAATGTTTGGGCCACATTTTTGTCAATAAGCTAATTAATAGGCTCTCAGAAATTCAGGGTCTAGTATTTAGCTTTGTTATGATGTTCAGCCCATGTCCCTAGGGTCCAGATCATCTCAGAGCCTAAGCTTTAGCACAGGATATCTGAGAGATACAGTGGGGAAATGTAGCGAACCCCTTAGATATAAAGAACAAGGAAGCCATCTGTGATCTGTTAGAAAATCTCACATAGCCTATCTCTGAAAGTTGATCCACTGACAATTATGAAATGACCTCACCTCATAAACTTTTCTTAAGAAGAAAAATGTCTCCATCACAAGAACTAATTAATACTGCATTCTTCAATATCCCATGGGGAAGTAAAGTGAGAGGAGAGTGATTTTCTTTAGTAGTGTAGCCACAGACAAGTTGTCCACCCTCCAGTAAGCAATCGTAATTGAACTTATTGCATCACAATATGCACATTATAAGTTTTTACACACACATACTATACATATACATTTACATATAATGGAGTATTTCAATTAGTGCTTTTCCTAGTTTTTTGAGACAAGATTTCTCTGTAGCCCTAGATGTCCTGGACTCATTTTGTAGACCAGGATGACACTGAACTCACAGAGATGCAACTGCCTCTGTCTCTCTAGTGATAGGATCAAAGGGATTCATCACCATGTCTAGCCTGCTTTTTCTACTTTTATTACATATATTTTATATATGTATTTAAACCTAATCAAGGTATACATATATATTATATAAAAAAGTAGAAAATATAATAGTTGAAGAAAGGAAGGAAATTATCAAAAATGGGAGGGAGAGAAGATAGCAAGTGCTGAGTATGAACAAGACAGTAATTATTAATGGGACATATTAAAGAACTACAGTGAAAAACATTATCATATATACCAAATAAATGTTTATAAATCAGTTCAAATGAAGTTCTCTAGGAAACTTTAAAACACCAAACAACTTTTTAATGTAAATAATAATAATAATAATAATAATAATAATAATAATAATAATGATAATAATGATAATAATAAATACTTGCACATTCTTTTGGGAATTTGAACAATAACAATTTATGAACCATCCAATTTTGGCAAAGGAGTACCTTCCTTTCTCCAGTGGCTTCTTATTGCTTCCTAGAAAAGGACACAAAATTACTAAAGGGAATAGAAGCCATTTATTCTTATTGAGAGACTGGGAGTCACTCAGCTCTAATTAAAAAATATTCTGAGATGCCAACACACCAAACCACAATACATCAGGGAGTGTAGCTTGAAATTCTTATGCATTTTGTCTTCTATTCACATTTTATGAAGAACAATTTTTGCTTGTGAAATATACTGCTTAGCAGGTAAAGGAACATGCCCTCAAGTGTGACTATTTAAGTTCACTCCATAGAAGCCAATCAGAGAATGAAAGAACCACTACACCCACTTAAGCTGTCATTCTTTTTCTACAAGTACAAAACAGTTGTGTATCAACACACACACACACAAACTTATAAATATATATAATCTTCAACTTTACTCCTAAAACTATGTTTATTATTCTTAGAACATTTGGTTAAAAAATAATGTATGTGTGCACTGCTGAAATTAATCATTAGTAAGACTTGATGGGTCTTATATATGGATCTTCAAAGGTAAGGAAGGCATGGAGATGGCATCTTCTTGGCTTACATTCTAGATTTATACTCCAGTGCACTCTTCTATGAATGGTTGACATCTGGGGAATAAAAACTAAAGCCAAGATTATCCTTTTGCTTTCATATGTATGTAAATATACTTGCATTTTTTACCTGTACACAGGTGAAACTTGAGTATACACACACACAAGAGAGAAAGAAAACACATAATGCTTATTCTTTTCTACCACTGTGACTTCCTATTTTATTTCTTATACTTTTTGCCTTCAAAAACACATGAGGTCCTATGTCTATTGTTCAGCTTTTTCTGATTCAGATCCAGCCCTAAGATTTATATAATGGAAAAGGCATGACCTTTCTGTCTTTTATGAAGTCAGATGATTAAAAGACAAAGTCACATTCAGACAGGAAAAATGGGATCTCTATTTAGTAATAACAAGATATTTCTGTCTTAAGGAATGAAAACAACTTGCCCTAGATTGCCTGCTTGTCATAACTTTAAAACTTGTCATTGTCCTCTACTGTTGGATAGCTTGTGGAATATAGAGTTCACTGTTACTTTAATTATTCATTATGTAAGAGGTCAGAGACTATCATTATAAATAAAGATAAAGATCAAGACCATCTGATGTCTTCATGGAGAACTATGCAATGCCTTTAGTAGGAAATTGAAGATATTGGAGATCATCATGCTAAATAAAATGCCAAACACATTTTATCCCATACACCATCGACACAGTCTATATCATATATGCATCATCTATCTATTATCTACCTATCATGCATCCATTTATCATCTATCTATCTGTCAGTCTCTCTGTCTCTCCATGATCTATCTATCTATCTATCTATCATCTATCACCTATCTATCTATGTATGTGACATGGAAAATAATTTGAAATATTTAGGATGGAAAGAAGAACTATGTTATCGAAGAAAAGATATGGGTAACCTAAGAGCAAATAATGGTAAGGTATATAATATAAATGAATGATTGTCTAAAAAAATTCAGCAATTTAATAAATAAACTTTAAAATAAATGTTTTAATAAACACTGTAAACATAAAAGTAAATGTGTTTGGGGAAGATGCTACATCTGTTATGGCAGTGAATAAGCAATGGTTAAATGATGACTGTCATTGTCCAAAAAACACAGCAGAAATAAGATAACTAAAAATATATATGAAATGAAGAAAATGTTCTTTTTGATGTCGGTGGAAGGAGAGGCAGTGGCTGGATGAGGATGAGCCTGTATATGTGGCCCATATTAATGTATTGTAACTGTGTCAAAAAAGGACAGGTGAGACAACTTTATAAATGGAAATATTTTCAGCTTGAGAGGGAACCAACATCCTTTTCATAAGTTAAATTCTTCCAGTACCATATCGGCCTGGTCATCTTCATATACCTAATATATCTATTTAATCAAAACCTAGAAAAAAAGAGGGAACAAAGCTACATTCTGTTTTGTAAGAATGAGAAAAAAGGAACATGAGAAGACTGGGATGTAAAAAGATTGGGGTTTAAATACCAGCACACACTAAATAAATAAATAAATAAATAAATAAAATGTGGGCCAGACAGGAGACCCAGTTTCCATGTGGTTCAGGTATGTGGAGCAACTAAGTTTCCAACTCACAATGATTTTTGAACAGGAAGAAGGCTCTCTTCTAGAGCTGGGCTGAGAGAAGGAATCTTGAACAAATACAAATTCTCAAAACCACAGCAAGTTGTAGGACTTCATAAGAATTAAAACTCTAGATCAGTTGCAAAGTTATATAAAAGTATAGAAATGGTAACTGGGTGCCTTATGCTTGCCTTTCTATCAAGGCCTTACTTCTGGAGAAATGGATAGGAAAAATCCACACCAGAAACACTCCGTATAACA
Organism: Acomys russatus; assembly: GCF_903995435.1. NCBI lineage: Eukaryota > Metazoa > Chordata > Mammalia > Rodentia > Muridae > Acomys > Acomys russatus. Next base: position 13,034,740 of record NC_067142.1, read on the forward strand.
ACCTCTGTTCTTTTAATTTGTAGCCTAAAATAAATCTACAGAGGAGATATTTTTATTCTAAATAAACAAGTTATTTCAACCAATATTCTGACATATTCATACAACTAGGAAGTACTAAAAAGTCATATTTTTTTAAAAAATATATTTTACTAATTTATTCATATTACATCTCAATTGTTATCCCATCCTTTGTATCCTCCCAATCCTTTCTCGTTCCCATTTTTCTCTTGCTCCCTGTGACTGGGGGATGGTGACCTCTTACCCTTGTATATGCAAATAGGGTATCAAGTCTCTTCTTGGTAGCCTGCTATCCTTCCACTGAGTGCCACCAGGCCTCCCCATACAAGGTACATGGTCAAATATGAGGCACCAGAGTTCATGTGAAAGTCAGTCCCCACTCTCCACTCTGCTGTGGAGAATGTCTTTTCCTTTGGCTAGATCTGGGTACGGGTTCAAAGTTTACTGCAAATATTGTACTTGGCTGGTGCCATAGTTTGAACAGGACTCCTGGGCCCAGATTTGGCCATCATAATGTTCTACTTGTAGGTTTCTAGCACTCCCTGGATCCTTTTATTTACCTATTCTCCTATGCTTCTCTCACCTAGAGTCCCAATAGGATGTCCTCCCCTCTGTCCCAGTTTCCTGATAAGTGAACACATTCATGGGACATGCCCCTTGGGCTAGTGTCCAGATATGAGTGTGTATATACCATTTAACTGTTTCTGCTTCTGGGTGAACTCACTCATTATGATAATTTCTAGTTAAATCCATTTGTCCACAAATTTTGGGAATTCCTTATTTTTAATAGCTGAGGAGCATTCCATAGTGTAAATGTAACACAGTTTCTTTATCCATTCTTCTACTGAGGGACACTTAGGCTGTTTCTATGTTCTGACTATTATGAATAAGGCTGCTATGAACATGGTTGAGCAAATTTTCTTGTTGTGTGCTGGAGCGTCTTCTGGGTATATTCCAAGGAGTGGAGTAGCTGGGTCTTGAGGAAGCCCTATTCCCAGTTTTCTGAGATAGCACCAGATAAATTTCCAAAGTGGCTGTACTAGTTTGCATTCCCAGCAGCAATGAAGGAGTGTTCCTCTCTCCCCACATCCTCACCAGCATGTGGTGTCGCTTGAATTTTTTTTTATTAATTTATTCTTGTTACATCTCAATGTTTATCCCATCCCTTGTATCCTCCCATTCCTCCCCCCTCCCATTTTCCCATTATTCCCCTCCCCTATGACTGTTCCTGAGGGGTATTACGTCCCCCTATATATTCTCATAGGGTATCAAGTCTCTTCTATGGAATACTACTCAGCTATTAAAAACAAGGAATTCCTGAAATTTGTGGATAGATGAATTGAGCTAGAAATGATCATAATGAGTGAGTTAACCCAGAAGCAGAAAGAATCAAATGGTATATACTCACTTATATCTGCATACTAGCCCAAGGGGAATGTCCCACGAAAGCCTTCACTTACCAGGAAACTGGGACAGAGGGGAAGGCATCCTATTGGGACTCTAAATGAGAGACGCATGGGAGAACAGCAAAATAAAAGGATCCAGAGGGTCCTAGAAATCTACAAGTAGAACAATATGATAGGCTTATTTGGGCCCAGGGGTCCCACTCAAACTAAGGCACCAGCCAAGGACAATACAGGAGGTAAACTTTAAACCCCTTCCCAGATCTAGCCAATGGTCAGAATATTCTCCACAGTTGAGTGGAGAGTGTGATATGACTTTCTCACGTACTCTGGTGCCTCACATTTGACCACGTCCCCTGGAGGGGGAGACCTGGTGGCACTCAGAGGAAGGACAGCAAGTAGCCAAGAAGAGACTTGAATTTTTTATCTTAGCCATTCTGATGGATGAAAGATGGAATCTCAGAGTTGTTTTGATTTGCATTTCCCTGATGACTAAGGAGGTTGAGCATTTCTTTAAGTGTTTCTCAGCCATTTGATATTCCTCTGTTGAGAATTCTCTGTTTAGTTCCAAGCCCCATTTCTCAATTGGGTTATTTGATTTGGTGGTGTTTAATTTCTCAAGTTCTGTATATATTTTGACATAGCAACAGGCTGTTTGATCAATGTAATAGAATCGAAGACCCAGTTTTGAATCCACACACACACATGGTCACTTGATTATTGACAAAGGAGCCTAATCCATTCGATAGCATCTTCAACAAATGGTGCTGGTCTAACTGGAGGTCTATGTGTAAGAAAATGCAACTGGGCCTATATTTGTCACCTTGCACAAATTCAAATCCATGTGGATCAAAGATCTCAACATAAAACCAGAGACACTAAGTCAGTTAGAAGAAAAAGTTGGGAAGAGCCTGGAACATATTGGCACAGGAGAAAACTTCCTGAACAGAACACCAACAGCCCAGGCCTTAAGGTCAACAATTAATAAATGGAACCTCATGAGCCTGAGAAGCTTCTGTAAGGCAGGAGACACTGTCAAGGGAACAAAGTTATAGCCTACAGAATGGGAAAAGATCTTCACCAACCCTACATCTGACAAAGGTCTAATATCCAAAATATATAGAAATTATTTTATACAGACTAAAAACAGATTATGGATTTTTGAGATAGAAAATGAATCATGCCTGACCACTTGATAGGAATATTTCACTAACAGTGTTTATCAAGAAGAAATTGTCAGGAAGTAGGATACATTATGCTGCCCTCTCTAAACTAATTTTCATCCACAGACCATATAATTTCTGTTCAGAATATAACTTGACTAGTTCAAACAGCTATGAGATTTTACCTTTTTTGTGGTTTTTGTTGGTCTAATTAGTTTAGAGAGAATTTCTAAATGCTATCAACCTTTCCCTTTACTGGAAAAAATCTAGCCATCTCTATAGCTTTTCTAGTCTGCTTTTATGGTAAAAGGATGGAGAGGGTAGAATGAGGCCACTAATGGCAAGGATAATGAACCCCTGTGAAGCTCACTGTTAGAACAGATTTGGAGTCTGGCTTTGCCCCAACTTTGCCTTTTACAAAGGGCTAAATGACTAAAACCAGAATTTCGTGCAAAGTGTGTCAGGGTGACATGTATGAGTAACCAGCACATTTAACTGGTAATGTTGCAGGAAAGAACAGCAACTAAAGGCCAGTGAATGAGGTACATACTTCAGCTACTCCAATGCCCAGCACATTCCAGCTGTTTCACAAATGTGATAGATGCTCTGCTCCTTAACAGGTACAGTGTACTTCTACATTTATTAAGTCGTTTACTCCAAAATGTGCATGGAGTTTATTGTGTGCCTCTTATGTATGCTAGGGTAAGTAACAATGACATAGCCAAATGTGCTTTCGATTTGTAATTCCAAGGAATAGACTGTGTTCATGAAAAGTAAGTCATGGTTTCAGAAGAGTCACAAAGGAAACAGTGTTCCTTGAAGTGTCTGGGCAAAGGTTTGCAGGAGAAAACTACTGGCATGGAATATTCTACTGTTTCAGAAAGACAAGCAGAGAAAGAGCTTCTTGCAAGGATAAAGCAGCCCTGGCCCTTGGACCCCATGATATCATTTTTCTAAAGCTACCAACAGAAGTAATAGAATTACTCAATGGTAGCTAGATCCTTGCAGGATATGATGGAGTGTGTGGGTGAAGAAGACAAAAGCATTTCTAGGTAACTTTCAGGACAGAGACAGAGACGTGTGGCTAAGGCATCTCCTTGGAGGATAACAGAATTGTATGAGTTTGTCCGTCACTTGAATAAGCTAGAACAATTGGGTTTAAACTTTAATTACTTTTTCTGAAAATAAATAAAAAGCTAACCTGGTTTACTCTTTTTACCAGGGGGACTTTGCTGAATAAATATGTGAAAAGATTTGTAAAGGAGGTAGGCTCTTATAATGAAAAAATGTTACTATAAAATTAACATTGTCATCATATTCTGTTATGGATATTTTCAACAATGAGCTAAAGGGAGAAACAGACATGGAAATGCAGGTGAAAAGAGCTGAATTAAGTGCCAGAGTTTGTTAGTTTACTTTGTTCCAGAGAAGAATCCTGAAAAGCAAAAAAGCATGCTAATGAACACTCATTGTTGAACAATATCTAACAAGTCAACACATTCTCCCACATACTACATCATGTCTTGATACCATATGTAGGTATCAGGACAAATCATATCCCCAATTTACTAAAGAGAAAATTGAGCTGGCCTTTAGTAGGTGACGAACACATAACAGGCAATAATCAGATATGACTTTTGTATAGTATTTGCACTATTACAAATATGATTGTATTGTAATTATTGTAATCTTATATTCTATGGCTATTGAGCTGTCCCATAGTTGATACTAATTACAATTAATTACTAGTAAAGTTGCTTATCTGAAAAGTATGGCTAGTGACATTGATTCTATTTGTATAACAGAACTATAGGTAAGTCTGAATGATCTGGTTTGTCAAAACTATATAGTATTAGACTGGAAAATATACAAAGTAAATGTGTTTATCATATATACCTGTGAGACTTTTTCTCTTTTTCAGTTCTCTTTAATTTATTCCTTTCACAAAAACAGTTCAATTTCTTCAAGTGAAACACTAATTTAGTGCTGTCTGGTCCCTTGTTAACATACTCTTGAACCAAATCTGCATGAAGCCACAACACTAAAGAAACCTGAGACCAAACTCAGATTTAATAGCCCAATCAATGATGCATAAGGTATTCTGAGAATTGAGAAGCAAAAAATGGGGCTGGATCTCAGAATAGGAGTCATGAACTTTGTGGTCAATTTTTTTTTCCTTTTACATCAAAGTGCCCTTTTCAGTAGCTACCTCCATTCCATTTAGCTCTTCCAATGGTCTATTTTATCATCTGAGAATGGGGTTAAAGATATGGGATTCTTGTCATAATGTTGTCTGAGGGGAAGACTTTTCAGGTTACTCTCTCACAGCATGAACAATGAATGATCTGTCTAACTTTCTGATTGTGGCCTTTAAGATCGCTGTTTTCAAAGGTGCTATCATAGGATGGCTGTGAAGTAAAAGTTTACTATGTTAACTCAAGTTACAAATAATAACTGTGAGGTTCCATTAACCTGAGAGAATAAAGATAGGATTTCACCACCTCTCCATTAGAGACACTTCTATGGCCCCAGTCAATAAATGTGCTTATGCCAGTAATAAATCCACTGCAGTGTAACTGCACAGTTAGATAGATAATTAGTCAAGTGGAATATTGTACATTTAAGAGTTTTCTAAAACATAGATCGCACAAATGCCAGCTATCATCAATATTTGTGGAACTGTGATTCATGGAAGCTTTGTACTTCCAGGAATTGACATCATATGATACCATACAACAAGGAAGAAAAATTATATAACTCATAATTGATGAATATTTGTTGTACTGATTGGTTTAGTGTTGTGATAGTTAAGCTTGGCTGTCAATTTTATGATTTAAAATTACCATGAAAACACACTACTATCTCTCTCTGTCTCTCTGTCTCTGTCTGTCTCTCTGTCTCTCTGTCTCTCTGTCTCTCTCTCTCTCTCTCTCTGTCTCTCTCTCTCTCTCTCTCTCTCTCTCTCTCTCGGTGTGTGTGTGTGTGTGTGTGTGTCTGTCTGTCTGTCTGTCTGTCTGTCTGTCTGTGTTTCTAGACTGAGTTAACTTAGGTAAGAAAATCCACCTTGGATTTGTATAGAATAATTCCCTAGGCAGGAATCCAAGAATTGAGAGGAAAATGTGATCAGAGCACTATCCTTCATGCCCCTCCCCCATTTCCTGACTGTAGATGCAATATGATAAGTGATTTCAGTTCCAATTGTCATGAGTTCACTTCTAGAAGCAGATGGATTGTAGCCTTTTAAACTATAGGCCCAAATATGCCATTTCTTCTTTAAACTGCTTTTTGACAGGTATTTTTTCACACAGTGACAGAAAATATACCTAGCCTAACATTTGAATATCTACTAAGGTTGCAGTGCATCACAAGATGAGGAAAAAGGAGGATGTATATGATGACAATGGTAAGCTTCTGGAGAGACAAAACTTATTTCAAAGAACAAAAAAATCACACAAATGTGAAAGTACAAAAACTAAAATTTACCTTGGACTATCACATGCTTTTGAAAGGGATTAGGAGATCTTAGAGGCAACAATGATACCCCAAAAAGTATGATAATTCTATATAAGTTGGAAGGATGATCAGATTAAATTGTTGGCAAAGCAAAGTTTCATTATTTGAAAATTGTAGGAACAATAATCTTGTTAATTTCACTTTCAAGCATTAGGTTGTTAATCCATGGACAGGTCAAAGGCATTCTACATAAGCAATACTTCTTGGGTGGAAGAGAGGATAAAAGTCGTGGATAGAAATATCTGGGCAACCTTGTTGATGTCTGTATGTGTGTGTGAGAGAGACTTGAAAACGCAGCCTTTCATTTGAGAACCAAAGAAGCAACAGGAGTAAAAATGAGACATTTCAGTTTTCTTCCTCTTCATTCATTATTAGCACTTTAAAGTCAGCAAACTCTACCACACACAGAGATATACAAATAGGAATGTACTCATGTGGCATCAAGTAAAAGTGCATGTGCACACACCAACACCCACAGACACTATATGCAAAAAGCAAAAGAAATATCGAGGACACTTCTGAGATACTAGTGATGGACTGAGAGATGATCACAGGTATATTGTGATGATACATTTGCAATTTCAAGTACAAACCCATGTCAACAGAAAAGTAAAACCTAGGAGGGAAATTATTTTAATTTTTAATTATAGCCATAGCTCCTGGCCTTGAATGTGGCAAGTTGACAATGTATATGAAAATATGAGGTCCCAGGCCATAATTTAATGCCCCCAAAGACCAACTCTTCTGTGCATGTAATTGTCTGTGGATCATTTGTTCATTGAGCAGGTAAGGAAAATGAAATACAGTATTTTGGTATGCATAGTAGATTAGCTAGTAGAACCTCTCTCTCTAAGATCAGAAATTAAAATCATAAAGAAAGATAAAGATATCTTACAAGCAATTATTTTTTGAATTCCAGTTAAATCTTCCAGAGCATGCTTCAACAAAAGGCTCAGGCCTTTCATCTGCAGCTATACTTTTATTGTACTTAATACAAAGGTGTGATGAATAAGATGTGCATATGTTGCTTTAAAATGTACATTATATTGTATTTAAGTGTATATTTATTCAGAGAATAAGAAAACACATGAATGCAATTTTGAAAACATTGGAATTACTATGGATTCTCACTTTTCTTCACCATGTATGATTGTGTGAGTACACATGTTTGTGTCTGTGTGCTTGTGTGTTTGTGTAGTGGTGTTATATGTGTATTTGTAAATGTGTGTGTATGTGTATAGTGGTTCCTATTTGCAAATGTGTTCATATGAAGACCAGAAGCATATGGGTGAATTCTTCTCCAGTCACTCTTCACTTTATTTTTTGAGATTCTGTGTCTCAGTGAACTTGGCGCTCACGGATGCAGCTATACTACCTGGTCAATGAGTTCCAAGGATCCTTCTCCGTCTCTCAAAATGCTGCTGGGCTTAAAAACAAGTGATTTTATGTTAAATATTTGGCATTTATGTACATTCTATGAATCATTACAAGGTCCTCAGGATTGAACAATCATACTTTACAAATTAACTATTTTGAACACTCCCTTTTATTCTCCTGTAGGCTGATAAAAATCACCTCCATTCAATTTTCTCTTAACCAAGGAAGTGGTCTCTATTATACCACTTTATGGAGTAGATAAAGGTGTCTCTGCTTGAAGTGCTTATGACCACAAACTTTTCCATCAGATCCAGCCTGCTACCATAGATAGCCTGGACTTTAACCCCTGCTTCTGTTCACTCTTTTTTTTTTTTTTTTTTTTGAATTTTAATTCATTACAACTCATTCTGATTACATACTGATTGTCGTACCCTTGCTTGTATCTTCCCATTCCAGCCCTTACTTTTTCTTCTACCCTTTTGCCCTCCCCTAGACCTTTATAGAAGTGACCTATTCCCCACCATAATGCTACAGCCTATCAGGTCTCATCAGGAGAGCCTGCTTCCCCTTACTTTGTGTGCAGCTGCATCTCCCCACCAAAGGAGGCACTAGAGTTCATGTCAGAAGCAATCCCTGTTTTCCCCACAGCTGTGGAGAATGAGCTGTCTATTGACTAGGTCTGAACAGGGCATCTAGGTTTACTGGATGCATTCGCCTTGTTTGGTGCAACAGATTGTACAGGGCCCCTGGATCCAGCTGGCCTTGAGGATCTCCTTATGGGGCTGATGAATCCTCTGGGTCTCTCTTTGATGCCACTCTTCCATACCACTCTCACCCAGAGTTCAGCATCAAGTCCTAGCTTCTGTCCTAACACCTGCTGGGTGGAAACTCTCAGAGGTTATCTATGTTGGGCTAATATCTACATATAAGTGAGTATATACCATGTGTGTTGTTCTGCGTCTGGATTATCTCATTCAGGATGATCATTCTACTTCCATTCATTTGCCTGCAAACTTCAAGATTTCCTTATTTTTTATAGCTGCATAGCCTTCTATTGTGAAAATGTTCCACAGTTTCATTAGCTATTCTTTGGTTGAGGGACATTTCATGTGTTTCCAAATTCTGGCTATAATGAAAATGGCTGCTATGAACATAGTTGAGCATATGCTTTGTTATACTCTGGAATATCTTTTGGGTATATGGCCTGGAGAGGTATAGCTGGGTGTTGAGGTAGCACTACTCTTAATTTTCTGAGAAAGCATCACATTTATTTCCAATATGTTTATACAAATTTGCACTCCCTCCAGCAGTGGACGAATATTACTCTTTCTCCACATCCTTTCTTGCATGTGCTGTCCCTAGGATTTTTGATATTAGCCATTCTAGCTGGTATAAGATGGAATCTCATAACCATTTCAATTTGAATTTCCTATGATAGAACTTTCAACAAATTTTGCTGGTATAAATGGAGGTCTACATATAGAAAATGTATGGGCTGTAGAGATGGCTCAGAGGTTAAGAGCACTGGCTGCTCTTCCAGATGTCCTGAGTTCGATTCCCAGCAACCACATGGTGGCTCACACCCATCTATAATGTGATCTGATACCCTCTTCTGTCCTGCAGGAGTACATGCAAGCAGAATACTGTACATAATAATAAATAAATATATCTTTAAAAAAGAAAGAAAAAAAAAAAAAGAAAAGAAAATGCAGACACTCATTTATCACCCTGCACATAACTAAAGTTCAAGTTGATTAAAGACTTCAACATAAACCAGACACACTAAATCTGTTAGAAAAAGTGGGAAAGAGCCCTCAACTCATTTGCATAGGTGAAAACTTCCTGAATAGAATGTCAATGGCTCAGGCTCTAAGATCAAAGACTTCATGAAACTAAAAAGGTTTGTAAATCAAAAGGTACTGTCAACAGAGCATAACAACAGCCTACAGACTGGGAAAAGATCTTCACAAAGCCTACATTTGACTGAGGGCTAATATCTAAAAATGTATAAAGAGCTAAGAAATTAAACACCACCAAACCAATTAACCCCATTAAAAATGGCGTAGAGAGCTAAATAGAGAATTATCAACAGATGAATGGTGAATGACTGAGAAACACTTAAAGACATACTCATCGTCCTTAGTCTCATCACTTTTCATTTGTTATAGATATTTGGTCTTTGAAATTTTAACTTAAAAAATGACAACCTCTGAGGGAAAAGTATGCTTCTATTTATTCTATTTTATCTACTTAATGTGTTGGTTGAGGACTTACAGGAAAATTAATGGATCCTTGGAGAAAAATACCTCATTGGAAATGAAATTGTTCTTATATAAGATGCATCTGTACAGATATTTATAGGATATTCTCAATCTTTTGTGTGATGGATAGGCAGTTAAAATTGCTAAACCAAACCGATATATTTACTTTAGTAGTGTAGCCAACCATAAGGATCTCAAACACCCATAAAAACATTTTTATTTCATTTTAGTAACCCCAGTAGAACTTATTGGGTCACACAAAAAATATAGATACAGAAAGAGACATGAAGAGGATTGTAGTAGCACTGGACTAGAGAGGGTCACCATATTTCACACACATGTACAAAAATGGCTTGTGCTAAAGCAAACACCATCATTATGAATAATTAATTATATAATTAATATATGGTAATAAATATTTTAAAAATAAAATCTTGTCCTTTTGTATGTTTATGTGTTTGCTTTTGAGACAGGGTTTCTCTATTTAGTCTTGCCTGTCCTGGACTTATTTTGTAGAGCAGACTGGCCTTGATCTCACAATGATCTGCCTGCTTTTGCCTCCTAAGTGCTATTCTTGTCTTTTTAAACTAAGTACTGTTGTGTAAGATGATTTTTTATGCATATTTATTTATTTTGGGTTTGGATTTCATGTGCCAAACACAAAAAAATGAAGTCAGCAATCTGAAAAACATCATGGAACTGTTAGAGGACAAACATGTTCTGCATAATAGTTCTGTTTCCTCAACCTTTCCTTCTTCCTTCCTCAATATCTGGCTTATAGAAATTGAAAAGCTTGTAAGTTGTTTCTAAAATTGGTTGAAGATCATATTCACAAAAAATTCTAAAGAAAAACTGAGATATGGAAGAAGTTGTCCTCTGGGATATGTAATTATTTCAGATTGACTCTTGTCCTTTTCAGTTCAATAGGCTGTCATGAGCCATAGGACCTTGCCTGACCTGCCCCAGTGGCTGAGAGGCCCTGCTGGCTGAAAGCCACAGCTGTCTGCATACTTGAGATAATTATTCTGCCTGGCTACCACAAAGATCCAGCCTGACCTTGAGAAAGAGAACATTCGGTGTATTGAGACTTCTGTATAATCGCCCCACTCCACACCTGCTGTCCTTGGGCCTGGCCCAGAAGATTTTGTAACTTTCCACTGCATTCCTTCTCACCCCCCGCCCTTTCAGAAGCTTAGTATAAATTTGGATACCCCCTTACAACAAACGCCCCTAGATAAGCAAAGTTTTCCTGGGCTCGTGCCTTTCTTTCGCCTATTCTTTATTCACAGGTCACAACCCTCCTCGCCACTCCACGAATAACTGAACCCGCGGGTCGGGAACAGTGGTGCCCAACGTGGGTACAAGGCACGGATCACCCCCAGATGGATTAAGGGATCGCGTTTGGTTTTTCATAACTTGTCCTGCACGCCCGGCTGGTCTTGTCATTAGGTGAGTCATCCATCTGCATTTTCTCAAGAATGGGCCATTCTATGTCCAAGGAAGTCCGATTCGTTAAGGACTTAAAGGAAACTCTCAGAGAGAGAGGCATTAGGGTTAAAAAGAAAAACTTGGTGCAGTTCTTTGTTTTTATTGCTGATACGTGTCCATGGTTTATGATTGATGGTCCTACTATTCACTCTAAAAAATGGCAAAAGGTGGGCAGGGAACTAAATGCCTTAATTGAAAAAGAAGACAATGATGCAGTCAAACACAGTGTATTCTCTTACTGGGGGCTTGTTAGAGATGTAATTGAATCGGCTGAAAACGGTAGTGGCCAAAAACAACTTTCCGTTGCTGAATTATGCCTGCATGAGTCCCTCCCACCCTCTTGCCAATCTTCTTGTGCCTCCTCTCGTTCTTCTATCCAATGGTCCTCTTTCACCCTGATCAATATGCCCCCTAATAGTTCCCAGCCCGACCCCTTGTCCTCTTTAGCACAGACCTCGGACCAGGTCGCTCCTCAACAACAAACCCGCCTTGTCTCTATCCCCCCCTTCCTCTTCCCTCTACCCGACTCTGCCTCTCCCTGCTTATGAAGATCCTGCCTTCTCTGTGGAACGCGGCTATTCCCCTTTCTGCGCGCCTGTTATCCCTCTTAACAGTAAAAATTCCAAGACTGCCTCTCCATCCACTACAAAGTCTTCTGCACCCCCTGCTGTCCTTTTTGTTAATCCTGGAGATTCCCTTAACCCTGACGATGCCACAGCCCTTGAAGAAAAAGCCGCTGGAGATCATTCTGAAGAGTGGCCACCTCCTACAGCTTCACCCTGTAAACTGCAGCCTCCTTTCCTCCCCTATAATCAATCTCCTTCCTGCCAATATTTTTCTTGCCTTTGTAACCTAAAAACCCATCTTCACTCCCAGCTTGGAGATGCCGTTGAAATCGCTCGACTTCAAAAACAGCTTTCACTTTTAAATTCTCGTCTTTCACAGCCTTCCGTTCTGCGCCTTACGTTCCCTGTCACTTGCTCTCAATCTAATCCTGCTCCCCCCCCCCAGAGCCCTATTGGAGGTTTGCAATCAGATTCCTGTATTAAATACCACCTTCCAATTTGCCTTGGCCCCTAATTGTACTTATTTTGCCTGCTCTTCAGGCCTGGCCTCTTATTTCTTTACCCCTTTGTTTGTACAAAAACATATTTGGTGTGTGATGGTTCTCCTCTTCCCTCGCTTTTCTGTCCACAACCCTGAAGACTTCCTAAACTTTGTAGATAAGGGCATCTCCATTCACCCCAGATCTAAAAGAGAGCCCATTACGACCCTCACCATAGCCACTATTTTGGGCCTTTGTGCGGTGGGGGTAGGTACAGGAATTGCCTCCTTGGTGACCTCCAAACAAGGTTTTGCTGAGCTCCAGACAGTTATTGATAAAGATATTTCTAATATGAGAGATGGGACTCAGGAAATAAAAGACTCCCTTGATTCCCTTGCAGAGGTAGTTCTTCAAAACCGCAGAGGCCTCGACCTCCTTTTCCTCAAGGAGGGGGGCTCTGTGCTGCTCTTAAAGAGGAATGTTGCTTCTATGTCAGTAAAACAGGCTTAGGACAAAAGAGCCTTGACAAAGTTTCCAAGGCCCTGGAGGAACGCCAGGGAGCCAGAGAGAAATGGGAGTCCTGGTATCAGAACTGGTTCTCATCCTCCCCCTGGCTCACCACCCTCTTGCCCAGCCTTCTGGGACCCCTTGTGGGCATTATTCTCCTCCTCTCCTTTGGTCCTTGGGCTCTTAACCACCTTTCCAGTTTTGTTAAAGCACAGGTGGATACAGCTACCAACCCTGTTCAGGTCCATTATCATCGATTGGACACCGAAGACCCCCCAGCTGACTTTACGCCCAGGACTTCCTCCAACCCTGGGCCAATCTCGTTTGGCCGCCCCTTCAATTTCAGGGCCCTGGACAAAAAGTAGTGGCTAGGAGGCCGCTGGCTGGCAGGGCTCCGCAAAGACACCTCTTAGTGGTTCCTCCCTAAAATCTCTCCTCATTCTACTGTACAGTCGGGTTTTCTAATACAGGCTGGTGTCCACAGAGACGGAGACCATGCCCTTATTATTCATGCCTTCTTGCCATTAAGGCCAGGTAGCCTCCTTAGGCTTGGCTGACAGCCTTTAAGCCCTAATTCTCATCACGTTCGGGTGCGAGGCTAAGCACTGCATAGGAGGTACATTGCCTGCTGTTAATGGCCTCCTGGGGAGCATGTCTGATTGCAGGTGGGTTGACACCCAATGTCCCACCTCCAGCCAAAAGGTGTAAGTCGGATCCAGAGCCAGGCTGGGGCCGAGCACTCAGTTAAGCTCTGAGCATATCAGTGGCCATTTAGGGGCCGATCATAGGGTTGACAGCCCTGCATATATAAGTGCCCTCTGGAGATCAGACCTCTACTCTCACCCGTTTCGTCAAACATGGGTCAAATACAGAGAGCTGCGAAGTACCATGCCTGACTTGGCACTGGTTTCCACCTTCCGCCATCCCGACGGCGAGCGCTCTCCGGGTTGAGACCTTGAATGGCAAGAGACTAGACTATGTTAATTGGCAATTGCCCACCCGTCACTGTATTAGTTAGAGTAGGGGGAGATGTCAGGAGCCAAAGGACCTTGCCTGACCTGCCCCAGTGGCTGAGAGGCCCTGCTGGCTGAAAGCCACAGCTGTCTGCATACTTAAGATAATTATTCTGCCTGGCTACCACAAAGATCCAGCCTGACCTTGAGAAAGAGAACATTCGGTGTATCGAGACTTCTGTATAATCGCCCCACTCCACACCTGCTGTCCTTGGGCCTGGCCCAGAAGATTTTGTAACTTTCCACTACATTCCTTCTTACCCCCCGCCCTTTCAGAAGCTTAGTATAAATTTGGATACCCCCTTACAATAAACGCCCCTCGATAAGCAAAGTTTTCCTGGGCTCGTGCCTTTCTTTCACCTATTCTTTATTCACAGGTCGCGACCCTCCTCGCCACTCCACGAATAACTGAACCCACGGGTCGGGGACAATAGGCCTGAGTACTTTAGACATGTGCTGATGAATTCAAACAGTTTCACTGAAATTTTTCAATATGCAAACACAAACAATAAGCAAGACCTCTTATGACTTTAAAAATATCTGTGCTTCACCGATTGTCTAATGTTGCATGATTTAATTATTAATATCATTTCCCTGGACTTAGACTTTTCCTTCATATTTCATTTATTTCATTTCTACTTGTCTAATTATAGCTGGCAGTGGGTTCTGGCATTGTTCCTTTGTGAAGAAGAGTGTCAATTTTTAGTGAGAAGAAATAAAATCAATATGATTCTGGCTTTCCAAATAATGACAACTATAATAAATCCATAGCCATTTAGTATCTCTTTTTTATTCCATGAATCAGCTGACATGGAACCCTCACAGAAAGATTAGCAAAGAGGTGATGAGGAAACATTGAACATACAAAGAAAATTGATTTAATTAATGGCAATAATAGTGCCATGAATCTTTTTAGTACAGTTCACAGCAGGGCTTTTGCAGAAGTTTTATTTAGCCTCATTTAATTAGCATTAACTGTTTTCTTTTTTGGTACACATTATAAAATTCAGCTGATCTCAAAAAAGAATGAGATCAGAATGAGGTGTTTGGTATGAAAGTTTTAATATCTCCAAGCAGTGTGTAAAAGTAGAAGACAGGGTATAGCTCAGGGAAGGATAGAGACAGCAAAAGCAGTAAGTTCCTTATCACATTTCCGATGGCCCAGCTCATGAGTGAAAATACCTCATTATTTTTCTATCTGTATACTGCCTTTCAATCTAATTTAGCCATTGACTACAAAGATACATGTATTTAGCTCCATAAGTCTCCTCAGTGATGATAAAAGTGCTGGACATCAGACATAAGTGATAATTGTGTTGACTGTGCAGTCATACCCATCATAGGCTGCTTCTCTCCTGCAGCTTAACTGCCTCAGCTGCACTGAGTTGATGAATTCAAAGTAGTGAAAAATGAGAATTCCTCTGAAATATTTCCAGAAAAATGAATCCAACATAGAAAGCACACAAGAAAAAAATGTGTATCTATGTACTTGCAGACCTGCTGAAAAGGAAGCAGTGGGATGATTTAGTCAAGACGTTGTAGTGCTGAAGTTTGATTTAAAGGGTCCATCTTGAGCTGACAAAACTGATAAGACTTGCAGGGTAAACATAGCAAAGTTTAAATTTAGATGGATAAAAAGGACATAAGTGTGTGTGTGTGTGTGTGTGTGTGTGTGTAGGTATGTGTAGGTGTTTGTGTGTTTGTGGTGTGTGTGTAGGTATGTGTAGGTGTTTGTGTGTTTGTGGTGTGTGTGTAGGTATGTGTAGGCATTTGTGTGTTTGTGGGGTGTGTGTGTGTGTGTGTGTGTGTGTGTGTGTGTGTGTGTGTGTGTGTTGGGAATAGAGTGCTACAAAAATACTAAAAAGTTCCATTACTCTAATACAGAAATTGCTTGTCAGAAACATGTGGATGACTTTTTAAGTTAATTTTCAATTGTTGAGGAAAACAACATGATCTAGAGAACATATAAATTAAAGTATTCAATTAGAAGCTCATGGGTCCAGATAGATACAGTCCAGTATCATCATAGTTGGCAGCATGGCACCAAGTGGGCAGGCATGCTGATAGTGCTGAAGCAATAGCTGAAAGATCACATCTTGATCCCATGCACAAGATAGAAAAACCTAAGTAGAAAGAGCATTGTGTTTTGAAAACTCAAAGCCTTTCCCAGTGGCACACCCCCTCTAACAAGGTCACATCTAATTCTTCCTAAATAGTTCTACCAACTGGGGACAAATATTTCTAATATATAAGTCTTTGGAAGCAGTCTTTTTTTTAAACTAGCCAGCAAAAGTCAAAACAACATTGAACTCTCTGAGTGATCAATTCATCCCATAAAGGAATCAGTATATGACTATATGATTTTCCTATATTAGTTTCCTTCATTTGCTGTGATAAGAATATATGTATCATAAAAAATAATTTGGAGAAGGGAAGGTTTATTTTGAACTACAAGTCCAGAGTAGATACAGTCCATCAATGGAGAATTGCATAGTATCGTGAACATGAGCTGATTGTCAGAATGAAAAGGGATCACATTTCATCCATATATAGGAGAAAAGAGTGGCCTCAGGAAGTAGAACAAAGTTAGAAAATCTCAAAGCATATGCTTTCAGTTGCATACTTCCTTCAGCAAGGTGCTGAGTAAAGTGAAGCCCACAATGTGTGGTGGTAATTATGTGATATATGTACATGTTCATATGGCTGTGTTCACATGTATGGATATGATTATGTTGGAAAAGGCCAAATGGCTCTTTGATTGTTCTATACTTTGTTTTCTGAGATAAGATATCTCTATAAACTGGTAACTCAATTTTGCTAAAATGGGTGGCCAATGAGCCCAGAGATCTGCCCACATCTACTCACCCATGTCTGGGTTTGGCACTACCCATGTTTTTTTTTTTTTTTTACATTGATTCCTCATTTTTGGTGGTAGATATATTAACAATTAATTTACCTATGTATTTTACTATTTCCTGGGCTATCATAATATTAAAGAAGATCATCTTTGGAAAATACACTGAAACCAGGACAATTGAATAGCCAAGAATTTCTGTCAGGTCATAAAATACAACAGAAAACATATATGTCTACATTCTGCTGATTATCTATATTTCTCACATGTCAAATTAATGTGCTAAATACCACAACTCTTTCAAAGAAGTTTCTAGGCTTATATAGCAGGCCAGACTTTTCCTTTTCCTGAATCTTGTTGCTTGTTCAGCTCAGAATGTTTAGAATTATTGTCACTATTTTCTCACTGTAAATCTAGCTAGTTAGATCTTATAGCATATACACACTTTACCTTTTACTTTCTTTTCCATTTATCACCCTCACATTTGCTCTTTGTATCATTCTCTTTTTCCTTATCCCTCCTTCTTTCATCTTCTTTTTTTAAACTTTATTAATTTATTCAGATTAGAGTTCAATTGTTATGCCATCACTTGTATCCTCCCATTCTTTCCTCCCTCCCTCTGTCACCCTGTTCTCATACCCTACGTCTATGATGGAGGGGGACTTTCTCCCAAAATATATGATCATAGGCTTGATAACCTGCTTATTCTTTATTTGAGTGCCACCATGCCTTCCCACCAAGGGGAAGTGGTCAAATATGGAGCACCAGAGTTCATGTAAAAGTCAATCCCCTCTCTCATCATAACTGTGAAGAATGTCCTGACCACTGGGTGGATCAGAATAGGGGTTCAATGTTTACTATTGTATTTTCCTTGGTTAGTGCAATAGTTTGACAGACACCCCTGGGCCCTGAGCCACCCATCATGATGTTCTTCTTGTAGGTTTTTAGAACCTGCTGGGTCCTTCTATTTCTCCATATCCCATATTTCTCTTACCTAGATTCTCAATAGAATGTCCTCACATCTATCCCCATCACGTGGTAAGTGAAGACTTTCATGGAACATGCCTTTTGTGCTAGTGTCAATTATAAGTGAGTATATAACATGTGAGTTTTTCTGCCTCTGGGTTAACTCACTCATTATGATCATCTCTAATCCCAAACACTTGTCCACAAAATTTGTAATTTTCTTCTTTTTAATAGCTGAGTAGTATTCCATAGTGCAACCGTCTCTCCAGTCCTTCTTCTTCTTCTTTTTCCCCATCTCCTCCCTCACTTTTTTCCTTCCTTCTTTCCTCCTTTCCTTGCCCCTTTCATCCCTCTCTCCTTTCTTGTTTTTTCTTTTGAAGGCAATGATCTTATTTTGTAGCTCAGACTGGCCTTTAACTTGTACAATCTTATGATGTACCTTCCAAAAACATATAGTACAAACACTTGCCACCACTCTCAACTTTGAATATTTTTAATAATTAGTACTGCTTATGATATTTACTTCATTTTTATCTATGATGTTGAGTTTATATCTTTATCTTTTGTCTTCCAAGAATACTTGCCTATACTTAGCTTTATTTTTCCCGCTCACATATTTATGGACCCCAAAATACCAAATATTGAATTTTCCCCGACTCTCCTTCATTCCTATGTGTTTTATTTCTCTCATGTTTCTGACTCAGATATCCTAGCTCAGGCATTGTTTCTCTATCCTTCACTGCTCTGCTGAGCCTCTGTGAGGAAATCAATGGGTGGTTAGGGAAGACCAAGTCTGTGTTCCTACAGCAACCTCTAGTCATGGTTTTCCTCAAACTTCAAGTCTCATCGTCTAGCATGATAATTCTGTCTATGATTTTCCTCAGACACTGATATATACAGTGGATACTGCTCTAATTTTAGACCAGTTTCTCTTATTTGTCACCATAGCAGATGGTTTTGTGATCATGGCTACTCCATCGAACAACCATGTCAAAAGTTACTTAGAGAAACACAGGCAGGAAAATTTTCCTTTGTTACAGTGATACAAAGTTTGAGAGACATTGCCTAAGATAGGCTAGAAAAGGGTATCCTCAACTGTTCCCCATTGAGTAAGCTCTATCTTGTTAAAAAGATGATCAGTTATCCCCATGAATTTTTGTTTGTTTGTGTTGTTGTTATTTCACTGTAGATTTTGCCCATATATTGTATATGATTCTAATTAAATCAAATGAAGCTCTGTATTGTGTTTTATCATAAATTATTGTTACACACCATAGTGCTATCCACATATAATTTGACAGATAAGCTTAGTTTTAATGACAATTACATATAGATTATTTGGGCAGAACTTAAAATCATCAGTGTTTTATTCTCATTGGTGTGAGTAGAAATTATTTCATATAAAATGTTGTGTACTAATTACATCAGCTCTCACTAAAGGTTCGGTTTATTACAGATAATAAGAAAGTGCATTGTTCCTAGAAAGTTTCTTTTCTAACAAAGATGAGGCGTGCTGAAAACATAGAAGGCATAAACACTGTTACATTCTGAGATTATAAAGACTAGAAGGAAATTACAACAAGAAAAGCATCTGTCAGAGAGTCAGGAAGTTCTCTGTACTGGGTGATCAGGAGTAGATGCCTAGTTTCAACCAATCTAAATGCTAAAGAATCCTCAAATTATAGCATCTGGTTTCCATGAGAAGTGTCTGCTTCATGTATCTGCCAATGATCTAGAAAAATTTTTGACAACTTTACTTCCTCTCTTAACATTCATATATCATGAATCTGCTACCATGTTTCCACAAGGTATGTGATCATGTTTCCACAAGGTATGTGAGACAATATAAATCTGGGTCTCAGAGGATCACCTTTCATATTGGAATATATAATAAAAATCTCTTTCTTTATTTGAGGACAGAGTTTTGTTTCAGTGTTGGTATTATTACATAGGTAATGTTAGATATTGGCTTCTCCATACACATTCTTGATGCACACTGAATATTTTAAGGTAAATTAATGCTTTTCCTTCTTACTCTTGTATCACTCAACTACTGCCTAGCAACACCACTAGTCTCATTACAGACAACTTGCATTAATGAAGCATGTACTGCTATTTCTCTTTGACCTCCCACTAGCCTCATCTCATGACCATTCCCATGATCAATGTTTCATCTGAATCTCAGGATACACAAAGCTAATTAGGTCATGCTGTTTCTCAAAATAAATCAGCTTACTGTCAAAGCATATTCTCAGAGGAGACAACATCATCATTTTTGTGTCCACTTTTCTGACATTTTGTTCTACTCAGTGACAGAGGTGTCCTTTGGGATGAATAGGACTGGAGATACATTTTCATCTGTTTCATGTTGAACAACTGCTCAGTTAATTATATAAACTGTAATCTAAAGCAAAGTTTGTGCTTTTTGTTTTTGAAGTTTTCAAAACATTGATGCAAGCATATTTTTTAAAAACTGTCTGTGGGTATTCCTGTACATAGTAGTGTATGTGCACCCATCCATATATATATATATATATATATATATATATACACACACACACACACACACGTGGTATACAGTTATATGTAGTAAAATAAATATGCATATTCCTAACTCAGTTATAATTATTTTTGTCTTTGTCATATATTCTTAAAGGATTAAAAAAGATCCTTGTAACATAGGATTTTATGTAGCTAAGGCTGGTTTTTAACTTTCCAAATAACCAGTGATGAACTGGAATACCTAATTCTTCTGTTTCAACCCCCTGAATGCCTGGATTATAGGAATGCAGCATTATATACAGTTTATCTAGTACTGGGGAGCAAACATAGGAATGTGTATTTTCTAGAATACAAGTCCACCTACAGGGCTTTATTCCATAGCATAAACAGAAAAGTTTAATATAAAATTGCAAATTTATTACAAACAACAATAATAAAATCTCACTGACCAAAAATTCACAAGTGTGGTGAAGCATCAAGATACAACCACTTAGCACTGTCTGATTTGGTCATACTGCATCTGACTTAAAACCCACATTTAGTATCCACTAATTTTAGTTAGTTTTATGATTGAATGCATGGTGAATGAGAAGAATGCCAAGGGTATGTCAGTAGCATAGATAGTGAAAAGGAATCACCAAGACCTTTTTGATTAAAAAATAGTATCAAACTCATAACTCAGAGAAGGTGACTTGCCCATTGCCTCCACCCCAAGGAGGCTGGTGGGGGCCACTGGAGCATCTCTCAGCTCTCATATCTTTTACCCAGAACTCAGCTGCATGTGCCACCTAAGTCAGGAAGAGTGAGTAAACAAAGATTGTGAAGCAAGATGAAGTGAGTTGTGCACAGAATCAAAGTCCCATTGTTTTGCACCCTGAGGATGCCAGGTGGACACTAGATCAGCTCTCTACTCAGATATCTTTCAGCCTGCTCCCCAGATTCCTGGAAAATCTATATCATAATCACTAAGCAAGTAGAAAGAGTTAATCCAGAAGAGGTGGGTTGGACATGGGGCTGAAGCGCCACTATCTATACTTAACAACAAACTCTCAGATCATAAGAGACCACCAAACGTGTGGACACCAAAGACATCATAATGGAAAGAGATCAGCATAGGAACACAAGCAATGATTTCTAAGGTCATCTGACATCACCAGAAACTAGCAGCCCTACCACAACAAGTGATGAAGATGCTATCACATCCAAAGCAGAAGAGAAAGATTTCCAATCTGAGATTATGAAAGTAATCCCTCAAAGTAGTACAGGAATATACAATGAAAGATTTAAAGTAATTTAACAAATCATTTAAGAAATATGTGAAAAACTGGAAACCATAATCAATCAGGAGAAGGAAATGATAAAAGTATTCAAGACCTAAAATGGAGGTAGATGCAATGAAGAAAAGAGAAACTGAGATAATGCTGAAAATGAAAATCCTAGGGAAGAGGACAGGAATAACAGACAGATGCATCCCCAGCAGGATAAAAATTATGGAAGAGAGAATCTCAGCATTGGAAGATATGATTGAAGAAATAGATACAATAGTCAAAGCAAATGTTAAATCAAAAATGATCCTGATACAGAACATCCAAATATTTGGAACACTATGATAAGATTAACCTAAGAATAATAGGAATACAAGAAAAAAATACTTCCAGATATAAGGCCCAGAAATTATTTTCAACAAAATCATGGAAGAAAACTTCCTTTCTTGGGATATGCCCCTTGGGCTAGTATGCAGATATAAGTGAGTATATACCATTTGATTCTTTCTGCTTCTGGGTTAACTTACTCATTATGATCATTTCTAGCTCAATCCATTTATCCACAAATTTCTGGAATTTCTTGTTTTTAATAGCTGAGTAGTGGAGAGTGGGATATGACTTTCTCATGTACCCTGGTGCCTCACATTTGACCATGTCCCCTGGAGGGAGAGACCTGGTGGCACTCAGAGGAAAGACAGCTAGTTACCAAGAAGAGACTTGATACCCTATGAGCATATACAGGGGGAGGTAATCCCCCTCAGGAACAGTCATATGGGAGGGGAAAAAGGGAAAAAAGGGAGGGAGGGAAGAATGAGAGGATACAAGGAATGGGATAAACATTGAGATGTAACAAGAATAAATTAATAAAAAAAGAGTGAACAAAACAAAACTATTCAAAGTAACAAACTATCATGAATAGACATATTTCTGTCGATTTGCATAAAGAAGTAATAGGATGGATATGGTGAAGGCTTTGTGTAAGGGGGCTACTTCTCATGATGTTTTCCTATATATCAAATGAGAGACTGTCCTCACCACGACTACCACCTATGGTGAACAGGTCCTAGAATATCACTCTACCTTGTCATAGACAGGACTGCAACTTGTTGCATATAACTTCCATTTGTGTCATAAATGTATTTTTCATATCAACTATGAACTTAAACACAGACAAACATATATGGAATATGCTTAATTACAACAGTCTTTCTCCTCCATGTTGCATTCCATTAGTGTGGTGCTGAACACAATAATGCAGCCTGTGCTTCCTGCATTTTCACTTATCATGAACACACCGTTGGAGAATTGACTCCAGATAGTAGTTATATAAAACTCTCTGTGTCAAATCTACTTTCCCTGTGTGTGTGTGTGGTTTTTTTTTTTTTTTTGGTGTGTGTATTATTCTTATGTTTGTGTGTTTTTTCCTGTCTTTAAGCCATGTTGTGAACATTTGTCCTTGCCTGCCATCTACCTTGTTTGAGACACAGTATCCTGTTGTATATAACAGGCTGGCTGATCTGTGAATTTCTAGGCATCTCTGTCTCACACTTTGCTAAAAGCACTCTAAGACTAGAAATATGTGCAGATAGCCCAGTTTTTGTGGATTTTAGATACACAAACCCAAATACTCGAGGTTGCATTGCAAATATTTTACTTATTAAGTCATCTTGACAGCACTGCTTTCCTGACTTAACATTTACCATGTACTTTGAAAGCATGGGCTTCAGAACTTTTCCAAATCTATCTCATTTAACCTCAAAACTGCATTGTGAGGTAACTAACACTTGTAATAAAAACATTAGACGTTTCGAATGAAACTTTGGCATGGTGAATGTGTTTCTCAGGACAGATCCTCCATAGGAATGGGAAGCAAATCCCAGGGTATACATGAAAAGAACAGGATTTCTCAGATGCAGAAGATGTTAAATCGGAGATGAAAGCATTGGTGTAGGTTCTCACTTGATTTAACACAAGGAGGATAGATATCCAGGCTTAACATAGTGTTCTCCCTGCTTTCTGCTCTGCCTTTGTAGCTTCGCATGCTGTTATTCCTTTGTACCACGTGGTCGCTACCCTCCCTCCTCAGGCCCATCTAACTGCTCTGGCTTGCTTATGGAGAGACTACATGGCACTGGTCCACTACTCTTTTCATTTAAGTCACAAGAGTACAGGGTTTAATTGTCCCCTGAGGATAATTTACGTTTCTTTACTGCATTATTCAACACTTTTTCGCTGGTAGTTTCTTCATCTGTGTCATAGAGCAATTTACTTATTTTATTCACTTCTTTGAAACATGGCCTAGGGATTGGGATAGTTCTGAAGCCTGTGCACTATCTTTAATATGTGCAAAGGAAATATCAAAGGTCACTTTTCTATTCCACATTTTCTGTTTCCTCAATATTCAATTCTGATGTAGTGATAACAGAGAGATTTGAAAGTTCAGTGTTTGGAAAGAGTTTAGATGATGAGAAGCTGTTTAACATCTGCAATGGGCAGTACCCACTGCTTCCTGGACTGAGCAGTGGAGGTATACCAATGTGACATGGGTGTCAGGCATGATGACACTGTTGTGGGCGTGAGCCTAAACTGTTGTCTACATTAACTTGAATGAAAAGCTGAAAGATGAGCATCCTCAGAGAGAGGCATTAAGTAAGCAGCTAACATGATGCAGATATTTTCATAGCCAGTGGTGTCAAAGTGACCTTCTTGTTTCATGTGAGTTTAAACACCAGTGACATAGCTATGTTGACAAAAACTAAAGACATCTGGGTGTACTAGTTTAATACAGCGAAAGACAGTAAAAAATGAATTATAGAATTTTTTGACTGAACTAGGGAGGGAATCTATTCAATCAGAAGAGAGGAAAAATTTACCTAGATTTACTTTTAGTTTCTATACTTAAGGGAAATAATATGCTAAATGGAAGCAATAGTAGCACTTGAGAGACAGTCTGTGTGTGTTCATGAGGTCTGTATCTCTGTGTTGTCTGTACATGTGTATACAATCTCTCTATGTGTTTGTTTCTGTTTGTGTTGATTGTTAGGTTAGCATGGTGCTAAGACTGAACAATGAGTCCCAGTCTGTTATTGAATATTTTGAAATATTTTTCTAGCATGTCCCCTACTTTTTCTTTGTATCTTTTTACTTGTCATTGCTATGCATATTTTTTATTTTCCAGCTCTGCTGTTCCATGTTGACATAGCCAGGTGTTGACATTTGTTTGGAGGACAGCAATATATTTTCATAAAACCAACAGACAAATGTGAAGACAGTAGTTCAGCATATAAAATACTCATCACACAAGTGTTGGGGCTTGAGTTTGGAATCCAAAAACCCATGTCAAAGCCAGATGTGGTAATGCACAACTGGAATCCCAATGCTCCTATCATGAGATGAGAGGAAAAGACAATAAACTCTCAAAAGCTCATAGGTTGCTTTGCCTATCATGCACTGCAGTGTATAACAAATAGATATTCTTTCAAGCACTGTGAAGGACTATCCCCAGGAGGTCGGTCTTGTTTCCTCCTTAGCTTGAATTTTCAACTTGATAGAGCCTAAAGACTAAGAAGAGAGCCTCAATTAACAAGATACCTGCACAATATTGGGCAGTGGATATGACTGAGAGTAGGTGATTGTGAATTGATGTAGGAAGGCTGAGATAACAATGGACAGTACTGTCCCTATGTAGGTAATCTTGAACTCTATAAAAAAAACCACCTAAGTCTAAGAAACCTGGCAAGCCAATTAGCAAGCAGGCTCCATGTGTCCTGATGTAGCTCTTTGGCTGCATTTAGAAGCAATGTTTTATAGAATAGAAATCATCCCTGAGCTCGTTTCCTTTTGAGTTTCTGCTTTGATTTCTGTCAAATAATGGATAATGATCTCAGTTATAAGCCCCCAAAACCCTAAAAAACAAAAACAACAAACAAATAATCAAACAAAAACCCAATAACCCCTAAAGCCCCAAAAACCAAACTAAACCAACCAAACAAACAAACAAAACCCCTTTTCTCTCCAGATTTGCTTAAGGTCAGCAAAGAAATCTAACAATAGTACACTGATTTCCTCACAGCTACCCTACTATATCTATGCTCATGCACATACACAGACATATTCAGCAGGTAGCCAAGAAGAGACTTGATACCCTATGAGAATATATAGGGGGAGGTAATCCCCCTCAGGAACAGTCATAGGGGAGGTGAATAATGGGAAAATGGGGGGGGGGGGGGAGGAATGGAAGGATACAAGGGATGGGATAAACGTTGAGATGTAACAAGAATAAATTAATAAAAAAAACTGCTCAAATGGAAATCAACTAAACACACACAAAAAAAATAAAGTACAATTTTCTCCAAAAAAAAAAAAAAAAAAAGGAAAAATTTTAAACATCTTAATATTCATTTTAAATAATCTTTGCACAAAGTATTTTGTGTATCTTGTTTTTGCAGGCTGAGGGCATGGACAGGTACTAATACTTACCTAGCATTTACATTAGTGTTGGGGATCCCACCTCCACTCTTAAACTTTAATGGCAAAAACTTGACACTCTGATACATTTCAGGGTCATGAAATAATAGAGTCTCCAAAATAAATACTTTCAAAATTATTCATGAATTGTGACTGTGTTTTGCTTTTCACTAACTTTAAAAAAGTTTCACAAATTTGCTGTATGTGTGCACACCCCTTCTAAAATAATGACTCTTGTTACTTCACATGCTGAAGTCAGCACATTCTGTGAGATCAATGAGATTTGGGCATTCTTAGTGATCTTCACTTTAACGAGTATACTTCACATGCTGAAGTCAGCACATTCTGTGAGATCAATGAGATTTGGGCATTCTTAGTGATCTTCACTTTAACGAGTATACTTCACATGCTGAAGTCAGCACATTCTGTGAGATCAATGAGATTTGGGCATTCTTAGTGATCTTCACTTTAACGAGTATACTTCACATGCTGAAGTCAGCACATTCTGTGAGATCAATGAGATTTGGGCATTCTTAGTGATCTTCACTTTAACGAGTACAGTGATGTAGCTGTGTGCATGTTAACTCCATCCCTCCTGCAAAATGCAAGTTTGAAACTGTACCTTGAGGAAAGTGTCTATGATCACAGCATACTCCAACTGGAGACAAGATAGGAAGAGGAGACAGAAGATCTTCCAAGACATCACCTATCAGGTAGCCTGAACTTTGGAGCAGTGAACATGGATAAACCTGCCTTAAACTAGGTGAAATGAGAAGAACTGAGGTTTCTCTTAATGTCCTCTTGCACCCATACATACACATAAACAACTGCATGTTCATGCACATTCATTCACTACATGTACACACACAAATGTACACACACACACACACACACACACACAAAACTAACTTCAAATCAAAAGCATAAAAATTAATAATAATTTTTAGCATTATTTCTTAAATATTGGTCACATAAAGTCTCTTCTGAAGGCTTCATTCATTTACTCTTACTCACCATGAATTCCTGTGCAATACTATTATTTTATGCTTTGTAAATTAAAAATAGAAAGTGAGGAAAATGAAGGCATTGCTTTAAATACATAGCAATACTGCAAGAGCTTAATATTTTTATCTTTCCTTAATTTTACTATAATCCTTTAATAATTTCATAAATTAAAACAATGTATGTAGGCCATATGTACCTACCCTTGCTGCTTCTAACTCCTATGATGGAAGACAGATCCTCTCTGCTGTGTGTTCAGAACTCCATGAAGGCTGGCTGTAAGATCACAAGAAAATATCCCGGCAAGGAGACCATCTGTCTGCTTAGATCTGAAAGATCCCCTCAACATGCCTGTATGTTAAAATCCTGGTCTCTGGCATGAGTCTATTGATAAAGTATAGAACATTTAAGAGATGTGAGAGGTTCTTTCAGAAATGGTAGTGGAATGACTTGCCAAAAAAGAGAATCAAGACATCCAGACACATTTTCTCTGATCGGAGCGGCAGCGGCAGAGGCAGCAGCACCAGCGGCACCAGCAGCGGCGGCTGAGTTTTGCAGCTCATAGCCTTCCGGTGGAGGCGATTGGTGTGGTGGCTGGTGGGAATTGCTGCGGGAGAGGGGACTCGGGGCAGGATTTGGGTCGCGTGGAGCCTTTGGACCCAGACTGGACTCGGCGGACAGTTCGGCCGCAGAGTCCCGGGTATTGGCCCGGCCCAGCAAACAATTCTGCCTGAGGCACTAACTCAGCGTGGCCATAGCTCCCCTGCTGTGGCACAGGCTTAGTTGAGCACGCTGCTCCACACTAGGCACCACCTCAGCTCAGCGGCAGCTCCCCTGCGGTGACACAGTCCGGGCAGAGCACTTGTTCCACCACTGGCGCTAACTCAGAGCAGCCGCAGTTCTCCTGCTGTGGCGCAGGCTTGGTGACGTGCTCGGTTCCATCCTAGGAACCACCTCAGCTCAGCGGCAGCTCCCCTGCGGTGACACAGTCCGGGCGGAGCACTTGTTCCACCACTGGCGCTAACTCAGAGCAGCCGCAGTTCTCCTGCTGTGGCACAGGCTGGACAGAGCTCTCGGTTCCACCAGCTCTAAGACTCTGGTTGGACACAGTGTGCAGTTTGAATCCAGAATTCCTGTATGAGATTGGTGGTCAGTTCGGGCCCTGAGTCAATAACTGACCACAGCACGCACTTTGGGCCATAAGGCCCTAGTGGAGCTTGGTGCGTAGTCCCAGTCCAAAAATTCTGGCTGGACCCTGTGTGCATTTTGGGCCCAAAATCCCTAGCTGAGCTTGGCAGACGGTTCAGGCCCTGAGAATCTAGCTGAGTTCTGCCCGTGGTTCGGTCCCAGTGCTCCTGGCTGGACTTGGCAGGGAACACAGAAGGCTGTGGATACCTTGGCCTGACCCAACGCTCATTCAGAGACCCAGAACAATTACAGGATCCACAGCAGAGGGGGACTGAGGATCACTGGCTGTGAGAGACCAGAACAACAGGGCTAACCTCCTAACATCCACACCAGTGAAGCTTTGAGCTCGCAGCCTATGGAAATCGTAAGAAAACAAGTGAATCTATCGTCAGACACCCTCCATTCAACTCTGGAAGCTACCCAACAAAAACAAAGACGGCAAGATGTCTAAAGGACAACGAAAAAGCATACGCAAAAAACCCCAAAACAACATGGTGTCTCCAGTTTCCAGCTATCCCAAAGAAAACCACCCAGAGAACTCAAATACAACGGAAATACAAGAAAATGACCTCAAATCCTTAGTAATGAGGATGATAATGGAGGAAACAAATAAAATTCGTAATCAAATGCAGGAAGACGCAGACAAACAGGTGAGAGACATAAAAGAAGCACATAGAGTGGAACTGGAAAAATTGCAGGAAAATGCAAACAACCAGATGAAAGAAATAACTAAAACGGTTCAAGCTCTGAAGACCTATAAAGAGGCAATGGAAGAAACTCAGGAATATACAAAAAATCAGATGAAAGAAATCAAAAAATCAGTTCAAGATCTGAAAATGAAAATGGATTCAATGATAAACACACAGACAGAAGAAAAACGAGAACGTGAGACCTCAGAGAAGAAGGCGAGCAACACAGAGGTGAGCTTTTCTAACAGAATCCAAGAGATGGAAGAGCGAATCTCAGGGCTAGAAGATACAATCACAGATATTGAATCAACCATTAAAGAAAATGCCAAATCTGGAAAATTCCTGACACAAAACATCCAAGAAATTGAGGAAACCATGAAAAGAAGAAATCTGAGGATAATAGGCATTGAAGAAAGAGAAGACATCAGACTCCAGGGCCCAGAAACTATTCTCAACAAAATCATAGAAGAAAATTTCCCCAATCTAAGGAAAGAGATGCCTATAAACATACAAAAGGCCTACAGAACACCAAATAGAATTGACCAGAAAAGAAAAACTGCCCGCCACATAATAATCAAAACACAAAACATGCAGAACAAAGAAAAAATATTAAAAGCTGCAAGGGAAAAGGGCCAAATAACATTTAATGGTAAACCTATCAGAATTACACCTGACTTCTCAGCAGAGACCATAAAAGCGAGAAGGGCCTGGACAGAGATCCTGCAAACCCTAAGAGAACACAGATGCCAGGCCAGACTACTTTACCCAGCAAAATTATCAATAACCATTGATGGAGAAAACAAAATATTCCATGACAAAAACAAATTCAAACAGTACCTATCCACAAACCCAGCTTTACAGAAGGTACTAGAAGGAAAACTCCATCCCAAAGGGTCAAGCTACAACCAAAACTACCCAGGAAATAGATAACTATCCCATGGCAAAAACACAACTACACAAACGCTCTACTGGAAACAACATCAAAATTAAGACTCTTAACAGTCACTGGTCATTAATATCTCTCAACATCAATGGCCTCAATTCTCCAATAAAAAGACACAGACTAACTGAATGGGTACATAAACAAGATCCAACATTCTTCTGCATCCAAGAAACACATCTCACCCATAATGAAAGGCATTACCTCAGGGTAAAAGGTTGGAAAAAAATATTCCAAGCAAATGGTCACAAGAAGCAAGCAGGTGTAGCCATTTTAGTATCGAACAAAATAGACTTTCAACCAAAATTAATCAAAAGGGATGAGGAAGGACACTTCATACTCATCAAAGGTAAAGTCAACCAAGATGACATCACAATTCTGAACATCTATGCTCCCAATACAAGGGCACCCACATATGTAAAAGATCTCCTAAAAAAGCTTAAACCACACATCGATCCCCACACAATAATAGTGGGAGACTTCAACACCCCACTCTCACTGAAGGATAAGTCATTGAAACAGAAACTAAGCCGAGAAATAACATCATTAACCAATGCCATGGGTCAAATGGATCTAACAGATATCTATAGAACCTTTCACCCAAACAAGAAAGAATACACCTTCTTCTCTGCACCCCATGGAACCTTCTCCAAAATTGATCACATCATAGGTCACAAAGAAAGCCTCAACAGATACAAGAGGATTGAAATAATACCTTGTATCCTATCAGATCACCATGCTCTTAGGCTGCAATTCAACAACAACAGAAATAACAAAAAGCCTACACGTTTGTGGAAACTAAACAACTCTCTGCTAAATGACACCTGGGTCAGGGAAGAAATAAAGAAAGAAATCAAGGAGTTTCTGAAATTCAATGAAAATGAAGAAACAACATACCCAAATTTGTGGGATACATTGAAAGCAGTGCTAAGAGGAAAATTCATAGCACTAAGTGCCTTTAAAAAGAAAT
Source organism: Acomys russatus (assembly GCF_903995435.1). Classification (NCBI taxonomy): domain Eukaryota; kingdom Metazoa; phylum Chordata; class Mammalia; order Rodentia; family Muridae; genus Acomys; species Acomys russatus. Next base: position 13,065,371 of record NC_067142.1, read on the forward strand.
TGGAAACATTGCACATAAGCATCTTAACAACACAACTGGAAGCCCTAGAAAAAAAAGAAGCAGAAACACCCAAGAGGAGTAGACGCCTGGAAATAATCAAACTCAGGGCTGAAATTAACAAATTAGAAACTAAAAAAACAGTCCAAAGAATCAACAAAACCAAAAGCTGGTTCTTTGAGAAAATCAACAAGATAGACAGACCATTAGCCAAACTAACTAAAAGGCAGAGAGACAGTATTGAAATCAACAAAATCAGAAATGAAAAGGGAGACATAACAACAGACACTGAAGAAATTCAAAGAATCATAAGATTCTACTTTGAAGGCATATACGCCACAAAATTTGAAAATCTAAGGGAAATGGACAATTTTCTTGATCAAGTTCACTTGCCAAAGTTGAAAGAAAAACAGATAAACAAGTTAAATAGTCCCATTTCCCCTACAGAAATAGAAGCAATCATCGATAGTCTCCCAACCAAAAAAAGCCCAGGGCCAGATGGTTTCAGTGCAGAATTCTACCAGACCTTTAAGGGCAAGCTAATACCGATACTCTTCAAGCTACTCCAAAAGATAGAAATGGATGGAAAATTACCAAATTCATTCTATGAGGCCATAGTCTCATTGATACCTAAACGTCACAAAGACTCAACAAAGAAAGAGAATTTCAGACCAATTTCTCTTATGAACATAGATGCAAAAATACTAAATAAAATACTTGCAAAACGAATACAGGAACACATCAAAGATATCATTCATCATGACCAAGTAGGCTTCATTCCAGGCATGCAGGGATGGTTTAATATACGGAAATCCATCAATGTAATCCACCATATAAACAAACTGAAAATAAAAAACCACATGATCATCTCCTTGGATGCAGAGAAAGCATTTGATAAAATTCAACACCCATTCATGTTTAAAGTTTTAGAGAGATCGGGGATACAAGGCACTTTCCTCAACATAATAAAGGCTATATACAGCAAGCCAATAGCCAAAATCAAAGTAAATGGTGAGATACTCAAGGAAATTCCTCTCAAATCAGGAACAAGGCAAGGCTGCCCACTCTCTCCATATCTCTTCAATATAGTACTCGATGTTCTAGCCAGAGCAATAAGACAACAAAAGGAGATCAAGGGTATCCAAATGGGAAAGGAGGAAGTCAAATTATCCCTCTTTGCAGATGATATGATAGTGTACATAAGTGACCCTCAAAACTCCACCAGAGAACTCCTAAAGCTGATAAACACCTTCAGCAAATTGGCTGGATACAAAATTAACTCAAAAAAGTCTGTAGCCTTCCTATACACAAATGACAAGCTTGCAGAGGAAGAAATTAGGAAAACCACACCCTTCACATTAGCCACAAGCAATATAAAATATCTAGGAGTTACCCTAACTAAGCAAGTGAAGGACTTGTATGAAAAAAATTTCAAAACTCTGAAGAAAGAGATTGAAGATGACCTGAGAAGATGGCGTGATCTTCCTTGCTCATGGATCGGGAGAATTAACATAGTAAAAATGGCCATCCTACCAAAAGCAATCTACAGATTCAATGCAATCCCTATCAAAATAACTACACAATTTTTTAAAGACATTGAAAGTTCAATTCTGAACTTCATATGGAAAAACAAAAAACCCAGAGTAGCTAAAACAATCTTGTACAATAAAAGATGCTCCGGAGGAATCTCCATACCTGATCTCAAACTGTACTATAAAGCAATAGTACTTAAAACAGCATGGTACTGGCACAGCAACAGGCTGGTTGATCAGTGGAATCAAATCGAAGACCCAGATATGAATCCACACACATATGGTCACTTGATTTTTGACAAAGAAGCCAAATCCATTCAATGGAAAAAGGATAGCATCTTCAACAAATGGTGCTGTCTAACTGGAGGTCTATGTGTAAAAAACTGAAACTGGACCCATATTTGTCACCTTGCACAAAACTCAAATCCAAGTGGATTAAAGACCTCGACATAAAACCAGAGACACTAAGTCACTTAGAGGAAAAAGTGGGAAAGAGCCTGGAACATATTGGCACAGGAGACAACTTCCTGAACAGAACACCAACGGCCCAGGCTTTAATGTCAACCATTAAGAAATGGGACCTCATGAGGCTGAGAAGCTTCTGTAAGGCAGGAGACACTGTCAAGAGAACAAAGCGACAGCCTACAGACTGGGAAAAAATCTTCACCAACCCTACATCTGACAAACGTCTAATATCCAAAATATATAAAGAACTCAAGAAATTAAACACCACCAAACTGAATAACCCAATTGAGAAATGGGGCTTGGAACTAAACAGAGAATTCTCAACAGAGGAGTATCAAATGGCTGAGAAACACTTAAAGAAATGCTCAACCTCCTTAGTCATCAGGGAAATGCAAAGCAAAACAACTCTGAGATTCCATCTTACACCCATCAGAATGGCTAAGATCAAAAATTCAAGCGACACCACATGCTGGCGAGGATGTGGGGAGAGAGGAACACTCCTTCATTGCTGGTGGGAATGCAACTAGTACAGCCACTTTGGAAATCTATCTGGTGCTATCTCAGAAAAATGGGAATAGGACTTCCTCAAGACCCAGCTATTCCACTCCTTGGAATATACCCAGAAGATGCTCCAGCACACAACAAGAAAATTTGCTCAACCATGTTCATAGCAGCCTTATTCATAATAGCCAGAACATGGAAACAGCCTAAGTGTCCCTCAGTAGAAGAGTGGATAAAGAAACTGTGGTACATATACACTATGGAATACTACTCAGCTATTAAAAACAAGGAATTCCCGAAATTTGTGGATAAATGGGTTGAGCTAGAAATGATCATAATGAGTGAGTTAACCCAGAAGCAGAAAGAATCAAATGGTATATACTCACTTATATCTGCATACTAGCCCAAGGGGCATGTCCCACGAAAGCCTTCACTTACCAGGAAACTGGGACAGAGGGGAAGGCATCCTATTGGGACTCTAAATGAGAGACGCATGGGAGAACAGCAAAATAAAAGGATCCAGAGGGTCCTAGAAATCTACAAGTAGAACAATATGATAGGCAGATTTGGGCCCAGGGGTCCCGCTCAAACTAAGGCACCAGCCAAGGACAATACAGGAGGTAAACTTTAAACCCCTTCCCAGATCTAGCCAATGGTCAGAATATTCTCCACAGTTGAGTGGAGAGTGTGATACGACTTTCTCACGTACTCTGGTGCCTCACATTTGACCATGTCCCCTGGAGGGGGAGACCTGGTGGCACTCAGAGGAAGGACAGCAAGTAGCCAAGAAGAGACTTGATACCCTATGAGAATATATAGGGGGACGTAATCCCCCTCAGGAACAGTCATAGGGGAGGGGAATAATGGGAAAGTGGGGGGGGGGAGGAATGGGAGGATACAAGGGATGGGATAAACATTGAGATGTAACAAGAATAAATTAATAAAAAAAATAAAAATAAAAAATAAAAAAAAAAGAGAATGCAGGACCTAGTCTGGTGTTGCAAACATAACTACAGTAAGCATTTTCTGGATTATTACACAGTACAGAAAAGTTTTGATGGCTATATTTTATGACACACTCTTATTGTATTGTGATTTATTTATTCATTTTTGTTTATAAGGATGTGGCTGACTACTTTTTTTTTTTTTTACCATAAATGGGAATAAACATTCAAAGTGGAAAAAAAAAAAAAAAAGATATCCAGACACTAGGAAAATACTGTCGGCCTGAATTCAATGCCCAGTACCCATAAAAATTCAGCAAGGTAGACTGTGCTTGTAACCCCAGAAATGGTAAGAGAGGAGGTAGCCTCTGGCAGATCTTTTGCACCTCTCCAACCAGGTAGCCTAGCACACTACATGGACCTATTGAGAGAGTAATGACCATTTAAGTGAAGTGGGAAGTTTTTTCATAATTGGTAGTGTAATGAGATGCCCTGATAGGGAATTTAGAGACCCAGATCTCTCATCTCTCTCTTTTGTTTATTATGATGTGCTGCCTTACATATACATGAGGGAACAAGGCAAGATGTCAATAAAATTTACAACACTGATACCAATAAAACTTTCAAGTTCATAAGGTGGTTATCCTAGGCATCTGCCACAATCACAGAAACTTCAGTAACACAATATTGAATGAATTATTTTTTTCCTCTGGGATGTGGTCTCAATTTCCAAGGTTAGCTTTAAACTGTCTACTTAGTCAATGAAGACAATGAAATGCTATCTTAACTCCACCTCCCCATGCTGAGGACTACAAGTGTACTTCATCCTTCATTATTTATGAAGTACTACATATTGAATGCAGGGATTTCCTATGAGCTAAGCAAAATATCTACAAACAAGCAACATCTCAATACCACAAAAATAGTTCAATAACTGTTGTATGCAGGACTAGAGAGAAGACTCAGCTGTGAAAATAGTTTGTTACTCTTCTTGAAAACCTTGTTTCAGTTTCTAGCACCCGTATTAAGTGGTTCCCTACCACTGGTAATCCCAGCTCCAGAGAGGCTATTGTCTTCTTCTGGCTAATGCAGGCATTCACACAGGTGGTACATAGAACATAAACATACATTGTTTTAGTCACATTTATATTGCTGTTAAGAGGTACCATGCCAGGGAAACTTTTAAAAAATGTTTACTGAGAGCATGTTTACAGCTTTAAAGGGTTTTCCCATGACCATCATAGCAGGGAAAATGGCATCAGGCAGGCATGATGCTGGAGCAGTAGCTGAAAGCATATAATTTGTGAGAACAACCTCAAGGCAGAGAGAAACAACCAATTAGAATGGCACAGTTCTGATAAAAATCACAGCCCACACCAGTAACATACTTCATCCAATAATACTGCACCTTTTCCAACAAAGTTGTTCTCAGACAGTTCCATCAATGTGGGTGCAAAGCATTCAAGGACATGAGCCAATTAAATGTTTTACTATTATCATTTAAAGCATAATAGATAAAATATCTTTTAAAGAAATCAAACTAATAGAAATGTTGTCCTCTGATATTGGAAATCATCAACTTCATTAAGAAGTAATAGGCATTATTCAATAGAGTGTAAGGAAACTAAAATTTGAATTTTCTATTGCTTTATAAATTTTTCAGCTACTGGAAGAATAGATAGCTAAAGTTTCTCTACAATCTCAAATTTTCCACAATTTTTTGATGCAGGATTTCTTAATTGATGAGCACTGAAAACCCTAATTTCCAACATTAATTGTTCTTTTGTGTATAAAGGATAGAATGAAACCTCCCATTGCTCTAGGATATTTGAATGTTTCAGAAAGATACTGTGAAGTTTTAAAGAAAAGGATCTAGTATTCAAAATGCACAACCAGATAACAAGAGGAGCAGGGGTGCTCAGACTGAAGGTACACTAGTCACTACATTCACAAGATACCAGCTCAGACTAACACAAAGATGGCACAGAAGCTAAGATCCTCATGCCCCAAACAAACCAAACATCTCTGTGGTCTGCAGCACTTTCAGGTAGCAGACACCTGGCCTACTTAAAATTTTCAGTTCTGTTAGCTGGCTTAATAGAATGCATCTAAAGTACTATATATAGCTTAGCTGTTTTCACCTGAGACACTTAGGAAGCAAAGCTGCCTTTCAGAATTCATTGAATGAAAGACCATGTATTTTAGGGTCAAGAACAAGTGTCTGCTACCAACTGTAGAAATTATTACAAACTACTAAATTCAATCATACTTCCATGTGTCTGTTTTCTTCTTCGTTTCAAAAACAAAGCCAATAGCATAAGACTTTAAACAGAGATATTAGAATATATTAAATGTCAGATCATTCCTTCAAAAATCCAACCTTTTGCCTTTTCTGGGCTATGTTTTATGAATGAAAAATACTCTCCTCGACCACATATTAAACCATGGTGTTCAGCCCATGTTACGTATGTTTAAGGGAAATACTTATATTTATTCTGCATGATATAATGACAGTGTGATTTTTTAAATGACAACACTCTGTAGTCTCTCAGACATTCCTATTTTCCTGATGTTGAGACACAATTTGATCACAAACTTTCATTCCTACAGTCATAGAAATGAAAAGTTTCTTCACCCCTCTGAATCCTGAGTACTTGTCATTATTCATTTTAGCCATAAAAGCCATTCCTCTTCATCCCATATTCATCACCCACATAAAGAAAGCATTTCTTCCGACATCAATGTTCCCTTTAACCCACATTCAATTCTTCAGTTTTATCTTCAGTAACAGGTCTTCACTCTGACTCTGATCCACTGTTTCAGCTGTTACTTCAAAAATACTCCCCTACGTCTATAACTTAACCCAACAATGACATACTCTGCTTGGTTCCTATGCATATCTGTCTTGAACACACTCATCTGCACTTCCAGGCGTAGAAGTTCTGTTTGCTACACTTGCCCATGCCTACATTTCTCTTAATGTATCAAAACATTGAATACCCTATATCTTTCACCGGAAGGAGATTCTGATTCCCTCTCATTCTCTTTTTCCTTTCAAATCTCATGACACATATTTATTGAACTCACGCTGGCTGTGAGATCAACAAGCTTAGTATATTTGACAGAACCCTGAGTTTTTGAGCTCTGCTTGAACCAGCTTTTTTTTTAGTGTGTGGCACTATGCAAGCTGTTCAATCTCACAATGTCTCAGCTTTCTCCTAAGTGTAACTCTAAGTGAATATTCTCTATTTTGAAAGCTTTTCCTAGAAGATTACATGAAAGAATCTGAGTCACTTTGCAGTCTACAGTCAATATTTATTTATTTCCTTGCTTTCTTTTCTTTTTAAAAAATAATATTCATTTGAAAATATTTGCGTATCTGCAATTGTATGCACATACATGGGGTGGGTAGATCCACACACCTGTGAACATGTAGAGGTCAGAGGATTGTGATATATTATTGAATCCTGCATAGCAAAAATAACTGGGATTTAAGAAATGCTCGGCTTGTTAGATTGATTCTGGAATTCCAATCACCATGATTATGCAATAATAACTCTTGAACTCTGTGCTACTTTACTAGTCCTCTTCTATTTTGTGTACTACCACTGTGATTTAAAAACGATTACACAACACAGAGAGGTCTGTCCTCCCCTTAAGAGTCTGCCATTGATTTAATTACATATGTATATATATATATATATTTACATACACATATATTTACACATATAAGTAATTATGTATTGAACATGCTGCAGAGTGAACTCATGCTTTTGATGGACAGGCAAGTGTTTTTCCACTGAGCCACACATCAGTATTCTGGTCTGCATGATATCGAAGCCTGTCATTGTTCTAGTATGCAGGCATGAGGGGCTTATTCATACCCCAACCATAACTGAGGAGCCATTTGAAGATGATGACTCCTGAAAGTCAGTTTTTCTTAAGGGATTAGTGCCTGGTTGGCTGACCATGCTCCATTGTATGGCCTCCCAACCATAATTATTGAGCAACCCATTGCAGTCAATGGGTTTTCCAGGCAACATTGAAATGTTGTCTCTTGAAAAAAATTATTTAAGTGATGGTTTATGGCATAGGAAAACAAAAACAATTTAATGGGGGCTGGAAAGATGGTTCAGAGTTTAAGAATGATTACTGACTGCATTTGCAGAAGACTTGAGTTTAGTTCCAAGTTCTAACTTTAGGAAGCTCAAAATCACCTGCAGCTTATGTTCCTGGGTATTTCACACCCTCTACATGTCTTTGAAGACAGCTGCACTCACAGACACATACCCACGCAAACACACACACACACACACAAATACACCTATAAAGTTTAAAATAAATCTTAAAAATTAATGTTTTCTATCAATGATTCTGCCCTTGATGGTAAAGATAGATTGACAGAGAAGACAACACAAGGGTTGATGGCCATTGTCACATAGTTAACTGTGGAAGTTAAGAATGGATAGAGAAGCAAAAGGAAGCTTATAAGACTTGAGGAAAGTCTGACCAGGGCTTCTCAGGCTTCCATGGTCCTTCAAAATATTTTTATCACTTACAAACTCTGCTTGACTAAGCTATGTAATCCAGGATTGAAACAATAAAATCCTTTCCCTTCTGCTGAAGAAAGGCATATTATATAGGAAAAGAGATCTGGATTAGGAAACACCCATTTTGAGGTCAGATAGTCAATATTTGAGATAAATCAAACAAAATTTCAGCTTCTTTTTTAAATTTTATGGTTTTGACAAAAATATATCACCACATAGATCAGATGTAGTTATTCTACCAATAAAATGTTATTTGCATCACAGTACTTTATAATGTTTAGTCTGCACTGATAGTGTGCTAAGTCACTGAAGGGAAATGCCAAGTAAATTGGGCTGGGAAGATAATTACTTATGGACATAAAATCAAAGCTACTTCCTGTTCCATTTGAATGGTCCAGAACAAGTTCTATCACTTTTCTTTCTTTTCTTTCAATATTAAAATTTTTTAATTCTCTGTATGACTGCATTATGAGCATGCACTTGAAGGTCATCTACAGAAGCAGGAAGAGGGTGTCAAAACTTCTGGTGTTGGATTTAAAAGTGTTTATGAGCTGCCTGAAGTTGGTGACACAAAGCAAAGTCAGGTCCTCTGCAAGAACAGCAAGCTATCTTTCCTAACCGGTGAGCCATTTATACAATCCCATCCTCCAACTGTCTGAGATGTAATATACTAAAGAGAAGTGAGAACAATGAGAGAGTTGTTTCAGGGGAAGTGCTCAGTGAATGCTAGCCCAGGAAAATGCTTGGTTTCTTCTCTTAAATTGAAGAAACAATGGATTCAGAGGAGATTAAGCACTCAAAATATGTACATTCCTTCACTAAATACAAATGAAATCCTTATTATGTAAACCCAATAAGCAGAAGAAGACTTTGAGATCCAAAGAAAGCCAAGCCATTTTTTTAAAAGTCTTCTTCATATATAACAAACTTGTAGTTGAAGACCTGAAATCTGCAAAAACCAATGTTGGATGAGAAACACCAACCACTCAAAAATCAAGCAAACAAACAAAAACAAAACAGAGAAACAAAAAAGCTATCACAATTCCAAGTACAAGGCTTTTCTCCAGAGGAAAGGCAATATAAGTAGAGAGATTTTACACACTTATAGAAATTTACTGCTCTGTTTCACATACATTTTCTCTGAATAAACAGACTGAATGCAAAATTCGACTCCTACACCATGAAAACGACAAGAAAACATTAGCATGTTAAGAACAAAGGTCAAGTACACAGCTAGAGGTTGAAGGATGTTTGCCCCCTCAGCAATACTGAGGCCTCACCCACAAATTCTTTAATGCTTTCCAGGGATGGTTATTCTTATCTAGTTAAGGAGTAATAAGTAATCAGGCAATCACATAGCAATAAATGTCTAATAGGAGACTTGAATTTCAACATCTGTATAGCATACATGCTTGGTGTCACACACACAGGCTGGGTCGGTGACCATTTTCACAAATAGAGATTCAGAAGCTTTACACAGTTTTCAGTAGCATACAAAAATAATTTAATATCATTTGTAAATGAAATGACCATCCCCTTCTCAGATATGATTATTGATTAATATTATGTATTGAAAGCTGGGACAGAGGGGAGGACATCCTATTGGGACTCTAAATGAGAGAAGCATGGGAGAATAGCAAAGTAGAAGGATCCAGAGGGTCCTAGAAACCTACAAGTAGAACATTATGATAGGCACATTTGGGCCCAGGGGTCCTGCTCAAACTAAGGCACTAGCCAAGGATAATACAGGCGGTAAACTTTAAATCCCTACCCAGATCTAGCCAATGGTCAGAACATTCTCCACAGTTGAGTGGAGAGTGGGATATGACTTTCTCATGTACTCTGGTGCCTCACATTTGACCATGTCCTCTGGAGGGGGAGACCTGGTGGCACTCAGAGGAAGGACAGCAGGTTGCCAAGAAGAGACTTGATACCCTATGAGCATATACAGGGGGAGGTAATCCCTCTCAGGAACAGTCATAGGGGAGGGTAATAATTGGAAAATGGGTGGGGGAGGGAAGAATGGGAGGATACAAGGGATGGGATAAACATTGAGATGAAACAAGAATAAATTAATAAGAAAAAATAAAAAATTAAAAAGAAAGAAAAAAGAAAGTCATTTAAGATAAGATAACCTCTTAACAGAATAAAAGGGAAAATCTGAAGATATCAATGTAATATAATCCATTGTAAAAAATCAACACCCATTTGTGAAGAAAGTTTTTACAGGCTGGGTCTGGAGGTTAGTTTTAGGGTTCTGGCTAAGCATATGCATGACCTTTGATTTATTGTTTCAAACAAAATTTCTCAGAATATTGAAAACAAAAGTTTGTTCTCATCTAAATAATCAATATCCATAAAATACTATGACTAGGGCCAGTGGGATAGCTTCATCAAGAAAATATTTTTCTTCTCCCACTCCTGAAGAACAGACTACGATCCTTAGAACCCACCTGAAGATGAAAGGAAGTGAGTGACTTCATAAAGTTGTCTGCTGATTTTTACATGAGCCCCACTGCATGTGTGTACCAACATACACACCCTCCATATACAATAATAGGAAATAAAATATGTTTGAAAACACTGTGGCTGGCACCATATTTACTGGTAATAAAATGAATGTTTTCCACATAAAATGAAATGGAGGCAAAGATTGTTCAGAATTATTGCCAGAATTATAAGGGAAGAATATTAAAAAAAAAAAGCTCCTAAGAACTGATCATAAGTGAGTTGGAGAATTTAAGAGAAACCTAAAAAAATTAATATATTTTATATAGTTAGAATAAAAATACATGAAAATGCAATTTTGCATATATTTATAACCATTCCACTAATTAGCATCAGTATCTAATTATAGACTGAATACAGACAAGTCTTTGTATTCTGGAAACAAGAAATTGATAATGAAAACTAAACTATATACATAAGTGAAGGACAAAGTATGTCTATAGCACAAAACTCAGCTGAGGAGAGGCTCCATTCTTCTAAGGAAGCACATATGGGCAACATTTCTCATCAGAGTGCAGTCAGACATTGTTTCACATAGGTCTTCCCTTTGTGTATATTTTAGAACAAAAGAGCCATAATAACCCACTCTTCTAAAATAAAATGGTAAAACTAAGAAAGTAAGACATGAGGAGAAGAATGGAGCACATTGATTCTCCTTCCCCAAGACTGCTTAAAGTTGTATGCTGTTGGTCAGGTGAAAGATACATAGATCAATGCAACAGAAAGGAAAATCATACTAACTGATCTTATAAAAATATGTTAAAGCAGTTCAGTGAGAAAAAAAACAACCTTTTAGAACTACTAAATTGTAATAAGCAAACTCTGGCAGAAAATCTTTGGCTCCTAAGACTTGGCAAATTGTCTAAGGTCCATAAAGATAAATTAAACTACATTCAAATAAGAAAGTGTTCCTCCAAAAGAGACTGTTAAATTGAAGAACAATTTTGAGGTCTTACCCAAATTACATCTACAACAGAAAAGTTGAATCCATTGTAGGAACTAACAATGAAACCTCAAAAGTAAATAAAAAGTCAGTTATCATTTGAAAAGATACGGAAAGTTAATTTCCACCCAAAGGAAATTCAGATGGCAAATCACCTTCTGAAAGATGTTCAGCCTCATTAGCTAGTGAAGAAATGCAAATTAAAATCCCCAGAGAGATCAGTAAACATCTATAGGAATGCACAAAATGAAAAGCAGCAATGCCACCAAGTGCTTTCTGGGATGTGGGGAAATCTAGTTGCTTTACAAGTCACCGTGATTTTGGAAAACTGAACAGATAACTAGAAAACACTTTGACTGGTCCCTTAAAAGTGTTTATGCCATCACCATGAGGTTTGGCTACTATGTTTTTTGTTATTTACTTAAGAGAAAAATTTTACAGTGTTAATAGAACAATCTTGGTGTGAATTTTATATCAACTTCATATTCAATTGTAATAAACTGTAGTCAATCCAATTATTCTTCAACAAAGCATAGGTAAATAAAGTACAGTCACACTATGGAAAACTATTTTGGAGGAATGCAAAAGAAACGCATAAATGATAAATATTGGTGCATGCCACCCTGAATCTGTAGAGAATTATGATAAATGATAAAAAACCAATCCACATAATTTAAAGTGTGGCTACATTTACAACACTCATTATGAAGAGACTATTGGATGAAAAACTATTGGCAAATTCATATAATTAAAATAAGTTTGAGACTACATGGATAATGACTATTAATAGGCAAGTAGGAGACAATATAGTATCAGACACTCTGTATTTTGACTATTTTATGGCTTGATGTTAATTGGCATGTTATACAACTTTGTGAGCTGATGCTATGAGGACAGTCTGAGAACAAATACATGGAATCTCTCTGCACTGTTTGTGTCTGTATCTGGGTCCTGTGTGTGTGTGTGTGTGTGTGTGTGTGTGTGTGTGTGTGTGTGTGTATGCATATGGATGGGACAAAATTGCTGATATGGAGAACATAGGACATTGGCTCTCATTCTCTGCCTTATTACCTTGAAATCAGGGTGTTCCACTGAGGTTGGAGTTCATTGATTCTTTCTTTCTTTTTTCTTTTTTTTTTTTTTATTAATTTATTCTTGTTACATCTCAATGTTTATCCCATCCCTTGTACCCTCCCATTCCTCCCTCCCCCCCCTCATTTTCCCATTATTCCCCTCCCCTATGACTGTTTCTGAGGGGGATTACCTCCCCCTGTATATTCTCATAGGGTATCAAGTCTCTTCTTGGCAACCTGCTTTCCTTCCTCTGAGTGCCACCAGGTCTAGAAAGGCTGGAAGACAGCAAGCCTCAGTGATCCTCCTGTCTTTTCCCTCTTGCTCTGATGTAGTGGCCTATATAGCCACACTTGTTTTTAGTGTTCATGTACATTGGCGATCCAACCTCAAGTGCTCATACGTACACAGAGTGTGCTCCTACCACATAGCCATCTCCCAGTCACTTGTTATTTTAAGAAAAACTCTATATTAGTCTATAGTTATTTGAAAATTAACACTATAAATAAGATGTGTGAATGGTTGAGATATTTGCTTCATGCTAGTCTTCCTCATTTTTCCCCCAAAAAGACATTTTTCTACTGTCCTCATTAACGAGTTGAATGTGAGATAAACACAGAACCTTCAGACAGTACGCTTAGGCATGCTCTATGTTGTGTATCATCTACTTTACACTTTACAGAAGTCAGTCCCTCAGGCATACAGCTCAGAAAAAGGAAGCAGATGAGGTGGATTTTTATGTGTTAAAAAGATAAGTAAGAAGTTAACACCTTTGAAAAGCTTTCTTAAATTTCTAAAAGTGACTCTAACACAACACAGAGAATTTAAAGGCGGACTGTTAGGATGGAGATCAGTTATGAAGTCACTTAATGCAGGAAGTGTTTGAGGTAGATTTGGAGACTTAGCCCAGAGGGAAGAAATGTTAGCAGATTCTTGTACTTGATGGTCTATTAGATGAGAAAAATAAGAAGCTCAGTTCCTGTTCCAAAGAGAGTATTCCCCAAGGGAAGCTTTTTATGAACGCTTTCAGGAGGTGTAAAAGTGATGTGTTTGTGGGCATTGTGATATTGTCACTTAAATATGTATTAGAAAAAACTAATATAGACAGTGACATGGGTAGAAATACAAATTGTCACTAACAGAAAATGTATCCATTTTTGTATACATTTCTAAAATATAGTATGTCACATATTTTAAGTGAAGATATTTTGTTGCTTAGACCATTTTCATCCATATGTAAAATCTACTAGGATCATAATCCTACCCACACACATGCTTTTCCCTTTCCTCTTCCCTTTTCCCTCTTCCAGTTGTAATCAAACTCTCTTTTTTTCTTCTTCACTTCTACTTCTATGTTATGCACATTATATCTGTCCATAAAGTCTAAAAATTTGTAGTGTAGCATGATTCAATTTGCTTAATTTCATTCTTTCTAGTTGCTTCATTCTTCTATTAGACTGAAACATTTACCATGAGCATTTAAATAGATAGGAGGATTTGAAAATAAAAATACAAGTGGTTGTCAGAGACAATATTTGCTATGAAACAAGAGGCTTGATTGAAGTGAGATTCCCAAATCCCATGTAAAGCCAGAGAAAATAATGCATATGTGAAATCCCAGCACATTTATGGTGATATAGGAGGCTGGGATCAAAGAATCATTGGAAGCCTGAGGGACATCAATCTTTGTGTGTAATTTAGTGAACAATAAATAGATTATTTCTCAAACAGCATAGACGGCTTAAACTGACAATTGAGGTTGTCTTCTGACTTCCAACACTTTCATGATGGCACACATATGTCTATACTTATGCACACAAACATTCAACCATACATAACATTTTATAAATAGGGAAAAGGCAACAACACACACACATATATATATATATATGTGTGTGTGTGTGTGCGTCTGTGTGTGTGTGTGTGTGTATATTTCCTGTCAAACCTGTGAAGGACATTTACGAGCATGGTTAGCATTTCTGTGGACTGTACTAGAGACACATCCTGATCTTCTTCACATTTCATCAGTAGAAGCCAATAAAATATGTCAATGATGTGGGAAAATTTTGAACCAAGAAAAAGTGCTCTCATAGAATCATTCCTGACATTTCAGGAACTCATTACCAAGAATTCCTGTGAGATGACTATAGTGGAGCAGGGAACATAAGTTTATGTAAGAAATCATGCAGAGGTACATCAACAATCATAATAGCATTTTTTTCCAGCACAAGAAAGCAGTCAACACACTGTAATCTAGGACTTCTGAGAATTGCTGGTCTCTGCCTCCATTGTCACTTTTTCTTCATATTCCATCCTGAATGAATGTAGGAAATGTCAGTGTTTACTATCTAATGAGCTCGATGAGTAATAAAATGCTGATCAAATTCACCATACAATATTTGGTGTGCAATCATGGCACTTCCAGATTCCCTAAAGAAAGCTGCCACATCTGGGAAGTAGTAATTCCATGTAATAATCAAGAAGTTACTAAAGTTTAAGAGTCCTAGGAAGAAAATAAAACAAAAAGCATCAGAAGGTTCCTAAACTTGTAAGAACCACAGAGTCCCTAGCCAGGGTTATAGAAACAATAGCTACTAAGGGAGAAAAAATTCATACCAGACCAGGTAAGCTGCCTTTCAGTGATGATGGATAAAGCTTTTCTATGGCACCACCAATGACGAGTAGGCTTTTCAGCAAGTCACCCATCCTTATTGATTATTAACTCCAGTATACTCACTGGTTCATGGAGATTTATTTTTGGTGAAATTATTTCTTTGATTTGTCCTTGGAGTCTTGTCTGGGGTGGGCAATAGTATAAAATCATAAGCTAGCTTATGGAAACTTGACAATATTTTGCCAAAACAACAAGATTATTTGAGGCACTAGAAAATACTACTCGATCATCTATTTTTGAGAAAATGGGCACAGTGAAAACTTTAGAATGGGATGTGGTTCATAAAAATAAGCACATTATGTTGGTTTTAAGGTATTCATGGCTTAAATTGATAAATACTGTGCTTGTATATCAGAATGTTAGACGGTGATAAATCCTTTGAAAGAGAATACAAAGACAAATGGAGGAAATTTTACACTTTAATCAATTCTCAAAACACGTCTTTCCAGCTTGGGAGATGGTTCAGTGGTTAAGAACATTGGTTGTTCTTCCAGAGAACCAGAGGACCTGAGTACTATTCCTAGTGTCCATTTGGCTCCTCACAAATATCTGTAACCCCAGTTTCAGTAGACCCAATCTCTAAGAAATTCTGTTAAATACCAATGTACAGAAAAAGAACAAAATACATCTTTCCAGGAGGTTGAAAATGTGTAAGATTTTCTTCTCCCTTGTTCCATGCTAAAAAACTATGTGCAAAATTTATACACTGAGTGTTTTTCTACAATAAAGATATCATGTATTGAGTCATGTTAATATGTAGGCACCATCCTCAGCTTTCTGTTTATAGTTATTAGTGTATTCCTCACAGCAGCTCTTGAGGCTAATGGTACTTTATGAACAGAATATGAATTCCAACTAGTAGGTGGTAATGCTAAGATTTGTAACCCAAACATTTAAAAACTCCTGATCCTATATTTCAAAACTATGTGTTAGCATTCAACTTCAGTTGTTTCTTTTTCTTGATATGGTAAAGGAAAGCCTTCCTTGCATAGGCTTAAAAGATACACACACAAACATACATAAACTGTGATATACACATACACAAACACACACGCACACACAAATACATATATATAAATACATACATACATACATACATACATACATAAACACACATGCGCACAAACATAAGAACACATCGAAAGGAAACTTTTTCTTTTGGTTAACTAATCACAAATCATATCCTTTGATATTTTTATTTTCTTTGTTGTCTGATTCTAAAAATACTAGTCAATAGTTGTTTAAGTGGCCTTGCAATTCAATATATTGCCATCACGAGATTACAAATGAACCATTTTTATGAAATTATGGGATGCAACAAACTGGTGCCCTCCCCCCCCCCATATAAATGGCAAAGACAACTAAGTAAGCAACTACTTCATAATGCCTTATATGAAAGTTGTAAATTTGTCAAGGATTTTTCTGGATTAGAATAGAAAGCTAGACAAGCCCTCCTCCTGTGCCCAATCATATGAGAGGGACAGGGGAATAGCAAGACTTCCTGAGCAAGTAAAGTGCAGAAGGTGAGTTGCTGGATTCCATGCTCTGGGGTATGAAGAAAGTTGGCTGTTATCAAGAAAGCAGTCTCAAGCATGGGCCTGATGGTAAGCAACCTCAGTCTTTTCAGGCAAGTGAGTTAATCTGTCAAAGGTAAACTTCCTTTTACTATATTGATTATGAAGCAGGTGTTCTGCTGTCTCGACTCTTACATTTTCTCCACTTTATGATTTCTGCAACTTTTTCAGTAATCAGTTCATATAAATCTTGTTAGCAAAGGTGTAATTCATATTCTATGCTCTTTACTGTGGCATTCATAGTGGTTGGAACTGTAGTATACAACCACATCTGTTGATCCAGGTATCAATCATTAGCCAGTCCTGAAATCTGCCAGCTTCCTGATGTTGGGCAGATTATTCTCTGCTTTTCCTAGAGCCCTGAATAATCAAATACTTCTGCTTTCAGTGTCTGTTGGGTTTTGCTAAATTCCTCATAAATGGATAAGACCTTCTCGGCCACTTCCAGGATGGTCAATCAGCAACTTACAATGTGAATCAGATCCCTTTAATTGATTAGTCAGGTGCAAAGCATTAGGAGAACCAGTTTTATCACAAGGGCAGTTGACATTGACAGAAAGTAAATAGGCACAGAGCTCAAAAGATACAGATGGGGATACAATGCTCAGTCTAAGTAAGAGGAAGTTGAGATTCCAAGATAAGAACTAGCTTGTCTCCTTGTCTATTTGCTTAGCAACAAACAACATCATAAGATGTTCTTAATGACCATTACAAATGCCTTCTCAATAACCTCCGACATCATAAATTTCAGAGAAATAGAGCTGACATTCAAATTCAAGGCATTACCTTAGATTTCTTTTGAGGGTTAGCTCAGGAGAACTAGCTAATGTGGATGCTTTCCTAAGAAAGGCTTGCAGATATGACTTCACTCTTGACTACATCTGTCAAATAAAATGGGAAATATGGAGAAGCATTTGGAAGCATGTCATCTAAAGTATTGTCAATAAATTACTATGTGAACATATTTATAATATTTAGATCACAGACATTGGAAGGTATAACAAAAGACTTCTGGACATTTTAAGTAAAAATTAACGAAATACTTCCATTACAATTGTTCAAGTCATTGACTCTAACACTTGCCATCACTGATATTAGGAATATATTTTGCATGACCTTCTATGTGGCAGCAGCTTTAGAATTATTGCCTTTCAACCTTCAGTGGCTGCCCAGACAATTTTAGTTTTATTTTAAAAGGACACTGTGGTTCTGAGCATTCAGTCTTGGCTAGAGTGTGAATCATCAAACACTAAAGTTGGTGTTAAGAGACTTGTCCAAGTGTGTTAGAACTGAGGTTTCCTCCTCATTTTCCTAGCTCTAACTAAACATTGCTGTGTTGGAACAATCAATAATTCCTTTTTAGGTATGATGATTCCAGTTTCTAATTTCTTTTGAAAAACAATGATGAGAGACAAGTCTATGGTTAAATTTGTTCTGTTATAAGTAGATGCTCACTACAAAAAGAAGTAAGTTTTTCCATATATCTTATGCAATCTTAGTCCATGCTGTTTATTTCACACACAGAAATAATGGAAATGGTCACATTCTTCTGAAATTGCAAAGGAACTTCCTAGAACATTTAGTGTTTTATCACAATCTATGTGAGTGCTATCCCTCAGAACCCATATAAAACATCTGGCTATAGCATATAGACTTGTAATCACAGACTTCAGAAGTCAGAGAATGATGGATTTTAGACTTATTTGGCAAGCTCTAGGCCAGTCTGAGTAAAGTCTGTCTCAATTAAAGAAGGAATACAGTGTCTGAACACCACCCAAGGTATTTCTCTTTCCTCCATATTGCATATATATAAGTGTGGACCTGCACACATATAGACACAAAAATATTTGTGCACATATATAGGTGCCTAAGAAATAAAGGCTTTTACAAATAGACATTTTCTATTTGAACAGATTAAATAGGGAAAACTTCAAACAGAGTAAAAGGGCATTTCTAGAGGCAAAAACAGAAACAAACCATAAACACCACCACCACACACAGAAACCTTCAATGCCTAAAAGAAAGAAACAGCAATCAGATCCAAGAAGACTCATAAAAAACAAAAATGAGGATTCAAGTTTTCATAAATTTGTTCACAGGAGGTCAAGAACTTGCAATTTGTAAAAGCAATCAAGTATGCAATACCACAACAGGTTCATTTTTTTTTAATGTATCCCCTCTACCATCGCTATTTTAAACCTGTAGGGAGTTTTGAGGAGGTGGTGCTTCACTGCTAGAAATATGTCATCAGAAGAATAACTTTGAAAGTATTCCTGCTCCTAATTCCATAAATCTCTCTGCTTCCTATCCATTCTATTTGTGAAGAGATTGCTTTTTAAAAATATTATTTATTTATTTGTGTGTTAATGAGACATGCTTGTGTGTGCAGCTGCCTGCTGATGCCGATGGAGACCAGAAGAGGGTATCTCATCACTTGAAAGTGGAGTAAAAGCAGCTGTAACCTGCTGGGAATTGATGGTAACTGACCTGTTGTCCTCTGAAAGAACAGTAAGAGATTTTAATTGCTGTGAACTCTCTCCATGCCATTGAAGTTTTTTTCTATGACTTCTGGTCACCAAAGATTCCCCATGGTTATGGAATGATGAGCTGAAAGATGAGTCAAAGTTCTTTTCTTCCTTTCAGTTTTTTCTATGGGTTATTTTGCCGCAGTGATAAAAACTAAAACTAATGCCACCATTCTCACACCACAAAGACAAAACTACGTCTTCAATTTGTTGTTTTTGAGAATATTCAATGAAGATGAGATCTCAAAAAACATTTTGTAAAAAAAAAAAAAACTAGGATACCATATATACAGAAGTATACATTAACTATACTATAACAGAAATATAACAGAAAATATAATTATAACAGAAATATATATTACCTATACTATATATAAGCTATATATAATATATATAATATAATATATAGTATATTATATAGTATAATATATATATTCCCTATTAACAAAGGAGTATCCTTGCTGAACTAGAGGGAAAGTACAGTAGGAAAGCTACTAGGGATTTGTCTATGTCCTAAAGGAGATCTTCACTGTCATGCTCATGAGGGCAGCCATGATTAAACATAGAGACTCACAAAACAAAACCACAAAATGACATTATCAGGGGAAGGAAACTTAAAGATATTATGAATATATATTAAGTTGGCAAAAAATATTTTGAACTGCTTTTGATGAAAACATTACATGTTTTTGAGAGGTACTTAGGGTAACTATAAATGTGTGGGTCCGCAGATGTTTCTTGGCATTAGAAATTCAAATGATGCCAGCTAGAAGCTTACTTTGACTAAGAGAATATAGTGATTCACTTGTCTTTTTTTTGTTCTTGTTGTTTTTATTTTTTTCCATTTTATTATTTTATTCATATTACATCTCCATTTTTGCCCTTCCTCTGTTTCCTCCCATTCTTCCCTCCCACTTCCCCCCTTCTCTCCTCCCCTATTTCTGTGATTGAGGCAGACCTCCTCTTTCTATATATGCTCTTAGAATATCGAGTCTCTTCTTGGTAACTTGCTATCCTGCCTCTGAGTGCCGCCAGGCTTCCCATCCAGGGGACATGGTCAGAAAAGGGTCAGCAGAGTTCGTGTGAGAGTCAGATCTCACTCTCCACTCAATGGTGGAGAATATCATGTTCGTCGGCTAGGTCTTGGTAGGGCTTCAAACTTTAATTCCTATATTCTCCTTGGCTGGTGCCTTAGTTTGATGAGGACCCCAGGACCCAGATCTGCCTGTCATAAAGTTCTTCTTGTAAGTTTCCAGGACCCTGTGGGTCCTACTATTTCCCTATTCTTTCATGCTACTCTCACCTAAAGTCTCAATAGCATGTCCTTTCCTCTGACCCACATTCTTGGTAAGTAAAGTTTTTCATGGAACGTATCTCTTGGACTAGTATTTTGATATAAGTGAGTATATACCATTTGTCTCTTTTTGCTTCTGGGTGAACTCACTCATTATGATAATTTGTAGATCAATCCATTTGTCCAAAAATTTTGGGAATTCCTTCTTTTTAATAGCTGAGTAGTATTCCATCGTATAAATGTACCACAGTTTCTTGGTCCATTCTTCTACTGAGGGACACTTAGGCTGTTTCCATGTTCTGGCTATTATGAATAAAACAGCTATGACCACGGTGGAGCATATGTCCCTGTTGTGTGGTAGGGCATTTTCTGGGTATATTCCAAGGAGTGGGATAGCTTGGTCTTGAGGAACCTCTCTTCCCATTTTTCTGAGAAAGCACCAGATAGCTTTCCAAAGTGGTGGTACTAGTTTGCATTCCCACCAGCAATGAAGGAGTGTTCCTCTCTCTCCACATCCTGGTCAACATGTGATGTCATTTGAGTTTTTGATGTTAGCCATTCTGATGGGTGTAAGATGGAACCTCACTATTGTTTTGATTTGCATTTCTCTGATGACTAATGAGGATGACCTTTTCTTTTTTTTCCTTTTTTTTATTAATTTATTCTCGTTACATCTCAATGTTTATCCCATCCCTTGTATCCTCCCATTCCTCCCCCACCATTTTCCCATTATTCCCCTCCCCTATGACTGTTCCTGAGGGGGAATACCTCCCCCTATATATTCTCATAGGGTATTGAGTCTCTTCTTGGCTACCTGCTGTCCTTCCTCTGAGTGCCACCAGGTCTCCCCCTTCAGGGGATATGGTCAAATGTGAGGCACCATAGTACGTGAGAAAGTCATATCACACTCGCCACTCAACTGTGGAGAATATTCTGACCATTGGCTAGATCTGGGAAGGGGTTTAAAATTTAGCTCCTGTATTGTCCTTGGCTGGTGCCTTAGTTTGAGCGGGACCCCTGGGCCAAAATCTGCCTATCATAATGTTCTACTTGTAGATTTCTAGGACCCTCTGTAGAAGATGAGTTTTCTTTAAGTGATTCTCGGCCATTTGATATTCCTCTGTTGAGAATTATCTGTTAAGTTCCAAGCCCCATTTTGCAATTGGGTTGTTTGGTTTTGTGGTGTTTAATTTCTTGAGTTCTTTATATATTTTGGATATTAAACCTTTGTCAGATGAAGGGTCGGTGAAGATCTTTTCCCAGTCTGTAGGCTGTCACTTAGTTCTACTGACAGTGTCTCCTGCTTTACAGAAGCTTCTCAGCCTCATGAGGTCCTATTTATTAATTGTTGACATTAAGGCCTGAGCCGTTGGTGTACTGTTCAGGAAGTTGTTTCCTGTGCCTATGTGTCCCAGGCTCTTCCCCACTTTTTCCTCTAACTGAATTAATGTCTCTGGTGTTAAGTTGAGGTCTTTAATCCACTTGGACTTGAGTTTTGTACATGGTGACAAATAAGGGTCTAATTGCATTTTTCTACATGTAGACATCCAGTTAGACCAGCACCATTTGTTGAAGATGCTATCCTTTTTCCATTGAATAGATTTGGCTTCTTTGTCAAAAATCAAGTGAGCAAATGTGTGTGGATTCATCTCTGGGTCTTCAATTGAATTCCATTGATCTACTGGCGTATTGCTTTGCCAGTACCATTGCTGTTTAATTACTGTTGCTCTGTAGTACAGCTTGAGATCACATATGGAGATTCCTCCAGTGGATCATTTATTGTATAGGATTGTTTTTGCTATTCTGGGTTTTTTATTTCTCCATATGAATTTGAAAATTGATCTTTCAATATCTTCGAAATATTTTGTGGGTATTTTGATAGGGATTGCATTGAATCTGTAAATTGCTTTTGGTAAGTTGGCCATTTTTACTATGTTGATTCTCCCCATCTACGAACAAGGTAAATCCCTCCATCTTCTGATGTCATCTTCAATCTCTTTCTTCAGAGGTTTGAAGTTTTTTTTTTTTTTTTGAATAAGTCCTTCACTTCCTTGGTTAGAGTTACTCCTAGATATTTTATATTGTTTGTTGCTATCATGAAGGGAGTAGTTTTTCTAATTTCTCCTCTGCCTGTTTGTCATTTGTATACAGGAAAGCTGATTTTTTGATTTTATTTTGTATCCTGCCAACTTGCTGAAGGTGTTTATCAGCTTTAGGAGGTCTCTGGTGGAATTTTGTGGGTCACTTATATACACTATCATATCATCTGCAAATAGGGATAATTTGACTTCTTCCTTTCCCATTTGGATCCCCTTGATCTGCTTTTGATGCATTATTGCTCTGGCTAGAACTTCAAGAACTATATTGAAGAGATATGGGGACAGAGGGCAGCCTTGTCTGCTTTCCAATTTTAAAGGAATTTCCTTGAGTATCTCTCCATTTAATTTAATGTTGGCTGTTGGTTTGCTGTATATAGTCTTTATTATGTTTAGATAAGTGCCTCTTATTCCCGATCTCTCCAGAACTTTAAACATAAATGGGTGTTGGATTTTGTCAAATGCTTTTTCTGCATCTAATGAGATGATCATGTGGATTTTTTCTTTCAGTTTGTTTATATGATGGATTACATTGATGGATTTCCATATGTTAAACCATTCCTGCATGCCTGGAATGAATCCTACCTGGTCATGGTGAATGATTTCTTTGATATGCTGTTGTCTTGGCTTTGCTAATATTTTGTTGAGTATTTTTGCATCAATGTTCATAAGAGAAATTGGTTTGAAATTCTCTTTTTTTGTTGGGGCTTTGTGAGGTTTAGGTATCAATGTGACTGTGGAATCATATAAGGAATTTGGTAATATTCCGTCCATTTCTATCTTTCGGAATAGCTTGAAAAGTATCAGTATTAGCTCATCTTTGAAGGACTGGTAGAATTCTGCACTGAAACCATCTGCCCTGGGCTTTTTTTGGTTGGGAGACTATCAATGTTTGCTTCTATTTCTACAGTTGAAATAGGGCTATTTAATTTGTTTATCTGGTCTTGGTTCAATTTTGGCAAATGGAATCGGTGGAGAAATTTGTCCATTTCCCTTAGGTTTTCGAATTTTGTGGCATAAATGCCTTTAAAGTAGGTTCTTACGATTCTTTGTATTTCTTAGGTGTCTGTTATGTCTCCCTTTTCATTTCTGATTTTGTTAATTTGGATAGTGTGTCTCTGTCTTTTAGTTAGATTGGCTAACGTTTTGTCTATCTTGTTAATTTTCTCAAAGAACCAGCTCTTGGTTTTGTTGATTCTTTGGATTGTTCTCTTTGTTTCTAATTTATTGATTTCAGCCCTGAGTTTGATTATTTCTACGCGTCTACTCCTCTTGGGTGTTTCTGCTTCTTTTTTTTTCTAGAGCTTCCAGATGTGTTGTTAGGTTGTTTATGTGGGAAGATTCCTTTTTCTTTTTAAAGGCACTTAGTGTTATGAATTTTCCTCTTAGCACTGCTTTCAATGTTACATCATTTTCATTGAATTTCAGGAAGTCTTTTATTTCTTCCCTTATTTCTTCCGTGACCCATGTGTCATTAAGTAGAAAGTTGTTTAGTTTCCACGTGTTAGTATGCTTTTTGTTATTTCTGTTGTTGTTGAAGTCCAGCCTTTGACCATGGTGATCTGATAAGATACAAGGTATTATTTCAATCTTCTTGCATTTGTTGAGGTTTGCTTCGTGACCAACTATGTGATCAATTTTCGAGAACGTTCCGTGGGGTACTGAGAAAAAGGTATAATCCTTTGCGTTCAGGTGGAAAGTTCTGTAGATATCTGTTAGATCCATTTGGTTCATGACATTGGTTAATGAGGTTATTTCCCGGCTTAGTTTTTGAATCAAAGACCTACCCTTGAGTGAAAGTGGGGTGTTGAAGTCTCCCACTGTTAATGTGTGGTTATCGATAAGTGGCTCAAGCTTTGTTAATAACTCTTTTACAAATGTGGGAGCCCTTGTATTCGGAGCATAGATGTTCAAAATTGTGATACCTTCTTGGTTGACTTTAACTTTGACGAGAACGAAGTGTCCATCCTCATCTCTTTTGATTAATTTTTGGTTGAAAGTATATTTTACTAGTTATTAGAAGGGCTACCCCAGCTTGTTTCCTGTGACCATTTGCTTGGAATATTTTTCCCCAACCTTTTACTCTGAGGCAATGTCTGTCCTTGTGCTTGAGGTGTGTTTTTTGAATGCAGAAGAATGTTGGGTCATGTTTATGCATCCACTCCATTAGTCTGTGTCTTTTTATTGGAGAATTGATATCATTGACATTGACAGATATTAATGACCACTGATTTGTAAGTCCCTTCATTTTCGGTATTTGTAACAGTCGAGAATTTGTGAGGTTGTGATTTTGCAATGGCATAGTTACCTATTTCCTATGTAGTTTTGGTTGTAGTTTGACCATTTGGGGTTGAGTTTTCCTTCTAATAACTTCTGTAAAGCCAGATTTGTGGCTAGGTACTGTTTGAATTTGTTTTTGTCATTAAATAACTTGTCTTCTCCATCAATGGTTATTGATAATTTTGCTGGATATAGTAGTCTTAACTGGTATCTGTGTTCTCTTAAGGTTTGCAGGATCTCTGTCCATGCCCTTCTTCCTTTCATGGTCTCTGCTGAGAAGTCAGGAGTAATTCTGATTGGTTTGCATTCATATGTTACTCGGCCTTTTTCTCTTGCCGCTTTCAATATTTTTTCCTTGTTCTGCATATTTTGTGTTGTTATTATGTGGCAGGAAGATTTTCTTTTCAGGTCTATTCTATTTGGTGTTCTGTAGGCCTCTTGTATGCTCGTACACATCTCCTTCAAATTGGTGAAATTTTCTTCCATTATTCGATTATAGATATGATCTGGGCTGTGGAGTCGGCTATCTTCTCTTTCCTCTATCCCTATTATTCTCAAGTTTCGTCTTTTCATGTTGTCTTTTAATTGTTGAATACTCTGTCTCAGGAACTTTTCAGATTTAGCATTTCCCTGAATGGTTGTTTCCAGTTATGCGATTGTATCTTCAAGTCCCGATATTTGTTCTTCCATTTCTTGCAATCTGTTACATAAGGCCACCTCTGAGATGTTTGCTTTCTTATTTGATGTCTCTTGATCACGTTTTTCTTCTGTGTGTTCCTGCATCATAGCTTCCATTTTTATCTTCATGTCTTGGACTGTTTTAATGATTTCCATCATCTGGTTATTTATATTTTTCTGAAATTCTTCAAGTGCCTCTTTATATGACTCTTTTAACTCTTCAGCCCTCTTGTTTGCTTTCTCCTGCATTTGTTTAAAGATTTTATTTGTTTCTTACATTATCATCTTCTTTACTAAGGACTTGAGGTCATTTTCTTGCCTATCCATTGCTGTTAGATTCTCTAGGGTGTTTTCATTGGGAATGTTGGGATCCAGAGATGCCAAACTGTTTTGGTTTTTGTTAGTGTTTTTTCGCTGTCCTCTTGTCATTTTGATGGCTCTGATGTTGGAAGGTATTTTGTAGTTTCCTTTGCTGGTTGAGAGTGGTTAATTGATAACTGATTATAGTTCAGGTGCTCTTGCCTGAGGGGATAAGGGAGTATTTCCGTGGAACAGGTAGGTGATCCGGTTTCACTCCTGGTGATTTTCCTCTGCACCGTTGGTTCCAGCTGAGTCAGCCAGAGTAGATATCTGTTTGAACTTTACTGCTGTAATTCAGATAGGCAGTTTTGGGACCTAGAATAAGGTCCGCACACAGACATTCTGGTTGTGTAAGTTGATCCCAGATGCCTGTCCTCCTGTGGCTTTGTAGTCAACACCCCAGACAGTTGAGATCATCTAGGGGTGCAGCTGTCTTTTAGCTCTGTCTCTATACCCTGTAGTGGTGTCCAACCTCTCCCAGAACTGTATTCCTGGAGGGACCAAGGTCGTTCTTGGGCAAGAATTAGACACTGCAAGCAAAACCCATGTTTTGTCTCTCTATAATGGGAGAGTACATGCCTTGTTGGGGCCAGGAGCCCCAGCTAGGCTCTCTCGTTTGGGGAGTGCAGGGCCATAGCCTTGCAGTTTGGAGTTTAGTAAGACTAGGGTTGCAGAGCTGTGGCGGATGCCCGCGGAACCAGATATTCCCGCTGGGCTATGTCGCCCCACTAATGCTCTAGGTCAGCAATTAGACACTGCAAACACAACGCACCCACGTCTCCCATGTCTCATCTCCCAATATTTTGAGAGTGCCTGCCTTGCTCAGGGCCTGGAGACCGAGCTAGGCTCTCACTTTCCGGGAGTGCAGGGCCAGAGCCTTGCAGCTGGGAGGTTAGTGACACTAGGGTTGCAGAGCTCTGGCGGTCGCCTGTGGAACCAGATCTTCCCGCTGGACTATGTCGCTCCACTAACGCTCTAGGTCAGCAATTAGACACTGCAAACACGATCTATCCACGTCTCGTCTCCCGATGATGTGGGAGTGCCTGCCTTGCTTGGGCCAGGAGCCCTAGGTAGGCTCTCTTGTTCGGGGAGTGCAGGGCCAGTGCCTTGTGGCTTGGTAGGAACAATAGGGTTGTGGAGATCTGGCGGAAGCCCGCAGAACCAGGTCTTCCCGCAGGGCTATGATGTTCAGCTATCGCTCTAGGCAAGACCCACATCTCCTGATAGGTCTGTGGAAGTAGTCCATGCTGATTTCTCACTGCCTCTATTTGCAGGCTCAGTCCGCTGTGATCAGTGTTTAGTTGGGCCCCGGATGGCCAGCGAGCTGCAGTCCTGCATTAGCTGTCTTTGTTGGGTCCCGCCACCTGTGTTTCCACTCCACCTAAGCAGGTGACCTCTGCAGTTTGGGGTGGTGTGGAAAGAGGACCTAGGGCAGATTCACCCTCTTCACTGAGACTCCTCTGGCTGGGGACTCTGGAAAGTCTCCTCCCCAAACAGCGAGTATGTGCTTTATATACAGGCTGCAGTTTGCATGTGGATTCCGTTCCAGAGTTTGGGGAGTGCGTTTAGTACCTCCGGGATGTTGCTCGTCCCAGGGGGGTAGGCCCCAAGTTTGGTCTGTGGCCTTTAGGGCCCCACTCACCTACAGTTCTCAAAGTCCAGCAATCTGTTGCTCCACTTATGTCTCTGGTCTCCCCGGAGTAAATCAGATATGTGGCTTATTGGTCGGTGCCATCTTGGAATCCCTAGTGATTCACTTGTAAGTCACATCATGGAAAGTAGCCAAACACTGCTCAGGGAATTCCAGTTAATATCTTAAAGGAAGAAATTTTCTTAATTTTCATGGTTTCTAATCTGATTGAATTATGATACACTAAGTCAATATTATTTATTTTTTTGATTTTAAAAAATTCTTACGTATCTACAAGAAACTGTAAGAATGTCTAGAAAGAATTAATGCATATCTGGCACTGGGATTTGTATCGATTAATCTACTGTGTCTAGGAGAGGCATTATAATCTCATTGAAGATTTTTTTGATACATACATTTGTGTTCTATTTTCCTTTTATTTAAAGTCTCATTCCCCCTGCTTTTTGACTTCCAACATGCTCTAATTTAAGCTCACACATTAGAATATTCAATATAATAACCTATAAATTGGAGAAAGTGTGGTATTTGTCTTTACTCAAAATGATTATTTCCAGATCCATCAATTTATTTTAAAACTTCATAATTCCATTTTTTTAAACAAATGACTACAATTCCATTGTGTAAAAAATACCACATTACATTACCCATTCACTAGTTGAATTACATCTAGTTATTTCCATTTCCTGCCTATGGTAAATAAAGCCACATTGAAAATGAATAAACAACTGTAACTGTAATAGGATATTGAGTCATGTGACTAAACACTCAAGAGTGGTTTAACTGGATTTTGGTTGTAGATCTACTTTTTTTGAGCAACAGTGAGGTTCCAAAGGCTCCCAAACTTTACAAGGACTTGACTCTGAGTGCAACCAGCCTTTATGATTTCCCAATTTCAAGGGCATTGGACCTTTTTTCTCTATTTCCTCAAGCATGTCACTGAATGTGTCCATCTACTTGATCATCTGCTACTCAGCTCATATCCTAGTTGCTACCTGATTAAAAAAAATCGACTTCTGTCTGCTCCACCCTCACCCCCATTAATATGTTTAATAACTGTGACTCCAGTATTCCCCAAAAAGATGGCAAGTTCCATAAGAACAAGAAACCTGTGGTGTCATGGCAGATTGTGTGCTCTTGGCATAGAAATGTCTGATGGATACAATAAGGAAAGTATTGAAATGGCATTGTGTGTGTGAGGCAGATTATATTTAAAAAATAATTTAGTTAACATAAATAGATGTTCCTTAAAATGACAAAGCTAGAAGTAGTTTGAATCATGACTAAGCCTAACATTAAGAGTTCTGCTGCATTTCATAGCTTAGAGAGAATTTTTTATTATTTTAAACATTATGGCCCCTTATTTCATTTTCAGGCCATTCTGAATTTGAACTGATGACTCCACAGAGGCACTAGCAGCATTCATAGCTCAGAACTACCTGTTACAGCATAAATTCATCCACTGTGAAGACATCTGTCACAGCTGTTCAGTCTAAGTTATCTCCAGTCATGAAAGGATAAGTGAGTTTTTTTGTTGTTGCTGTAAAAGCCTTCAGAGACAAACTAATTTTGAAGGGAACCTGGAGTTCACCAATGTACTTGGTAACAGTAGGTTAGGGTTCAGTAATGAATTATTCATTTATTCACAGAAAGCTCCATCTCTACTCTACAGGAAGGCCTCTATTGACATTTGAGTGGCCAAGATATTGAAAGGGTTTCTCAGAAACTGCAACCTCAAGGAGTTGAAAATTTGACTTTAAGCACAATATTTATGAGCATATTTGTGCACTTGCTGGTTTCATGACCTGCACTGGTGCTCTGTCTTGAGAATACTTGTATTAGTATTCTTGATGTCCATTTCCACATGGTAGTTTCAAATTAGGTTTTATCAACACTTTGTATCTGATATTTCTTTTTTTTAAAAGACTTGTTTTTGTTGATCTCTCTCTCTCTCTCTCTCTCTCTCTCTCTCTCTCTTGTTCTCTTTCTCTCACTCTCTCTTTTTCTTTGACTTCTCTCTGTGTGACTGTGTGTATGTGTGTGTGTGTGTGTGTGTGTGTGTGTGTGTGTGTGCAAGTGAATGTGTATATGGTCCTGTGTAAATATGTGAGCATATATTGTGTTGAGGTGTCTCACAAAGGCCAGACAAGGGTGTTGATTCCTTGTAATTGGGGTTGGAGGTATTTCTTAGCTGCCTGGAATGGGTCCTGGGAACTGAACTCCATTTGTTACAATGAAGCAGTGAGGACTCTTGAATACAAAGCTTTGTCTACATTCTCTATCGTTGCTCTTTCTATTAATATGTGTTTCTGGAAAAGTACCTCAATGGACTAACCTAGTGACTTCCAGCATCATTCCTTCACGGTTCCTAATATCTGAACATGCTTTGATGACAAGTATGAGTCCAGGGCATCTCTTTCACCAATCTAGGCTAAGACTTATGTGTAGCATTAAGGAAATTACCACAAAATCTTTATCAACCTTGGTTTTACTTCTATTGAATAGTATCATTAATATTCTTCTTTTACAGTTTTATGATTTTGGAATTTTCCTTATTCTAATTTTCTAATAGTGCAAAAGTTTTGTATTTTATGACAATGTTAGTTTAGAATAGAGGGAGACAGATGGAAGACTTAGGGAGAAAGATTTCTTCCATTGTAGATGAGAAGTTTAGTCCTATATCTTATAGCAAGGAAAAGACTTATGACAGGGTCTGTATTGCCATGTAGCCTCAGCTCATCCCAAACTAGTGATCCTCCTGCATCCACATCTGGGATCAGGATTATCTTAGTACTCTTGAATCTGTGTCAAGCAGAGAAATTTTTCTCCACTTATTGAAGGTGTATAGGGTGAAGCTTGCAGCCACTTACAGGATGAAGAGCTGGGCTGGGTGAGTGCATGTAGATGGTTTGTTCAGGAATCCATCCAGCACATGTGATGCAAGATCTAAATCAGTACACTCTAATAGTTCATGCTTCTTTAAGCTTTTATGTCATTTAGTGTTATCTGTAGATTTAGCTTCTGAGCAGCAGAAAGGTCATTAATGTGTCTGGACAAGGTTTCTTGATTTGTAAGGATCTATCGCAAATTACCTTTTGAAGACCATAATCCCTGTCAGGCAGTGTCATAGATATTCACATCAATGAATTGCTGATTCATTGACAACACCCAGGAGACATGCTTGTTGCTGGCATGCTCCCCTGGAAATAAGCAGTAGAGCCAATAGTACCTGGGTGTGATGAATGACCTGGGTTGTCAATTAAGAACCATTCCCTTTTTCTCGGCTTCACTATTGCTTTCATGTTGGAAGTAGTCAGTTCGTAGGCCACAGTAGAGGTGGAGGATAGAGGATTTAAGGAAGACAGTCATACAAAGATCCAGTTAAGGATTCTTGAAATTTTAATATTAAATAAATTTCATGTGGATAGAGATAGTAACAATTGTTTTAGTATTCATCTACTATAAAAAGATGCTCAAGTCTTAATCTTGGCAATTATCAAAACCTCAGATTGTGTTCTCTTCCTTTTTATAAGGTATGAATTACTCAGGGCATAGATCTCTAGATTGGCCCCCAGGCATTAGCATCTACTTGTCTCATTCCTTTTAGAAAATTTGTCCTATCCTGTAGCCTAACATGACAGAGACAGAATTAGTTAATTCCTAGAGGTACACAATATTGGAAGAGAAAGATGACTCCATCTGCCATATTTATTATAGTACAGTGGGGATGATCAATCTTCAATGCTTTCTCAGTAGGTGGCAGCACTTTCAGGTGGATAGTCAGAGATCTGTAAATTTTAGATATTAAGGTGTTCCTTCCGTCCTGTCTTCTTTTGTGAATGGGTAGTGTTAGTGATACAGGAAAAGACAAAGTGATGAGTTGTGAATCTCTCTTCTTTATACTAAAATTTACCATCGTGATTAATTCCAGATTGTTTGCACCTTGAATATTTGGCCACTGGGAAAATGATGATGACTTAAAGTATTCTTTTTTTCTGTCTTTGTCTTTCATGTTCTTTAAGAATATTCTTTTTGTCAGTTCTTTCTCACACTGTTCAGCTTCCAGGAGCCCATCACACTTTGTCAAGAACTGAAAAAGAACGCACTGCTCCTCAAGAATAAGACAGCCCCTGTTCTTCCAGAGCATATTCAGGGTAATGAGATGCACATAGCCGTTCCCTCTTCTTCCCTGACTCAGTGATGGGCATATTTTAGGAAGCAGATTAAATATCAAGATATTTATTTGACATAACTCCCCAGAGGCATAAAAATACACAAAAGCTTTTCTATACTTTCAGGGAATTCTTGACATCACTTGAATACAGAAGAGAAATATGTTATAGTCCTACTGAAGCTGGTGAGATGACTCTGTGCATAATATTTCTTCTAACTATCAATACCTGATTTCAAGTCTATCCACTTACATTACATACCTGACATGGTTTTCCTCATGCCTATAATCCCAGTGCTATGGGGCAGAGATTGAGGTAAAAGGATTATTGGCATTAATGATTACATTCCAGGATGAAAAATAGGAGCTATAGGTTATGTGATAGACACTGCCTCAAAGGAATAAAGTGAAAGGTGAAAGCAGAAGACACCTGATGTATTCCTCTGATCTCTGAGCATACATGTACACATACACACACACATACACACACACACATACACACACACACATACACACACACACACATACATGACATAAACATACACACTAAATATTACTACTCTGCCCTGAACTAGAAATGTTTTGTCTTGGTAGGGGATTTAAGTAGTATATGTGTATATGGGTATAATTACTGAAACCACCAGAAATATTAATTATGCCATCATTCAATTAATAAAGTTATAAAAGTGATAACATTCATTGACAAGCATGAGACCCAGTACATGGAGGTAGTGCGAGTGGTATTCCTTCAATATCAATTTATTCCAAGCTCTTCTTGTGATGGATAATCATCTCTGTCAGCTTGATGGGATTTGGAATTGTAATGGGAACAAATCTTTGGGATGTGTGAGTAAGTCTCAAGGTTTTATTAATGGAGTTGGGAAAACATAAATATAGGCACCACCAGATCTATGCTGAATTAAAAAGATAAAGTGAGGTAGACCACAGCATTCATCTCTCCATCCTTCTTCACCTCCTATGCAATAGGACAGGTGCCTTATGCTCCTGCAGCCCTGTCATTACTTCTATGATTGAGTGTATCCTGAAAATGTGTGGCAAAAATCAATGCATTTTTTCCATTACTTGGCATTGTGAGGTATTTTTCTTTTAAAATTACTAATTTTGTTGGTTTGTTTTTATGTTTGTTAGTTTTTAGCCTGCATGTATGGATGTGTACAGTCTTTGAGGCTGATGTCTTAGAGATCAAAAGAGGGTATCATATCTACTAAAACTGGAGTTACCAATGATTATGCATCTCCTTGTGGATTTTCTGAAAGAACAGCAAGTTCTCTTTGCTGAGCCATCTTTCCAGTCCTGTTTGTCAGGTATTCTTTTATAGCAAGAAGACAAATAGCTAATTCTCTTTAGAAACATATAATACCAATATGTATTGTCCCAACATAAGACTCCAAGGAAAGATGACTATTGATGATATTTGCTCACACAATGTGCTTTATCAAACAGCATTAGGAGATAAGAATATAAATAGCACATCACCCTCTACTCCCCAACTATTAACAATTCTGTCTTCATGGAAAAAATATTTAAGGAAATATAAGTTAAAAATGAAGCCAGGAGATGATGGGACGCCAAGCCTCCTAGCATGAAAAAGAATGCCTTATTCGATGCATTTATATGTTCACTTTCCAAAAACCAAATTCTAGTCTAGAACTAGTACCCAAAAATATTTCTGGAGTAAACACATTTGCCTTTAATCAACCATTAATGGCAGTCAGATTCTGTTGACATTCATAATCTTTTAGCAGCTGATACACAAGCTGGGATGATTCATTGTTTTCACTTGCCAACAATGCATCATTAGCAATGCAAATTAAAAACCAATAACCAACAAGCTGCATGGACTTCTACACTCTCTTTAGGCTCCCTAAACTTACTTCTTAATATACAGAATAGAAATAAATAGGTGAACCGCATTGTATTCATGCTTCTTTTCTCATCAATAATCATACTGTCATAAAATATTTGATGTCTCTACGTGTTAGTCTGTAGATGTGATTGTCCTTGCTTATGTGCATGTTTGTGTGTGCAAGTGAACATATGTGGGTGTGCATGTATATACATATGTATTTGGAGGCCTGAAGACATCTGCTATTGTTCTCAGATACCAGGAAATTTGGTTATTTCATTGTATTTTCATAAACTTTCAAGGAAAATATATAGAAGCAAATCTGAGACAGCATACACTTTTACTGTTTATGTTTATGGATATTTTGTATGCATGTGTGTCTATGTACCATATGTATATAGTGGCTCAGAGGAAGCAAGGGCAAATCAGATTATCTGTAACTGTAATTATGACTGTTGTGATTCTTTCTGTGGATGTTGGCAATTAAGCTCAGGTCTTCCGCCAGTACAACTAATGCTCTTAACTGCTGGACCATCTTTTTAGCCCCAGGCTATAACTAGCCTGTAGGAGATAATTTGTGTTGACAGATGTAAGGTCCACATTGCCTTCAACTTACGAAAACTATCACATGCATTTATTCAGTTATCCCTGAGGAAAAGTAAATATTCATATGTACCAATGGAAGATCTGTTACATGAAAAAATGAGGTGGCAAACCAAGAGATATTGGCTGGTAGGTAGTACTGCTTTCATGATGCTAGTTTAATTAACTTTTTATTTCAACATTTATTTTGTATTTTGTGTTTGAGTTTGTATGATTTGGTGAAAATGAACATATTTACTTAAACATGATAGAAAGTATGAATTTATGTGTAGATATATTCAGGTGCATGTATGTATGTATGTATGTATGTATGTATGTACGTAACTAGGAGCAGAAATTAACATTAGGTGTCACTGCTTAGGCAACACTGAGTTTTAATATATCTATCTATTTATTTATTTATTTGTTTGTTCATTTATTTTAGATTTTGAAACAAGCTCTCTCACTTGCCTGTAACTTACCAACTAGGCTGAGTAGGCTATTCAAAAGTTCTAGGAATTCACTTAATTCCATCTCCTAAGAGCTGGTTCTTGGAGAAAATCAACAAGATAGACAGACCATTAGCCAAACTAACTAAAAGGCAGAGAGACAGTATTGAAATCAACAAAATCAGAAATGAAAAGGGAGACATAACAAAAGACACTGAAGAAATTCAAAGAATCATAAGATCCTACTTTGAAGGCATATACGCCACAACATTTGAAAATCTATGGGAAATGGACAATTTTCTTGATCAATTTCACTTGCCAAAGTTGAATGAAGAACAGATAAACAAGCTAAATAGGCCCATTTCCCCTACAGAAATAGAAGCAATCATCGATGGTCTCCCAACCAAAAATAGCCCAGGGCCAGATGGTTTCAGTGCAGAATTCTACCAGACCTTCAAGGGCGAGCTAATACCGATACTCTTTAAGCTACTCCAAAAGATAGAAATGGATTTAAAATTACCAAATTCATTCTATGAGGCCATAGTCTCATTGATACCTAAATGTCACAAAGACTCAACAAAGAAAGAGAATTTCAGACCAATTTCTCTTATGAACATAGATGCAAAAATACTAAATATAATACTTGCAAAACGAATACAGGAACACATCAAAGATATCATTCATCATGACCAAGTAGGCTTCATTCCAGGCATGCAGGGATGGTTTAATATACGAAAATCCATCAATGTAATCCACCACATAAACAAACTGAAAGTAAAAAACCACATGATCATCTCCTTGGATGCAGAGAAAGCATTTGATAAAATTCAACACCCATTCATGCTTAAAATTTTAGAGAGATCGGGGATATAAGGCACTTTCCTCAACATAATAAAGGCTATATACAGCAAGCCAATAGCCAAAATCAAAGTAAATGGTGATATACTCAAGGAAATTCCTCTAAAATCGGGAACAAGGCAAGGCTGCCCACTCTCTCCATATCTCTTCAATATAGTACTCGAAGTTCTAGCCAGAGCAATAAGACAACAAAAGGAGATCAAGGGTATCCAAATGGGAAAGGAGGAAGTCAAATTATCCCTCTTTGCAGATGATATGATAGTGTACATAAGTGACCCTCAAAATTCCACCAGAGAACTCCTAAAGCTGATAAACACCTTCAGCAAATTGGCTGGATACAAAATTAACTCAAAAAAGTCTGTAGCCTTCCTATACACAAATGACAAGCTTGCAGAGGAAGAAATTAGGAAAACCACACACTTCACATTAGGCACAAGCAATATAAAATATCTTGGAGTTACCCTAACTAAGCAAGTGAAGGACTTGTATGAAAAAAATTTCAAAACTCTGAAGAAAGAGATTGAAGATGACCTGAGAAGATGGCATGATCTTCCTTGCTCATGGATCGGGAGAATTAACATAGTAAAAATGGCCATCCTACCAAAAGCAATCTACAGATTCAATGCAATCACTATCAAAATACCTACACAATTTTTTAAAGACATTGAAAGTTCAATTCTGAACTTCATATGGAAAAACAAAAAACCCAGAGTAGCTAAAACAATCTTGTACAATAAAAGGTGCTCCGGAGGAATCTCCATACCTGATCTCAAACTGTACTATAAAGCAATAGTAATTAAAACAGCATGGTACTGGCACAGCAACAGGCTGGTTGATCAGTGGAATCGAATAGAAGACCCAGATATGAATCCACACACATATGGTCACTTGATTTTTGACAAAGAAGCCAAATCCATTCAATGGAAAAAGGATAGCATCTTCAACAAATGGTGCTGTCTAACTGGAGGTCTATGTGTAAAAAACTGAAACTGGACCCATATTTGTCACTTTGCACAAAACTCAAATCCAAGTGGATTAAAGACCTCAACATAAAACCAGAGACACTAAGTCACTTAGAGGAAAAAGTGGGAAAGAGCCTGGAACATATTGGCACAGGAGACAACTTCCTGAACAGAACACCAACGGCCCAGGCCTTAATGTCAACCATTAATAAATGGGACCTCATGAGGCTGAGAAGCTTCTGTAAGGCAGGAGACACTGTCAAGAGAACAAAGCGACAGCCTACAGACTGGGAAAAAAATCTTCACCAACCCTACATCTGACAATGGTCTAATATCCAAAATACATAAAGAACTCAAGAAATTAAACACCACCAAACCGAATAACCCAATTGAGAAATGGAGCTTGGAACTAAACAGAAAATTCTCAACAGAGGAGTATCAAATGGCTGAGAAACACTTTAAGAAATGCTCAACCTCCTTAGTCAAGGAAATGCAAATCAAAACAACTTTGAGATTCCATCTTACACCCATCAGAATGGCTAAGGTCAAAACTCAAGTGACACCACATGCTGGCAAGGATGTGAGGAGAGAGGAATACTCCTTCATTGCTGGTGGGATTGCAAACTAGAACAGCCACTTTGGAAATCTATCTGCTGCTATCTCAGAAAAATGGGAATAGGGCTTCCTCAAGACCCAGCTATTCCACTTCTTGGAATATACCCAGAAGATGCTCCAGCACACAACAAGAAAATTTGCTCAACCATGTTCATAGCAGCCTTATTCATAATAGCCAGAACATGGAAACAGCCTAAGTGTCCCTCAGTAGAAGAGTGGATAAAGAAACTGTGGTACATATACACTATGGAATACTACTCAGCTATTAAAAACAAGGAATTCCTGAAATTTGTGGATAAATGGATTGAGCTAGAAATGATCATAATGAGTGAGTTAACCCAGAAGCAGAAAGAATCAAATGGTATATACTCACTTATATCTGCATACTAGCCCAAGGGGCATGTCCCACGAAAGCCTTCACTTACCAGGAAACTGGGACAGAGGGGAAGGCATCCTATTGGGACTCTAAATGAGAGATGCATGAGAGAATAGCAAAATAAAAGGATACAGTGGGTCCTAAAAATCTACAAGTAGAACAATATGATAGGCAGATTTGGGCCCAGGGGTCCCGCTCAAACTAAGGCACCAGCCAAGGACAATATAGGAGGTAAACTTTAAACTCCTTCCCAGATCTAGCCAATGATCAGAATATTCTCCATAGTTGAGTGGAGAGTGTGATACGACTTTCTCACGTACTCTGGTGCCTCACATTTGACCATGTCCCCTGGAGGGGGAGACCTGGTGGCACTCAGAGGAAGGACAGCAGGTAGCCAAGAAGCGACTTGATACCCTATGAGAATATATAGGGGGAGGTAATCCCCCTCAGGAACAGTCATAGGGGAGGGGAATAATGGGAAAATTGGGGGGGGGAGGAATGGGAGGATACAAGGGATGGGATAAACATTGAGATGTAACAAGATTAAATTAATAAAAAAAAGAAAAAAAAATTTCAATAAATGGGGTTTGATCAGAAAAAAAAAAAAAAGAGCTTCAGTTACAGGTTTGCTTTTACCATGCTCTGCTTTTCTTTTCTTTTTTCTTATGTGGATTCTAAATATTGGACTCATGCAAGTTTTTTTTCCTTTGGTTTTGTTTTTTTTGGTTTGGTTTGATCAACAAAGATAAACCCACTGTATCTTCCCTGTTACAGTGATTGTCACATTGTGTCCTCTGTTGCATGTTGAAAAGTACGAATCAAGTTGTATTTTCATCTATACATCATATAAAATATCTGTAACACAGAAAAAAGCAATATAAATGAAAAAATATACTTAAGGGAAGTTTAAATGGAATAAGATATGTAAAACAAAGAAACCAAGAAACAAGATCTAGATAGGCAGGGTAGATGACTACTCACAAGAATTTGCAGAAGAGTCATGATGAAGTAGCAGATGGCATGTTTGGATATCAGTAATGGGATCTGGTGGTTCTGTATGTATTATTGTGCACTCTGGGTGAAGGATGCCTTACTAATAAAATATATTGTAAAGGAAATAATCTGTGAGTTCATATCTCTACACTTAAGTTGAGTAAAGTGTAGTGATTAAGCACATGCAAAGCTGTGAAAGTAAAGGTGTATGTTCATGTTGCTGGCCTGTGCTCTGCTACATGACATCAAAATCGTCATCCAACCATATGGTTTCTTTTAATTGAATCTGGCTTTTGTTTAAATGCAGACATCAGGTAGAGGAAAAGAAAATCTTCTATTAACATTTGAATGACAAATTAAAGACTGTGCTAAAGTTTTAAATTATTTTAAAATTGATGGTGAGTAGATAAGCCGCCAATGCCAAAGTCCTTATGAATCTGATCTTTTATTTACTAAATGAGGTAGGAAATGTAATCTTAATAGAACAGGGTACATGGCCTTTTCTGAGACAAGTAGCTGCATAACTTCAAAAACTCTCACTATCTTGCAACCTGTAGCGTTTGTCCCATGTGCTAGAAGATTCAATAAAGAGATGGTAGGAGATGCTTTCCTTGCAGCACACTTCCATTATCACATGGCAACAAATGGTCTTTTTCCAGTACTCCCCTGACTAGGAACTTTAGGAAGAGGTTAGAATCTAAGCCACACAAAACCCAGAAAACCTGGAGGTGGTTTAACATTGGCCATCACATTTGAGAGCCTAGATACACCTTGCAACCCCATCACATGGAGCTCACATCTTCTATGTGTTCTATTACATATCTAGAACCTAGGGAGGAGGGAATAGGAGGTCCATTACTTCTTCAAATAACAACTCCAACAGCTACTTTTACAAATATGTCTTTTGAGCTCCTCAAAACTATCCTTCATGAAATTTATTATTCAAAGTCACAGATGGGTGACCAGCATCATTGTTACCTCACTCACTGGAATGGTAACAACTGTGTCAATGTCAGTAAGTGAAATAATTACAACAAACATTATTCCTCTAATTTGCAATCCTAAGCCATTTTATATTCATCTAGAGGCTGCAATCAAGTAGTATCCTTTGATTTGCACCTAACAAAGGATAATGGAAAAACATGAGCTACTTTTTCAGCCTTTAGCTATATTAACATTAAGGTGAGATGACCACTGTATGGTGGTGTCTTCTGGACTGTAAGATGTTGCCCTCATGATATTTCTGTGAGAGGTACTCAGTAACTGCAATCAGCAAGTTCTCAACTGTGACAAGCAAAGATGTTCCCATGGAAGATGGAGTATTAGCTTATTGAGAAGTTTCCATGTTGTATTCTATCGTTCATATCTTCAACGTCATTGGTTATTTATTTTCTTGATGACAGATAGTCAGACTAGAGTGAGACAGAATCTCAATGCAGTTTTGATTTACACTTCTTTGATAGCTGGTGAAGTTGGTAACTTTATTTTGACATGTTTATTCACCTTTTGAGAAATGTGTGTTCTTTCTTTTAGTTATTGATTGTGTTTTTTGGCCTTCTGTATTCTAAAAGCTCCAGCCATGTGCTGGAAACAAAATATTCAAATGCATGTGACAACCAGGGATATTTCATATTTATTTATTTTATTTAATCATTTTATGTGAGTCTAAGAGAACATGTAGGCATACTGTGTGTATATGGATTCTAGAAAACAACATTTGTAAGCTAGTTCTCTCTCTCTCTCTCTCTCTCTCTCTCTCTCTCTCTCTCTCTCTCTCTCTCTCTCTCCCTCTCTTTCTCTCTCTCTCCTTTTGTGTGTTTCTCTCTCTCTCCTCTCTATGAAGAAGAAAGTACTGCAGTTTTTGCATTTCACTCAATATTCAAATATAGTAGTCCACATGTCTCTGGCTGACTCTGCCATCTCCAACCCTACATTTGTGGAAACACTAGTAATATATATGTTGTCTCGCTTTTTTATATGGTTTACAAGTATTGAAGTCAGGTTATCAGGCCTTACTGGAAAGTGATTTTCCTTAGCTTGGAATTTGATATTGAAACCATAACAGTATTGAACGTCTTTTTGTGCACATTTTTTAATATGTCAGATTCAGTTTAAATTTTTTAAAAAGTTTTAAGGTTATAATATAGATTTTTTTGTATCAATTCTGGGAGAAGAATCACAATATATTGGCTGAGTAAAGTTTTATTTTTAAAAGAATTGATGCAACATTTCAATAAAACCACCAGGATGGTTGCTGTCCATTGTTTTATGATATAGGAAAGCACTTTATCTTTTACATACAGATATTTACACACAATCCATTTTGGTTGTTCATTAGTAAACAGGTGTCTAAGGTTACCTAGCATCTTAGCAAATTTTCCCAGCTATTACTGGTCTGATCAAAAAGACCCAAACTTAGGAAAAAACATCATTATTAAGCACAGACAGTGTTTGTGGTCAAGAGAGCAATTATTGTGGAAACGTATTAGTAAAGTTAATGCAAGTATCATAAGAACATGTAAAGTAAAATTAATTCAGGATGAGAATGTGATGTTTTCACTCTAGTCATAACATTACTTTGCTTTAAAGACTTCTATGTTTTCTACATAAATATCAATTTTGGTTGGTAAATTCAGTTTGAATTAATGTTTTCCTATTGCTAAGTGTTTGTGCCTTTATGGGGAAATGAGGTTATTTTGGGCATGGACAAATAAAATATTACAAATGTGACAAAGAATGAAATTCTAGTTTAATATGCTACCCAATTCATATCCCATATTAGAAATCAATGCTAAAATCAATATCCCATATTAGAAATCAATGCATTATAGTTAATTGATTATTTGATTTTTATAGGAAGTCAAAACAATTGAGAGGTTTCTTCTCACATATTATGGCCTCATATTCACACACAGCAGAAACAGACACACTATTATTTTTTTATTTCTCTTTTCATAAAAACTCAAGTTAGTAGGGAGAGAGCTTTCAACCAGAGTGACTTTCCACAAGAAAAAGTATGGTAAGGTTTATAAACTTATATTAAAATGATTTTACGTTTTAATATGTTATTTTTTTCTAAGTTGACTTTCTGTCTCCCCTCCATGCTCTTTATACTCTACTTTTCCTTCTTTATCTTTCCTATTATGCTCTTTTGCCTTCCCAGATAATGTTCCTTTAGTTTTATGGTATCTATACATATACATTTAACTTTATGTGTTTAGAGGACACAAATCAGAGCTCCTTCATTTTCTGAGACTGACTTAATTCATTCAACGTGAATGTCTCTAGTTATATTATTTTTCAAAGGAAGTAAGATTAATTCATTCATCTTTAAGGTTTAGAAAATATCTACCATTCATATGTCACATTTTTAGCACTTTTTCTTTTTGGATTGGTTTTTATAATTTATCTATTATGAATAGTACTACAATCAATATTGTTGTGAAAGTAGCCCTGACAGAGATTAACTTGAGAATATACAGGTGTTATTCATCTTGGTCACAAAGAAGCCCCCCAAACCCAATCAATATCTAAGTAAAAGAACACACATATTTCAAAAGGTGGATGAGCATATGAAAATAATACAGCCAACTTCACCAGCAATGAAAGAAATGCAAATCAAAACTGTCACAAAGGAAGCAAGTGATACAAGTACTTCTTTTTAAATTAATTAGTGTGTGTGTGTGTATGTGTGTGCGTGTGTGTGTGTGTTCCCATGATACTGAATATGGATAGAGGTCAGAGGACAATTTGCAAGAATTGATTTTCTTTTTTCACAATGTAGGTTTTAATGATAGAACTCAAGTTGAAAGCTACGCAATAGTGCTTTAATACTGAGCCTATAAACATTAATTTCTAAAAGCAAAGATATAAACACTGTAACAAACCCACATACAAATGCACACGGCGGGGGGGAAGAGAGAGCCATATCATATACCTATGATACATATTATCAGGGAGTCTGAAAAACAAATCAATACCATAAACCAAATAGAAACATTAGGTGGCTGTACTCAGTGTATCATTATTGGTGTTGATCTGTGTTTTTCTGATCGAAAAATTTAGCCTAAATAAATACCAAGGCTGAGTGACTTACTGTCCCTGGATATGTCTGTTAATCATATATATGAGCTTTACCACCCCATTCCTGTTAGTAAAAATTCAAGCTGAGTATTTTCAAAGATCACATTCTACCTGTTAGTTAAAATAAAAGTACACCATAAAAAAATTTTTAAAAATATCTCTAATAAACCAGAATGTAAGGTAGGGTATTGCAAAGCCATGCTGAAAGAGAGGAACCACAGTGTTACATGATTCCAAGACTCCTAACCTCTTGGCAAAACATTTGATTTCAGAAAATAAATAGGTATTAATTTCATGAAAAGCCATATTGATTCATTATCTGGATATGTAAATATTCAGGAAGGTAATACATGAGTCAGTATTGTCTATAGGGTTTCTAGGACCCTCTGGATCCTTCTGCTTTGCTATTCTCCCATGCTTCTCTCATTTAGAGTCCCAATAGAATGTCCTCCCCTCTGTCCCAGTTCCCTGGTAACTAAAGGCTTTCGTGGGACATGCCTCTTGGGCTAGTATGCAGATATAAGTGAGTATATACCATTTGATTCTTTCTGCTTCTGGGTTAACTCACTTATTATGATTATTTCTAGTTCAATCCATTTATCCAAAAATTTCAGGAATTCCTTGTTTTTAATAGCTGAGTAGTATTCCATAGTGTATATGTACCACAGTTTCTTTATCCATTCTTCTACTGATGGACACTTGGGCTGTTTCTATGTTCTGGATATTATGAATAAGGCTGCTATGAACATGGTTGAACAAATTTTCTTGCTACCCAGATCTAGCCAACGGTTAGAACATTCTCTACAGTTCAGTGGAGAGTGGGATATGACTTTCTCACATACTCTGGTGCCTCACATTTGACCATGTCCCCTGGTGCGGGAGACCTGGTGGGACTCAGAGGAAGGACAGCAGGTTGCCAAGAAGAGACATGATACCCTATGAGCATATACAAAGGGAGGTAATCCCCCTCAGGAACAGTCATAGGGGAGGGGACTAATGGGAAAATAGGAGGGAGGGAAGAATGGGAGGATCCAAGGGATGGAATAAACATTGAGATGTAACAAGAATAAATTAATTAAAAAATTAAAAAAATATTGACTATAGAAGAAAATGAATCATGACAGACACCAGAACAAGTGGTTTATGTAACAAAACAAAACAAAAAAACAAAAAACACCATTTGCAACTCTACTACATAGGATAACTTTGATAGAAAACTTAAGACACATCAAAAATGAAGTAGATTTCGTGGGAAATGGGTGAACTTGAAAAATGATTGGCACATAAATCTGAGAATTTGAGTTTGAAACTTTACTAGGCACATAACCCTAGGTGCATCAGTTCATGTCTGTTACCCCAGCACTAAGAGTATAATAGGCAGATCTCTGGAGGTCATTGTTCATTCAGCCTAGCCAAATCAATGAGTGCCATAATGTTTTATTTGTTTGTTTGTTTCTTTTTTAAAGAAAAATTCTGATGGGATTCAATCACCAAATCTACATTCAAATGTGCAACAATTTCATTAATTTGTATTTGGTTCTTCTTCTAATCACATTGGTTCATAGAAGAGAGCTCATGGGCATTCTTGCTGATGACGACCCAAGGTTCATCTGTTACCTCAATGTAAAAAAGTATGAGACTGAGACTCTCTGTCTCTTTGTCTCTCTGTCTCTGTTTCTCTCTTTCTCTCACTCGCTCTGTGTGTGTGTGTGTGTGTGTGTGTGTGTGTGTGTGTGTCCCACAAGTTATGGATAAAGGCTTGCTGCTGTGGCTAGTGTTTCACTCAATTTGTCTTTATCAAGTAGTTATTTTGCCACTCACTGAGCTACACATGCACAATTTTCATAGCTAACCTGGGATCTCTTTTCTTGAGGAGGTCACAAAGGGATGCCTGTAATGTAGGTGAATAATTCAAGGGTCTTTACAGGACAATTCTTTCACATAAAATAGCTATTGACTACAAACTAAGAAGAGTAAGGTGAGGAAGCAGCTTTTTTAAAAAAAGGTGCTAGCTTTTCAGATCAGTAAATGCCAATAAAATGGCACTTATGTAAGTAACAGCAAGAGAAAACCAGATTTCCAATAGGATAAAAATAAAATAAAGGAAATAGTATCCTAGCCATTTGAAATATATTATACTTTATTGCTAGTTAGAGAATCCTACTGTATAGTTAAGAATGCCAGAATTTGTTGTTATTAGGCAATTAACATATAAATGGTAAGTACTTAAGGAAATATCCTGAATATTCTGGTATGATCAGAATCCAGTATATACCATGCATTAAAATATTATATTTAATCACATTAACATATGTAATTATAATGTGTCATTAACACCAGAAAATAGTACATACTGATTTAATACTATGTCAGGCAGAGATCAT
Organism: Acomys russatus; assembly: GCF_903995435.1. NCBI lineage: Eukaryota > Metazoa > Chordata > Mammalia > Rodentia > Muridae > Acomys > Acomys russatus. The sequence goes on from NC_067142.1 coordinate 13,110,351, forward strand.
CTTAATAACCTTTCCAGAAACTCACTGAGCACTTCAAAGGGATGCAATGCTTTAGTCCCAGGGTATCCTCTATGAAGTTGGAATTCTTTTAAAGGTTGGCATAAGATGCCTAGCATAGTAGAGTACGCTAAGTTTGTAGGTCTGGACACCAAAACAATTTCTCAACAGGTGTCAGAGAGAGCTTGCTTTGAAAAGATAAAAACCCTTCAGATTTTCATAACTGTTAGTTTGGTTGCAATTATTAATAAAAATAAATTGATAAAAATATATGTGAAATTTGAAATCATAGACAGTGAATTCACTGCAATTCATCTATAAGATATACTCTAGTTTCAGTTCCCTATATAGCTAACCTAGCATATCCCTAGTGATGGGGACAAATTCTTCTTTCTGAATGACCCTACAAGGGCAAATTGAAACCTCACCAAGTGCCAAAGTTGTGATGTACAACATTTCTGAGGTCCTCAGAAAGACATGTCAGTTAATGCTGTCACTTTCTTTAGTGATCCACCACTAAAATCTGCGGCTGTAGTGCTTCTGATTGTGCGTGAATATTGGCAATGCCTATAACATAATGTATATAATTTATATTAACTGACTCTTGATGTAAAAGCAACCAACCATTGTGGAGCCCAGTCCAGACCACAAACAAAACTCACTTAGTGTAAGGTAAGCCTGTGGAGAGGGAGAGCTATAATGGAGGTACCACAGATTCAGGTAGAGTCATGGAGTTTTCTTAAATATAGGACTTCTCTGTCCTTCATTTCTGCTCACTACAAGGCTCCTGAGATTCTCCACCACTGTAAATTGTGTATTTTTTATCACTATCATTGACAATATTCTACAGTTCATAGATCAGTGACAGTAGATAATGAAAAATGAAGCAGACTTTTTTGAGATAAAGGAACAGACACTTGCCTTCTCTCTAATACAGGAATCTTGGAAGGCACAAACACAGACAGAAGTGAAACCTCAAGCCTGTAATCTAGTGCTTGCAACACTCTACTCTGGGCTAAGGAATACACTTAGCGCATCAGTTTTAATTAAATATTTGAGAAAAATGCTTTTATCATAAACAGGAATATAATACAGAGCTAAGTGAAAATTTGCCTAAGTGTTTCAGATAAAATTCCTAGAAGTTATACATTTTACTGGTCACTGGCTGCTGTTTTGTTCATATTCCCACTATTCTCCTAAGACTTTCTCCAGATGTGCCATTTGCATGAGAAATCTATAAAAGTTTTAATGTGGGCAACAAGGTGTAAAACTGTCACTCAGGAAGGGGTAAATGAATCAAGCAGACTAGTAGAGGACGGACAGACAAAGTCATGGAAAAGGAAGCAAGGAAAGGAACAAGGAATATGACAAGAAGGAGGTACTGTGGAGAGGACAGCAGAGGGATACAAAGTGATGAGATGAGACCAGAAGATGGAAGAGCCTTTGTCCACTCAGCAGGGAAACAATGGCAGTAGAACATCATGTAGCCTTTGTGCAGAGGGCAGAGTTAGTGTTGATATTCTGAACATGCCTAATTCCCCTCTTTCCTCAACTCAGAACAGTCCCTTCCCCTCTTCCTTATGCTCATTCCATCATGGGCAGTCTGTCTTCCCTGTAGTCAAGTGTTCTGTGCACATAGTTCTCTGTAGCTTCTCCACTAATGGTATCTACATGGCTGATTTCTCTGACTTGAAAGGAACCCACCATAATTACCAATTTGGAGACTTAGTGGAATTGGTAGAGGAGTGCTTTAGATTCAGATGTGTGGCAGTGAATGGAACTTTGTGGGTGAATCCTCTGTGTCAAGACTGTGTTGCAGCAGACCTTGCTGAAAGAATCATATTTGACGACTGCCCACACAGTATAACAAATCAGAGTTGGAATCCAGCAGACACTTAAATCTTCTCCTACACACTCTACACAGCAATGAGCTAAGGGAAAACACATAAAATGTGCAAGCTACATAATGTCACTGAAAAAGAAGGATTGGAGACCAGGGAAAGGCAAAGGATATTTGGAAGGCAGTGAAAAATCACAACACATGCATTCAGGCACAATGGCCAAAGAGCATCTATTAAACAAAATTATTTCTGCAAACTAATTCATTTTTTTGTTTATATGCTTGTATCCATCACTCTGATGAAATCTTCCAGTCTATAAATTATATTAGTTTGTGTCAGCAAAATGAAAACTAGTCACTAAGGAATGAATAATTAAATCTCATCATCATAGATTCTGGTCCTCTCAACTGGGTCTTTATATATAATGTTGTGTGATCAGTGTATACGAAAATGAAGTGTGTGATATTTGTGTCATGTAATTCTTCGGTATGCTCCCTTGTGGCAAGTGGTCTTACACATTTCTTGGTGCATGTGTGGAAGTTAGATGCCTTAGTAACTCTGTGGTTACAAAGATATAAGATCACATCCAGCTGTATGTGGGTGCTGGGGATCCAAATTCAGGTCTTAACTTTTACACAGTGACTTTAGTTACTGAGCTTTCTCACAATCACTGCAAAGTTCTTTAAACAGTTATTAACTTAGAACTGTCTTCAGAGGGATATTTCTGCTTCAAAGGTAAACCTTAAAAATAATATGCATGCAAGTGTGTTGGATTCCCTTCAATTTCCTTGTCTTCACCACTGCTGTTTTCACCCAGAGAAGTTATACCGATTTGGCTGACATAGGAAGAAGAATTACTCACTCTCCCCACAATATGCACAAAGGAAAGTAGACAAATATTTATGCTTGAAGATCAATTACTAATTATAACACATTTACCTGAAGCACCCAAGTCAAGAAATTCTCATTGCATTTAATAGATTCTAAATGAAGTTAGGACACCTCATAAAGGCCCAGTTAAGGCTACCAGAATCTATGATGTTGAGCTTTAACTACAAATTTCTTAATGACTAGTTCACATTTTGCTGAAACAAACTAAAACAATTTATACACTAGAAGATTTAATCATAGTGATGGACACAGACATTGTGTGCTAAGCGGTTCTGTGTACATATGAAATATGCTGCATTTGACATATGAGCACTCTGTATTTCCAGGAAAGAACTTCATTTCAGAGTACTGAATGTCTTTTGAGCATGTACTGATCACGTTTCTCACAAACAATGGCATCCTTTATAGAGAACATTTTAGCTGAAAGTCTGCTCATACATCCCTGTACCTTGAATTCACTTGCTCATTATTCGCTTTGATGAACTGTGTGAGTTGTACTTCCAAATGTACTTCTTTGGTTCCTTACTACTGGTTACCAGAGCTCCTGTAATTATCTCTGATTTATTTTCAAACTTCTGCTTTATTTCATTTCAAGCCTTATTATTCCTTTCAAAAATCAAGGGTCTGCGTAGATAATATGAGTTGTAAAGGTTTTATTTTGAAAGGTCTAAAACCTGAGATTGAGGTTTAGAACCCACAAAAAAAAAAAAAATCCATGTATGGGGTATATGAGATAGCATGCACCAAAAAGCATTTACCACTTGAGCATAGTGAACAGAATTTGATACAGGAAAGCCACATGAAAGCTGAAAACTGAATTAACACCACAAATTTGTTTATTTCCTGTACACACATTCTGGCGAGCACACAGACACTCGGCAAATGAAACACACATACACAGACACACTCCACACACACATAGCATATTAAATAATATATCTGTATACTGAGACTTATACATGTTAGCCAAGCACCAGAGATTTCCTAGGACAAGTTTAATGCCTGCCTAAACAAACTGGTGAGCTCCTGATCAACAAAGAACTTTGTCTCAAAGAAAATATTTATAATCCTTAAAGAAAAGATACAGTTTGATCCGGACAGACACATAGACTAAATTTAAAAGTGGGAAATAAAACTCTTACTGTGCTAATTTGGCATTTAGTTCCCAGAACTCACAACTTTCTTTAACTCTAGTCTTGGGTTTCTAATACCCTCTTCTTAATTCTGCAGGCAAGATGCATGTTGCATACTACAATGTGTAGATGCATATGTGTATGTGCATATGCATGTACACATAAACACACACACATACACACACACACGTATGTGTGTATGTATGGAGTTTTTCACTACAGAGGTTTTAAGTCAGCTTATCTGCAGAGCAGTGAGTTTACCTGTGAGTAAAAGAGGACATACTCCCTCCTGTTTTCAGAAAGTGATCATAAAACCCCATTTGCTGTAAAGGTTTGATTAACCTGATTGCATTCAGTAAGACACGTGAAAGCTGCCTCCAAATTATCAAGAAGCCTGGCTTCACTCTGGTTTTCTTCTATAAACAAAATACATACCCTGGAATTGGCTGTCCCCTTTTAAAACGTAGGGCTTTAAAAACCTGGGCGCAGCCTGGAAAGATGGCTCAGAGGTTAGAGGCATGGAATGTGCCTCCAGAGGTCCTTAGTTCAATTTTCAGCAGCATGGTCGTGGCTCATAACCATCTATAATGTGATTTGAAGCTCTCTTCTGGCCTGCAGGTGTAGGGAGAGCACTGTATAATAAAATAAATAAATATTTAAAAAAAAATGAATAATGATCCAAGATGACAGTGCCAATTGTACACTGTATCTGATTAGCAGGACAATGAGGATTGCACAAGAACTAAAGACCAAACTGAGATCTACAAAACACCAGTGCCATTGATTCGCAGGTGAAAGGAATCCACACTGTGCAGAACACCGCTTGTTCCACTCCCTGGCCATGCAGCTGACCCACAGAAAAAACCCAGGGAAAATTCCACATTAGCTTCTGTCTTGAGAAAGATTAAGGTTTGTCCCTGGAGCTCAAGTTCTTACTGCCTGTCTACTGCTTTCCATGTCTGAATGGGGAGTAGACAGGCAGAGCTTAGCACTGGCACTAGATACATCCACACAAGCTGCCTCCCGAGAAAGAGTGAGGGCCAAGCAAGCTTTATCTCTCTCAGTCCCCCACATGCTTGATGGCCCAGACCAGCTGGGACACAGAACAGATAGGCAGAGCCCTGCCATCACAAGAGGTCCTGTGGAGCATCTGAGTAGCTCAGAGCTCTGATTTCTCACAGACCCCCAGCCATTTACCAGTCAGGTCACTCTGTGACACAAAGCATACAAGCAGAGCTGTACCCAGGTGATGTCCACAATCTACATTATCTGCCATCCTTTGAGCAACTTCCAGCCTTGGTCTGAATCTGCCCATGCACCTGAAGCATACTTCTCTGACATAGCTAAGACACAAAGCAAACAGTCTGAGCAGAGACCAGAATGAACCACAATCCGCATTAACTGCCATCCTGCTATCAGGTTCTGACTCTGATATAACCCTGATTCATCTAGTCACAATGCAGATATCCACAGCAGAAACATGCACAGGACACATCCCACATTAGTTGCCATTCTGCTAGGAGATTTGAGATCTAATCTTTCTCAATTGTCCAGTGGCTTACCAGACTAGCCCAATTAGGGCACAGAACAGAGAAGCATACTTGAGTCTCACGCAGCCTCCCAGCTGCTTACTGGCCTATCTCATCTGGAAACAGAGCACAGAGCAGAAAGATAGAGCTCTGCCATATCAACAAGGAGTGTAGGGCACCTGAGCAACTTTGGGGGTGAGAATCTATAAGGCCACTATTCTTCTGCCTGACCCAACTTGGATACAGCCAGGAAACCCAGCTGAGCAGGGTGCAGACTAAAACATCCACTGTCCAACATCCTAAAGAGGCCTCTGGGGAGCCATAGCAAACAACGTTTTGCTTAGAGCTCTCTTTAGTTGTTCCTCATCAGCCTGGCCAACATGGGACACATACAACAACCTCACTGGAGGAATTTCTAGGCCTGCTAACACCAGAAATAACCAGATGCAGAGAGGAAAACACAGGAAGTCTAGCAACAAAACTCAGGGCCATATAACAACACCAGAAACCAGTGATTCTTACACAGCAAGCCTTGGAGATATAAACACCCATGAATCACAAGAAGAAGACTTTAAATCTGAGGTGATGAAAATGATAGAAGTTATGAAAGAGGAAAATAAATCACTCAAAGAAACTCAGGAAAATACATTCAAACAGATGAAAGAATTGAATAAATCCTATAAAGATTTACAGAAAAATACATCCAAACAGATGAAGGAACTCAGTAAATCCTATAAGGAATTACAGAACCGTTCAATGAAATAGGAGAAAAAATATGAATAAGACTATTCATGACTTAAAGAGGAAATTAGAAGTAACAAAAAAAGCACAAGCTGAGCCAATATTTTAGTTGGAAAACATAGGGAAGAGAACAGGAATGATGAAAACAAGCCACACCTTCAAATTACAAGAAATGGAAGAGAGAACCTCTAGTTATTGGTAAGAAAACATTAAATCAAAAATAAAACATTAAAATTAAAAAGTTCTTGTCACAAAACACCCAGGAAATCTGGGACACGATAAAAATACCAAATCTAAGAATAATAGTAATAAAATAATGAGAAGACTTCAAGATAAATGTCCATAAAACAATTTCAACAAAATCATATAAGATGACTTTTCCATCCTAAAGAAATAAATGTCCATAAACATACAAGAAGCCTACAGAACTCCAAATTGATGCAACCAGAAAAGAAAATACTCCCACCACATAATATTCAAAACATTAAATATCCAGAACGAAAAAAGAATATTAAAAGTTGCAAGAGAAAACTGTCAAGCAACATATAAGGGCAAACTCATCAGAATTACACATATCATCTCAACAGAGATTATGAAAGCTAAAAAGACCTGGGTGGAAGTCATGCAAACATTAAGAGACCAGAGAGGCCAACCAAGACTACTATACCGAGCAAAATTTTTAATCAGCATTTAAGGAGAAAATAAAATATTCCATGACAAAACCAAGTTTAATTAGTACCTAACCAAAATCAAGCCCTAAAGAAGGTACTTGAAATAAAACTCCAACTCAAGTCGGCTAACTAAACCCAATAAAACATGGGAAATAAATAACTCCACATCCACAAATCCAAAACAGAAAAACACACACACTCTACCACCACCAACATGAAAATAAAATGAACTAACAACCACTTGTCATTAATATCTCTTAACATCAATGGCCTCAACTTCCCAGTATAAATATACAGGCTGACAGAATGGATGTGAAAACAGGATCCATCTTTCTTCTGCCTATAAGAGACACACCTCAGTAATAAAGATAAACATTACCTCACAGTAGAGGGTTTGAAAACTGTATTGCAAACAAATGGACCAATGAAGTAAGCTGGAATATCCACTCCAGTATCTGATAAAATAGAATATTAACCAAAATTAATCAAAAGAGATGGGCAAATTCACTTCATCCTCATCAAAGGAAAAAAAAAAAAAAAAAAAAAAAACAAGATGATATCACAATTTTTAACATCTATGCCCCAAAGGCAGGAGCACCCACATTTGCAAATGAAATGTTGCTAAATCTTAAATCTCACATTGATTATCACACATCAATAGTGAGAGACTTCACACACCTCTCTTCCCAAAAGACAGATCATCAAAACAGAAACTAAATGGAGAAACAAGGAAACTGATAGACATCATTAAACAAATGGACTTAACATTTCTATAGAACATTTCATCCAAACACAAAATAATACACTATCTTTTCAACACCTCACAGAACCTTCTTGACAATAAACCACATACTTTGTCACAAAGCAAACTTCTACAAATAAAAAAAAATTGAAATAATCACTTGCATCATATCAGACCATCACAGATTAAAACTGGAACTCAATGACATAAGAAACAACCAAAAGCCTACAAATACTTGGAAACTGAAGAAGTCCCTACTCAATGATATAGGGGTAATGGATGAAATAAAAAGAGAAATTAAAAACATCTAAGAATTCAATAAAACTGATGGCACAACATACCCAACCTTATGGGACTCAATGAAAGCAGTGATAATGCAATAGTTCATAGCACTAAGTTGCTACATAAAGAAACTGGAGAGATCTGATACTAGCAACTTAACAGCATACTTGAAAGTTATAGTACAAAAAGAAACAGACATACCCAAGAGAAATAGATGGCTGGAAATCATCAAACTCAGGGGTGAAATCAATAAACTGTAAACAAAGAAAACAATTCAAAGAATCAACACAACTAAGAGATTGTTCTTTGCGAGAATCAGGAAGATTGACAAACCTTTCCCAAAATTAATGAAAAGGCAAGGGAGATTATTCAAATCAACACAGTAAGAAATGAAAATGGAGACAGAATGACAGAGAGTCAGAAAATCCAAAGAATCAAGTCTTTCTTCAAATGCATATATGCCACAAAAATTCAAAGCCTACATGAAATGAACAATTTTCACGACAGCTACAAAAACCAAAATTGAACCAAAGTCAGATAAACAAATGGAATAATCCTATCACATCTAAGGAAATAGAGGTAGTCATCAAAAAACTCACAGAAAATAAATAGCTCAGGACAAAATTGATTCAGCACAGAATTGTACAAGACCATTAGAAAAGAGCCAATACCAATTCTATTCAAACTATTCAGTAAAATAGAAAGAGAAGGAAATTCAATCTATGATGCACAGTCACTTTGATACCTAAACTATAGAAAGATTCAAGAAATGTGAAAATACTCAATAAAATACTTGCAAGCTAAATTCAAGAACACATCAATACTACCATTCACCATGACCAAGGAGACTTTATCCCAGCCATGCAAGGGTGATTCAGTGTAATAAAATCCATTAATGTAATGTATAGTATAAATGTTACGAGCCATTTGTAAAAGCTTTCTGTCCATAAGCATTGCTCTCATACTCTCTGCTACAGCATAAGAATCACATACATGGCTAAGACTGTGATTAAGCAAGATGTTCTTCCAAGTATACACTCAAGGTATTCAGACTATCAGAAATAGTACACTATAGCCTCAAGGCTGAGAGTCAATTGATATTATACCACTTTTCCATGAGAATACCCATATTAACTCCTGATAGTGACCTTTTGCTTTGTTTCCCCATGGCTGAGATGTGTATGAAATCAACTGGTGTATAAAGCTGAGGTGTTCTGTGCTATTGACTGCAGGCCTTTCCAAGTCTATCCTCTGTTTCTGATTGTTCTTTGCTTCAGTTCTTTATTTATGTTGTTTTATTTCCCAGTCTCACTCAGGTCTAGTAACTGTTTGATATTGTTCAGAACGGGCTTTGGCAAGTGGTGCTCCAACAGGGACTCCTAGATAACAGATATTCAGTGAAGGACACCACAGCACAAAAGTGAGCTCATGTAAAATAAAAAGGTAAGAGTGTGTGGATAACCTCTTCAAAGTAAAAGTGGGCCAAGGAAATAGTTGCTTGCTGTTTGTACATATGCTTAACAAAATGCTTCAGGCCCAAGGAACAAAGGTAAGTCAATAACAGTTGTTCAAATTTTTTAAGTTTATAGCAAAGGAAGTGTTTGTTCATGGTTCTCTGAGGAGGAAACAATAAACTTGTAAACTTGGAATAATATAGAAGTTAAATTACAGGATAATTATGATGCTTTTACACCTGAGAAGGTTCTTTAAATACTTTTAGTTTGTGGGTTTATTAAGAGACAGTTTAGACCCCAGGCATGGTAGAAAAAAATCTAAACCAACATTGTGAGGAATGCCCCAATGCATGAGAAAAATGAAACTAAGACTTCCTCTCTGCCGCCCAAACCTGGGTAAATTCAGGCCACAGAGCAATTGGTACAAGAACAGTTTGATAGTGGATACATAGCTCCTTCTAATTTTCCCTGGAATCTGTTCAGGGATATATTGTCAAATTCATGAGACTGCTGTTTTTTCTTGCCCGTCATGATGTATTATTGTTGTCATGTCATATTTTGTTTCTACATCTGTAAATTAGTTTAATTGTTTAAATATTATCTTATCTTTTATATTCTGAGAAAAAGGCCAAACTTCAGCTGATTACCATTTCTCTCAGTCATTTCATATCCTCAAGAAAAGAGCCAGCAAAAACTGATAACACTACCTCTGTCCTTGGAACCAGGTATTTACAGCTGAGAGTTTCCAGCTTAGATCAAACGGGAAACAAGCCTAGAGCCACCAAAACACCTAATGTTATGCTTTGATCCGTGGCAATACCAAAAGACTTAATGTAGTAAGTATAAGATAACCACCCACAACAAGGAAAAGTAGGTGGCTGAATAATGAGAGTTAATGTTGTGGTTCTACTTAAAGAAATCAAATGACTGATACTGTTAAAATTTGTTTTTATTATATAAAAATTATAATTGTGCTCTATGACTTCACTTTTTTAAAATGGATACTATGATGTAGTATTTGCTTATAAAATAAAGGTATTTTATTAACACATTTACAACATGTGTTTTAAGAAAACATGGATTGCTTATTGCTTCAGAGAATATTCAGTATCAACTCAAGTTGTTGAATTATGGGCTGTGATGTCTGTCTTTGGTATAATGGCTAAGGCTTGTTTTAATTTATATACCGATAGTTAATATATAGCTTGAGCCTTACAGATTTTAGAACTGTTTCATATATTGAGACTGCTGATATTCAAATACAATTGTTGTTCTCTCAAACACAGTGATGTTTACAGGCAAGGACTCATCCTTGTTATATCTGTTATATTCAAGTTCTTTCAGGATTGTGTGGTCCGTTAGAAAAAGGAAATGATACGGCAGATCAAGCTACTAGACATGTATATTTTACTCAGGTGGAACGTGCTCAAAAATCTGGTGCCTCATATTTGACCATGTCTCCTGGAGGTGGAGACCCGGTGGCACTCAGAGGAAGGATAGCAGGCTACCTAGAAGAGACTTGATACCCTATGAGCATATAATGGGTGGGGGATTCCCCTCAGACACAGTCATAGGGGAGGAGAATAAGGGGAAAATGAGAGGGATGGAAGAATAGGAGGATACAAGGGATGGGATTACCATTGAGATGTAACAAGAATAAATTAATAAAAAAATCTCATGATTTGCAGCATCAAAATAGTCAAAGTTTAAGAAAGCAGTTTCATATTACTAAAGAGGCTTCTAGACAAAATGTTAAACAATATTCTCCTTGTCCACAATTTCATCCTATTCCTCAATATGGAATAAATCCTAGGGGTTTCATTCCTAGTCAAGTAGGGTAAGTGGATGTTACTCATATAGCAGAGTTTGAAAAATTAAAATGTGTGCATGTTACTATTGATACTTATTCAATATTTATAATAGCTATAGCACAAACAGTAGAAGCAAATAAATATGTTGTTTCTCATTGCCCAAAGTGTTTTGCTATATTTAGTATACCTGCTGTTATAAAACCAGATAATGGTACAGTGTATACAAGCCAAAAGTTTCAACACGTTTGTGCTAAATTATCAATCTGTCATAAGACTTGAATTCCTGATAATCCCCAAGGCCAAGTAATTGTGGAACTTGCTCATGGCACTTTAAAAATTCGATTACATAAAATCAAAAATGGGGAATTATACTCCTCCTCTCCTCATAATAGTTTAAATCATGATCATTTTCTTTAAAAATTTTAAAATGTGGATGCTATTGGTCACTGTACTGCAGAGTTTACAGCATCCTAAAACTCAGAATACGTATGTTCATCTTAAATGGAAAGATCCTCTTACAGGTGATGTTATGGCCACAATCCAGTGTTAATTCGGGGAAGAGGGTACGTTTGTGTTTTTCCACCAAATTCTAAAAATGCTAGATGGTTGCTGTAAAGGTTGGTGTGTTTCCCTGGAGCTGAATATAAGATGTCTGATTCTATGGATGATTCGAACAATATGTCAGATGATGCAAGCTGATGGAGAGCTATATTGGAACTAGGCTCCATACCCTCCACTTTTACATCCTGCAGTTTGGGAAGATGAGAAATCATGGTACTGGTGAATCATAATGCTTGTTTCCACATCATAACTTAATACAGTCAGATATACAACAATTATCAAGATTTAATTATTCAGGTTCTGAAAAGGGTTGCCCATTAGTTTTGCAAAAAATACTTCACTTGGTTTTGTTGGAGTCTATAATTATACTATTATCGAATGTGGAGGAATGTGTACCAATGGTGAACTGTTACTTTCCAAAGGAAATCAAGTCTAGGAGTTACTCTATCCAAGCAAGTAAATGACTTGTTTACAAAAGAACTTCAAACCTCTGAAGAAAGAGATTGAAGATGACATTAGAAAATTGAAAGATCTCCTTTGTTCATTGATCAGGAGAATTAACATAGTAAAAATGACTCTCTTACCAAAAACAATGTACAGATTCAATGCAATCTCTATCAAAATACCTACACAATATTTAAAGACAATGAAAGATCAATTCTCAACTTCATATGGAAAAACAAAATACACAGAATGGTTAAAACAATCCTGTACAAAAAAAAAGATACTCTGGAGGAATCTCTATACCTGGTCTAAACTGTACTATATAACAACAGTAATTAAAACAGCATTGTACTGGCACAGCAATAGGCTGGTTGATAAATGGAATCAAATAGAAGACCCAGTGATGAATCCACACACATATGGTCATTTGATTTTTGACAAATAATCAAAATCTATTCAATAGCAAAAGGATATCATCTTCAACAAATGGTGCTTGTCTAACTGGATGTCTGCATGTAGAAAATGCAATTAGACCAATATTAATCACCATGCACAAAATTCAAGTCCAAATAGGTTAACGACCTCAACAGAAAACAGGAGACACTAAATCCATTAGAAGAAAAAGTGGGGAAGAGCCTGGAACACATTGGCACAAGATACAACTTCCTGAACAGCCCAGGCCTTAAGGTCAACCATCAATAAATGGGACCTCATGAGACTGAGAAGCTTCTGTAAGGCAGAAGACACTGCCAGTAGAACATAGTGACAGCTCACAGACTGGAAAAAGATCTTTACCAGCCTTACATTCGACAAAGGTCTAATATCCAATATATATATATATATATATATATATATATATATATATATATATATAAACTCAAGAAATAAAACACCATCAGACACAATAACCCAATTAAAAAATGGGGTTAAGAACTAAACAGAATTCTCCACAGAGGAATATTGAATGGTTGAGAAACACTTAAAGAAAGGCTTAACATCTTTAGTCATCAGAGAAATGCAAATCAAATTGACTCTGAGATTCCTACTTACACACATCAGGATGGCTAAGGTCAAAACCTCAAGTGACTGCACATGCTGGTGAGGATATGGAGAAAGGGGAAAACTCCTTCATTGCTGGTCGGAATGCAAACTTGTACAACCACATTGGAAATCTATCTGGCATTATCTCAGAAAACTGGGCATATGGCTTCCTCAAGACCCAGCTCTTCCACTCCTTGTAATATACCCAGAAGATTCTCCACCACACAGCAAGGACATATGCTCAACCATGTTCATACCAGCCTTATTCATAATAGCCAGAATCTGGTAACAACTTAAATGTCCCTCAGTCAAAGAATGGAGAAAGAAACTGTGGTACATTCACATCATGGAATATTACTCAGCTATTAAAAAGAAGGAAACCCAGAAATTAGTGGAAAAATGGGTGGAACTAGAAAAGATCATACTGAGTGCGTTAACACAGAAGCAGAATAACTCACATGCTATATACTCACTTATTATTGCACACTAGCCCTAGAGACATGTCCCATGAAAGTCTTCACTTACCAGGAGATTATGAAAGCTGTCAGAAATCCTAATGGGACTGTAGGTGAGAGAAGTATGGGAGGATGGGGAAATAGAAGGATCTAGAGGTTCCTAGAAACCTACAAAAAGAACATCAGGAAGTGTAGGCCTGGGCCCAGAGGTTCTACTCAAATTGCTGTACCTACCAAGGACAATACGTGCAGTAAACCTGGAGCACCTACTCATATCTAGCCAATGGACAAGACACTCTCCACAGTTAAGTGGATAGTGGGGACTGACTCCAACATGAACTCTGATGCCCAATATTTGACCACTTCCTCATGTTGAGAGGCCTGGTTGCATTCAGAGAAAGGATAAGCAGGCTACCAAGAAGAGACTTGTTAGCCTAAGATCGTATAATGATGGAGGAACTTACCTTCAGTCGCAGACACAGGGGAGGGGAATACTGTAAAAGTGGGAGTGAGGGAGGAATGCAGGGATACAAGGTATATGATAAAAATTTAGATGTAAACTGAATAAATTAATTAAATAAAAATGAGGGGAGAAAAGAACTGAAGAAGGTGACCATCACCAAACCAAATTGTCCAATTAAAAATGGGGTACAGAATTAAATAGAAAATTCCACACACATAAATACCAAATGACTGAAAAACACTAAAGAAATTCTCAACATCCAGATTTATCTGGGAAATGCAATTTAAAACGATTCTGAGATTCTATATTACAGCTATCCAAATGGCTAATATAAAAACTCAGGTGATAGCACATGCTGTCCAGGATATGGAGAAAGGGGAACTCTCCTCCATTGCTGGTGGGATGTAAACTTGTAAAACCATGATGGAAATTAATCTGATCCTTTCTCAGGAAATTGAAAGTAATTCTACCTCAGGACCCAGCCAAAGCACTCCTGGGATCATACCCAAAGATGTTCCACCATAAAACAAAGACATTTGCTCAACTATGTCCATAGTATACAGAATATGGAAACAACCTAGATGTCCCTCAACAGAAGAATGGATAAAGGAACTGTGGTACATTTACACAATGAGAGACTATTCAGCTATTAAAAACAAGGAAATCTTGAAATTGGCTAGCAAGTGGATGGAACTAGAAAAGATAATTAAGAGTGAGGTAACAGACAGTCAGAAAGACACCCATGTCATATACTCACTCATAAGCATATATTATCCACATAGTAGAGGATAACAACACTACAACACAGAGACTGAAATATCAACCAAGGACCAGGTATGATGTGGACTTATATTCTCTGCTCAGATAGTAGCACAGACTTCTTGGTGGTACCACTTGTGGAGAGTAGGGACTACTTTGGACATGCTTTCTGGCCATCAAACTTAGATCACTTCCCCTAGTAGGACAGCCTTGCCAAGCTACAGAGGAAGAGTTTACAGGTAGTACAGATAAGACTTATAGGCTGATGCAGGATGGTATGGGAGCAGGGCCCCTATTTCTGAGGACTAAGAGAGAGAGGGAGAGGGGTGAGGGATTAAAGGATGATCTGGGAGGGATAAGGGAGGGGCATAGAATCAGGATGTGAGGAATTTTTAATGCATAACAAGCAGATAACTTATATTGGTAATTCCACTATATACTATATGGGAATAGCTCTGGGTGGCTGAGATATGAATGTCTGGAAATAGACAATGCTTTCTCTTGGCTAAGAACCTCATTGGATTAGTATTCAATTCCATTCTTTATATGGCATGAATAAAGATCACAGATGTCTTTTTTTCTGCTCATACAATGAGCAGAAAACCAGCCTTATTTGTTGTGTACATCATGTACACCTTAAACACTTATTATTTTAAGACTGTATAATGCTTGGAAGAAATTATATGCTTTCAGAAAAAAAGACCTGGACATTGAGATTAGATCAGACCAGACACGATTCATTCCTCTCAGCATGCTGGACACTGACATGCTGTATCCCTCAGGTTCCAGCATCAATTGCTTCAATTGCTGTTCCTCATCAGAATACAAGAGCTCCCAGGACACTTTCAAAGAAACCTTCCAATCCCAATTGGTCCAGCCTTTTAGACTGTCCCACACAGGACTCTAATTAAGACTGGAATTTCTCAACATTTAGAAACTGGACCACAAATGTTATTACTAGCTTGTTTAACCATTTTCCAAATTTTATTTCGGTCCCTACAAAAGTATTATTTGTCTCAAATAAGCAGGAAGAAATTTTAAGAGAATGAGGCCCAATTTCCTTTAAGGGGGATCAGGTAGGTTTTTGGTTGCTTTCTTGCTTTATAGAGGTTTATTATCAATGGGAGTTGGTTACAAGTTATTATTGGTCTTTCTAAGAGAGAAAACAAAGTTAGACTCAAAGATGTCTCTTTTTTCCTTTCTTTCTTTGATTTGGAGATAGGGGTTAAAAAGAAAGATTGGGGAATATAGAAATATATAGAGAAGATAAAAAATGTAGATTTTTTTATTAATTTAAGCAAATAATTTTTATTTAGCTTTCCATTGTGCAAGTGACTAAAACAAAGTGGACTGAAAGCTTTGACAGTGGTCATATCTGAGGAAGTGTGACAGTTCCACTACTCCTCAACTTAATACCTCAGTTGTCACTCAAAAGGTTATTTTTAATTCACTGGTAAAAAAATTTGGATATGGATGCAAAATAAGTTTAATTTTAGATTCAGTGATATATAGAATTCAAGTGGAAGATTACTCTTAGCACACACAATATATATTAGAATATATATTAGAATAATTATATTCTAATAAGTGGTATTGTACACAAATAAATTAATTATAATACAAGGTTTACTTCCAGTTACTTCCAGTATTTTGAAAGTGCTGTTGCAGGCTGTTTAGATAAATAAGTTATATAAGATAAATTGTTATTTGATGATATCCTGGTCATATTAATTATTATCCTACTTTTATCACAAGAATATACATCTTAGCTATAACAGGTAGATATGATTCTATAGAAAGCTAAGGTAAAATAGTTAGATAAGATCTTCAAAAACACCAAAGACATATACAATGCAGCATTTAAAATATTTTTTATTATTTTAAAAATTCACTTATAATGAGACAAGTTAACCCTTGACAACACCCTACCTACTTCAAAAAGTATGATGAACATCAAAGATCCTGCTCATCGAGATAGGTTCAATGTGGCAAACAAGCCCCTTGGCATAATGTCATTTCTACCACAGACAGAATTCCGCCTAAGAGGGCAAGTTGGAGACAGGCAAATTTGATGGCCAAACTCTGCCAAGATAGGTTAAAAAAATCATCAATAGTTCCTGACTCACAAATATGTCTGTCTAATATATTGGGCCAGAAAGCTGAGGGTGATGCTTCAATGTTATAGAGCATTTTGGGGGACCATTTAGGTAGCACACTGTCTCTGTTTTCTTCTCATTTGGAAAGACAGCAACCTGATGTCCCAGAATACTCAGTTAATTAAGTTTATTTCTTCTCATGTCTCTGATGATGTTAAAGACCCGGTAGTTTAGTTTTACAATGAAGCTTAGTTATTTAGGCATTAAAGTGTTTATAGGTCTAGATAGTTGTTTTAAGTTGAGACTGAAAAGATGTGATGTAGAGTAATTTGCATTTAAAAAAAATTTTTTTTTTCGTTTTTCAAGACAGGGTTTCTCTGTGTAGCCTTGGCCATCCTGGACTCACTTTGTAGACCAGGCTGGCCTCGAACTCACAGCGATCCGCCTGCCTCTGCCTCCCGAGTGCTGGGATTAAAGGTGTGCGCCACCATGCCCGGCTCGCTTTTAAATTTTTATATGCACCAAGATAGGAAAGAAGTTTTCTTCATGACTGTCAAACACAAATAATCAAAACACCAAGAATGTAATATTTATATAACTCCTGATTGTGTTGATTTATTTTCTGTTATAGGTAGTTAGTTATATATATATGTATAACAGTATAAATGTATATGTAAAAACTAAAAAATATTTAATAAAAATGTAAACAAAATAAAAACCAAGTGTCTCCTACTTGGAATTTTTTTTTTTTTTTTTTTGGTCATTTTAGTCTGTCATATTGATTCCAGTCTTTTCTTTTTCTCCATTTTCCTGGCTTTTCCTTTATTTCCCCTTTTGTTAGCTTAGCTCAGACTCTTGCTTCTAGATTGAATGTATAAGATTCAGTATTTGAATTAAAACATAGTTATGTGTTTCTTGTCTGTCTTATACTGACAGAGCGAGCTAGCCAACCTGGCACTATTTCATGTCCCATGCTGCCTTCCCCTGCAGTAGCGGGAGATCCTCTGGCAGACAGCATGAGAATCTGACTCCCATCAGCCCAAGAATACGCAGGTGCCCACATTCAGCTCCCTTGTTTCTCAGTCCCATGTAACCAGATCTCAGAATGAGCCTTCTTCCAGCCAGCTTCCACAGAGCTCTGAGTGTCAGAGGCAGTTGGGCCTGCTTAGCTTCCCAGGTATGCCAGAAAGCCAAACAAAACAGGCTTACATAAGCAGAAATCACCATGTATGTATCCATGTATACATGCAATCAAAACACTCATGTAAATAACAATTAATATTTTAAAGATTAAAACTCCTCAGTGAAACTGCATCTGTTAAATTTAAAAGAAAAGGTTTCCCTATTAACCCACTTTACTTTCTCCTCTATCCCTACTTATATTCACAAAGCTCCCCTCTTTTGGTTTGCTGAATTTCTTCAAATCTTACCTTCAATTTAATTTCCTCAAGGGCACATTTGGATGTTCCAGCTTACCTGGAAGATATTCATTTTATTACTTCCATTGCAACCATGCACACTTGTGTTGCAACTTTTAGCACTGAAATGACTAGCCAATTATTTCCTAGCCCCTAAGCTTTCCACCATGCCTGTAGTTCATGTAATACATCTTGCTAGGTAATCATCACTTCTCCAACTACGTATGAGATTTTATTTTTAGGCTGAAAAAAAATACTTGGACCTAATGTCATTGGCAACTTCTTGAAATGAGTAACACACATTAAAGCCAGACACTAACTCCTTTTCATAGCTAAGTATACAGAGCTAAGACGAAGACATGGTGTCTCAAACTCATTTATAAGAGTAATTAAGTTGTTTTTTATTAAATAAATATCTTTTCAACAATCCAGCACAAAATTCCATTAAATAGAATCCAAATTCTCCATTAATATCAAACTTAAGACAATAAAAGTCATTTCTTATGGCAATTGGGAGATGTATTTTTTTCAGATTATAGAGTGAACATTCAAAACATTGAGTGAAGAAAGTTTTTAAATGAGCTTCAAGTTATAGTACGGTCAGTTAGATAAAGAATTTTTTAATGACATAAATGGCTTCATAGTTCCCTCATTAGACAGGGTCTACAGTGCATCTGGAGAAGCATGAAGTAGGGTGCTGTCTATGGTGCAGATCTCACACTCTATAAGGCAATCTGCACTTTTTTTTAATGATGACTTCCACTTGGAATTTCCACAACAGTGACAAGTTAAAATAGCAACATGAAGCAAACATATCTTACAAGTAATACGCTGCCAACATAAAGAAGAAAAATCTTAGTTTAAGATTGAAAATTCTTGCTAGAAAATCATTAGATCATTCCCTCATTCATCAACTTGCTCAGCATTTTAGGCATTGGATACAGTAATTCAAATAACCCATGACAAAGAGGTAATGTATCTTAGTTGAGGTAGTAAGAATTGCTGAAACTGATACAAAATGAGATAAATAGGGCACATAACCTACTCTGAGAAATATGAAAATGTATTTAATTTATTTTTTGACATTTCCTACAAGTATGCAATATATTTTGCCCTTTACCATCGCTATTCTACCTTTCCATTTTTCCAGATACTACTAACACATCCCACACTAGAAAGTGTGTGTGAGTGTGTGTGTGTGTGTGTGTGTGTGTGTGTGTGTGTGTGTGTGTGTGTGTGTGTGTTTGGCAGACTGTGGGGAAAACAAATAAGGTAAAATTGTATTATAGGCCAAATTAATAAATATCACATATAAATGAATCCAAGAGATATGAGACACTGTGATTTGTTTGTAAGGCTTACAGCTTCATATTTTGTTAGAAGAGATATTACTGGTGAGATTTAGATTATTACACAAAGCCTTATCAGGCCTTGTACCATGTCATTCATTATGGGGCTTCAATGCACTACCTCAGCAGAGCAAGAACTGACCTTGACAGACTCATGGAACAGAATGTCGATATAAATGCCCTTTGTGACAATGTCTTGATCTTGTATGTGAACAACAGTATTTTTTAAAGTGTTCCTCAAGGTTTTCTTTTTCTCTTATTAAACTTTAAATGAAAATATATGTTTCTCAGCCATTTGATATTCCTCTGTTGAGAATTCTTTTTTTTAGTTCCAAGCCCCATTTCTCAATTGGGTTATTTGTTTTGGTGGTGTTTAATTTCTTGGGTTCCTTTTATATTTTAGATATTAGACCTTTGTCAGATGTAGGGTTGATGAACATCTTTTCCCAGTCTGCAGGCTGTCATTTTGTTCTCTGGACAGCGTCTCTCACCTTACAGAAGCTTCTCAGCCTCATGAGGTCCCATTTATTAATGGTTGACATTAAGGCCTGGGCCGTTGGTGTTCTGTTCAGGACTTTGTCTCCTGTGCCAATATGTTCCAGGCTCTTCCCTACTTTTTCCTCTAAGTGACTTAGTGTCTCTGGTTTTATGTTGAGGTCTTTAATCCACTTGGATTTGAGTTTTGTGCAAGGGGGAGACCTGGTGTTACTCAGAGGAAGGACAGCAGGTTGCCAAGAAGAGACTTGATACCCTATGAGCATATACAGGGAGAGGTAATCCCCCTCAGGAACAGTCATAGGGGAGGGGAATAATGGGGAAATGGGGGGGAGGGAAGAATGGGAGAATACAAGGGATGGGATAAACATTGAGATGTAACAAGAATAAATTAATAAAAAAAGAAAAAAAATATGAAAGAAAATCAAGTACCTAAGCTGGTGTACAAGTTCAAGTATAAATTTTCTTTTCTTAGAACAATGTGATATTTACTGTGATGCTTCAAGTTTCAATTTAAATACGTCTGGCATTTTTTTTTCAGGTATGACATAGGAGTTGGTATTGTAGAAATCTGCAAGATCATGCCCTTCTCCAGGGTTATGAGGCTGATCTTCAAGAACATTTGCCAAATTTATGCAAGTGCTAATCAAACTACCTAATGAAGTGAATTCACTGGAAGATACTTTGTTGCAAAGATGTTTGCCTTTAAAAATTAATATAGATAGAGATCAGATTTTTCTCATTGTTTAGATTAATGATTTGGGGTAAATGATTAAATTCTATTCATCTGTAATTCATTCCAATGAACTAGATCAGTTAATATCTGTCTTGCTGAATATCCTTTTAAATTGTGTGAAGTAGGCTACATGCTGACTGGTAGGAATTAAAATTACATTAAACTCTTATTCTTCTTAAAATTGTCTCCCAGTTTGGAAGTGCATTGACCTCAATCACAGAGAAATGAAATAATCAGTAAGTAGCATCTGTAGTTAACAATAAAGACACATTGCAACCATTGTCTTAGTAACTAAAACCAGGCATTTATTCAACAAACCAACGCTACTGGAGGAAGCGTGTATGTGTTCCAATGTCATCAGGCAAAGGTGTGGTGAATAAAACAGTTTCCTTTTGAAATAAAAAAAAAATGTTTCCAAATCAGTACAACTTGTCCTTAAAACTCAAAAAACCATTTTTTTTCTCTTATTAGATAGCTAAACCAATTCCTAATCTTTTTATTTGTTGTGAATAATTATCACATGGTGGTCCTATTTCCTCCCAGTTCTGATTATCAACTGAAAGACATTTGATTACTAATTAAATAATTTAGGAAATATTCAAATCATATAAGTTTGTAATAAGTGGATACAAGATAATAAAGTACTGCACTCAAAGAAAATTGAAGACAGTTGTATAGATGGGTAAAGAAAAGGAAAGTCTAAAACTGGGAAGGTGGTCATTCCTTAGAAAAGAACACAAGTGAGAACAGAGCTGCTCAAGTTGACAAGTCTCCCAAGTCTGCTCTTTTATTTTGAAATACCTTCTCTAATTCTTGATTTGTATTTTATAGTTCCAAAGAGTTAGTCTGCTTTAGATAGGGGCTTATGTGTAGTGATTTCCTATGGACCACTAAAGGTCAAAATGAGCTAGTTTGGTAATGGAGAAAATGTCCATAGACTATGATCTGAACTGAACAGTGTCAACTCACTTCTGTTGAGTTTAGATGTCACAGAAAACACTGCATAGCAGTGCTCCTGCCAAGCAAGAACAGAAGAATCATTGGTGATATTACTCTTTCATTTGGTTTGGTAACAGCCTTCAGGTAATTAAAGGTCTGATATTTCTTCACATTCAGGATCAACATCCACACAGATCATGTGAAATTCAATGTGTAAGCAAAATCTAGAACAGAGAGTTTTATATTTTTACACAGTAACATATCTCTGTTACTCTAATAATGAGCAGCAAAAAAATTTCAAAATGGTACCTAGTGTTTGGTCTAGGTTATTTCAGAAAAATTAAAGCAATTTTAAATTAAAATTAAAGATTACATTAGGCAATATATTTTTATAAAACTAAAATTAACGGTATCTCTGTTTGTGTCACATCCAGACTTCTTGTTTTCTGAACACCATACTTCTGTTATAAAATTTTAATTTGCCTAATCTTAGATATATAGCTTTAGAAAGATATTTAGCTGCTGTTTAATTTGAAATAGACACATAGCTCAATGTCTGACTGTTTTTACAGGGAGTATAGTAATTAAAATAATTGAATATGTATTGTACCCTGAACTGACAAATCACACGGACTAGAACTTCTTAGATTTTAATCTCTGGTATCATTTAATTAAGCCCCCCCAAGTCATACCATAGCTACTTCTGAAAAGGAGATGAGTATATAATGCTTTTAAAATTTTTACATTGACCTATATCTATATTCAAAATTAACCAGTCTCCTCAGGATATACTCAAAGGAAACACTGTAGAAATTCAATATCATGAAAATTTAGAGTAGGGAAATTTCCAGACGTTTTTATTACTGGTAGATAGCTACATTCTCATCATAGATTTGTAATATCTGAACACCTTGTAACATGACTTTATTTTAATAAAATTTATAATTCAGTATGCATTCATTTTTCCCTGTTGAGATAAGTATCTATGTTTAAGACAGTGTATGTGAAAACACTATGTATATACATTTAGACACTGATGTACTACACGACAATAACAGCAACAGCAAATCATTTCAAAATACAACAGGAAACTAAAACATATTTTTAAAGAAACCCTAACCTGCAATTGTGCACAATGGAATAAGCTGAGCAAACAATCTGTTTTCAAGGCTACTGTTATTATTGGCATGGAATATTTCTTAAAATATAGGAAAAAATAATCTTAAAAATTATTTTCACACATTATACTGAAAGCAAACTATTGGAAAGGAATTGTATAACTCATCAAAGCATGTATACAAATGGGAGGAGATTCGTAGCAAATCTAATATCCACCCATGATGAATAAAAATTGTGAACAGCAGCCTAGAAAAACTAGGAAATATTCATGATTATCCTGAGAGGGTTTGTCTCATAGGCTCTGATTATCACTAACATGCATTGATTTCAGAATCAGTTTTTGCTGCAAAACTATTGTTTACTGAATTTATACAATTTTTGTAATACAATAGCCAATCACTGTCACCCTTTAAGAAAAATGGCTCTGGAATGTTAAGCAAGCAGCACTCAGTCAAGAGCTCTGCTGCTTAGAAATTGGAGATGCAATATTCACTTTGGAAATTCTGAAGATGGTTACCACCAACTTTTATTTTAAATCCTCAGAACACGCTTTGTAACTGCCTTGGCTATTACAGGTTGAAATATTAAACTGATTCCATTTACTTGTATGTATATTGACCATGGTTAAATTAATATACAGAAGACATGGATCAAAGATGGTATGTTTGTGAAGTGTAATAATTGAGGAAGCCTATGTCACACACTCATGCTTCTACTCATTTCATTCCTATCACTCTCTCCCACCTTTTGGTTCCATTATCTACAGATAACAGAATGTGCTAAGAGGTAAACAGAGTTTAGCGCCACATGTTTGCACCTTTGGACAACACTGATCTCTAGTGTTCCAGAAAGTAGATAAACTAGCTCAGTAGCAAAGCTAACTGCACGCCCCTGGCTCTTAGGTCTTTTTCTTGGCCATGGGAATAATTTCAAGAATGGGAGATGAAGAGAAGGAGGAAAGGGGAAGAGAGAATGGAAAGGTTACAAAGCAGATGAGAAAATTCAATTTACCTGAATGTTACCTGTGTCAATATACTGTCTTGTCACAGATATTAGGATAAGTCATAGGGGCTTTTTTTTTTGCCAAAGTTCCGAAGATCTCTGGCTGATAAACACTGTCCCCAAATATTATGTATGTCTAGGTATAGTGCTGTTTAGATATCCACCATTTTACCTAGAGTGTTTTTTTTTTCTTTATTTCTCAGCTCTAAGAAAACTCATACAAGGAAAAATTTTTCCCACAGAGAATGTTGAAAGAGGACATCTGGCTAATGGCTTTAGACAATGATAGAGTTTTTTTGCTCTGACTGTGAGCACCCAAGCAGAAATTGCATATAAGAAAGATAAGACCTGGACATAACAGTACTTGGCTAGATACTGTTGCCTGCAGAAACATTTCTTTAGAATCTGTGTTGAGAGCAATAGAAGTTGGGCTTGGAACATCATGCTTTACAGATATTTTAGAATAGAGGGCCCCTTGGTAGTTAGCCTAGGATTGGATAGCATACCTGTTGGTCTGGCACTGGAAGGGGGTCAAGTTTATTCTTTAGGGAATATATAGTTCAAGCTATGTTGCTATGTGCATCTTGTAAACACATTGGCTTTAGCCTGGAGAAATTTATGCTTTAACTTTCCCATGTATTGTTTAAAAGATAATGAGCAGGATATGCTTACCATTGTTTGGAAATTAACTGATTTTTGTTTTATGTTTTGTTGTTGGTTACAGAATTTTTTTTATTTCCTTGTTACTTTGTTGAAATTTTATTTTCTTAGTGATTGTAAACGATGAAAAGAATCATGATATAATCTGTAATTTAAAAAATTGAACTTGATTTGACCATGTCCCCTTGAGGGAGAGACATGGTGGCACTCAGAGGAAGGACAGCAGGTTACTGAGAAGAGACTTGATACACTATGAGCACATAAAGGGGGAGGTAATCCCCCTCAGGAACAGTCATAGGGGAGGGGAATAAGGGGAAAAGGGGAGGGAGGGAAGAATGGGAGGACACAGGGATGGGATAACCATTGAGATGTAACAAAAATAAATTAATAATAAAATATTAAAAAACATACTGGAGTTGGTTTAAAGAGAGAGAGAATAAAAGGCAAGTAACAGACATGAGAGAGTAAGCTGGAAAGATATGAGGAATAGCAAGAGATACAGTGAGATGGGGAAAAGTAAGAGAGATAGATGGGGAGTGAAAAGAGAAGTAGAAAGATGGACAACAGGAAGCCAGAAAATTAGAAAGATAGGTAAGAAGAAGCAAAGAGAAAGAAGATAGGCCACAGTAAGCAAAAAGATAGTTATTTAGATAGAAAGACAGCAAACAAGTAAGAAGCTAAGAGCAAGGAGTCTGACAGAGACAGAGACAGAGACAGATTGAGAGACAGAAGAAAAGTTCTCTTGGGCTTTTAAGACCTTCAGCTTATACAGCATATACCAGAGTCTCCAGGTATTTCTTTCTCCTCTGTTCCTCAACCTTTCCTCAACAACAAGCTCCTCTGGTTTCCTTTAACCAGCTGTTCAACTTTAGCTCAATTCTCCTTACCACGGATCTACATGTCTTCTCTCATCTTTGCCATTTCTGGAGCTGATCTTGGGGAGTAGCAATCTCTAAAATAATTTACAAGTATATCCCATGCAGAGAGAAGGTAACCTCCTTTGCCCTCCTTTATTACATAAACTTTAAAAAATATTACAATTACAGCTTGTCAGCTTTGCAGTCTTTGGATCACAGAAACAGTAACTGTAAACATTTACTACATGTCTTCTTTCTGGAATGCAAACTCTCAGACAAGATCCTCTAAGTATTAATCAATCAGGTAGAAGTAGTAGGAAGTCTACTCAACGTTTTTTTTTTTTGTTTTAGTTGTATTGCCAATAGAAATTATAAAAGTGGAATCAAATTGTTAAAATCTGTATAATATTTCTGAAGTTCAGTGTAAGAATAGGTGAAGGAACAAACACAGAAACTGTTGTAAGCTATCCTTTCAAATAATGCACATAGCTTAATTGTATCTTTTCTCACTTAGGAGTTCCCAGGGTGGAAAAACTTTCCTCCTCTGCTGAGAGAATTAGCCGAGAAATTGAGCTTGTACCTTTCACAGCTTTAGTGATGTATTGAAGTTTGACAAACTTGATTCTTTAAATACACAGTTCAAAGGGCCGAGTTATGGGAGTTCCTTCCTATTAAATTAAGTGTTTTGTGCTTTCTGGGGTGAAAATGTGGACAACATAGTGCATACTCACTATCCTTTTACTGTCACCAGGATTTTGAGGAGGAAGTGTGTACTAAAATTCTTCCTTCTCTAATAGGGCAGCCTTTGAACCCTGGGGCTACAGTTCTTAGATAAAAATTCCTAATCCACAACATGCTTTACAAAATTCGCTAACTTAAGGCTAAGCCCATGGAAAAAATTAGGTGCTTAGGATGGAGGTTGGTTGGTGTAGATGTGTTCTGTGAGCACTGCAATTTGGGGGGATCTACAGTACACTGCTATCATGGAGCTTAGTGGCTCTGGATCATCTCTGAGTCTAGAGGCTTGCACCTGGCCAGAGCATGCCTGGCTGTGATTAAGAACCCAGACCTAACAGCAGACAAAGCAAACTTTATTCTTCCAAAGAAGTGTAAGCAATCCAGAAGAAGTTTATCAGACTGCTGTTAAATTTTGGGATGGCTAGAATAGTTAAACTGCACTGCTTAGGGTTTTCACCCTGTTCTTTTCTTTTACCCAGAGCATATACAGTCGGACAGAGGTTATTCAGAGTAACACCTTATCCCACATCTTCTTCCCGCCTCCAGCTCCAAGTACTTACAGTTTGTTGCTGCTATTCCTAAATGTCAAAAGCCAGAGAGCAGGAAAGTAAAAACGCTTGTTAGTCTTGGTACAGAATCCATTTCTCCCAGTGAGGGAGCTCTTCCAGGGAAATCCCGAATACACATGCACCAGCTTTGGCTTTTCCCTCATTTCCTTCCTTCCTTCCTTCCTTCCTACCTTCCTTCCTTCTGTTCTCTCTCTCTCTCTCTCTCTCTCTCTCTCTCTCTCTCTCTCTCTCTCCCCCTCTCCCTCCCTCCCTCTCTGTCTCTCTCCTATCCTATCCTATGCTCTCCGGACCCCTTTCCACACCCCATAAACAGACACTTTTCTCCTTCACTCCATCCTGCTCCTCATACACTCCACAGAAAACACAGCAGGGCTTCCTTGGAGCTGAGAGCTGTGATCGAGATTTAAAGTTCCTGCGACTGTCCTTTTCTGTGCTTGCCTTTCTCGCTTGCCTGGGATTTCTCTGTATTCCCTTTCTTAAAGATCACATCCGAACTAGAAGGTGGACCTTGGTGCTCAGCTCTGCCAAGGGCCAAACCACCTCTTTGCGGCACTAGGCTGGATTCAGCACAACGGTGGCGGACAGCTCCTAATGGAAGCAGCTTGCGCGGCACCGCCCCCTACACGGACCCGCCCTGCGCTGGCCAGTAAGAATGGCCTGGGAATGTCTGTGGTCACTTACGCTTCCTTTAGCAAATGCTCAGCTGTGCTTAGGCTAGTAGATGGTGAAGCACCCTCACTCCCTCCAAACATTCCAGCGTCTTGAAGTACTTACCGTATATCTTTCACTTCCTCACAAATTATGGGACAGATATTGACATTTAAAGCAGGTTTTGGAACAACGCTGCTGAAGCGATGCCTAAAGAAGTTGGAAGAAAGAAGCCTTAATAGAAAAGATTTTCCCATGGAGAGCTTGGAAATGACCTAACCTGATGTCTAACGCCTTTTGCTTCGTTTTACAAAAAGAGTCAGAGAAAGCTTGAATTGTGCAATTCAGTTTCCCCTGCAGGGATGGGTAATTGATTGGTATTGATCTACTTTGGATTTCTGGCTGAGCCAGTCAGGGATGTGACTGCTCCCTTAGACTTCAGACCTTCAACATTTGCATCTCTTCCTGGTCACTTTTGACACACTGCTTCCACAAGTACTGCAGATTGATTTGTTCTGTGAGTTCCATTAGAGAGAAACATTTTAAAACAAATTGTAAATGGCATGGGCTGAAAGATGATTAGAGACAAGTGGATATGAGCCCGTGGTTGATTTTTAAAAACCTTAAATCTAAAAAGGAAAGCACGAGTTTTGATTGCTTCCCCATGCTCTTTATTAGAAATATTTGGTAATTTCACTTTTAGCATGCATATGCATCTGGACTCTCTTGCTTTGCCTTAGATCAACTTACGTTGTGTTTAGTGTGAAGCTTTCAGAAACCTTCAAATGTTAACAAATGAAGAGTCATTAATAATGTCTTCTCTGTGAGGTTTACAATTAAGTTAGAATCTCCAGGCTCTCTCCACATCAGAGGAAATTGATTCTCTTTTCTCTTACTGGTTTCTCATCCCCATCATTAGTTAGCACACAGACTTATTTTATAATCCAGATTCCGGACAGCCTTTGCTTCCAGGTTTGTTGCTACTGGACACTGGGCTTGGTTTCAAACAACCTTCGCATAAATCCCATCCATATTCTTGTAGTTTCAGAGCCCCAATTCCAATTACTGGAATATTGAAAGCCAGTTCAATAAATACTGGACCAAGTGGCAGTTTTATTTATCTTCATTTTACTAAAGAATTTTGAAAGTCTTATGGCTGTATGCAAATATCCTTCTATCTGTATTTTAACTAAAAACTATATGTCTTCAGATCTTGGGTCATAGTAAATTCCATGTATGGAACTGAAGTATAGCCTTACACTGGGGCTTTGAGTGCCAAAATGTCAATGTTGAGGGACATAACCTTTCCTGTCCAGTTGGAAGGGGACTGTGAAAAGCAGCAGGGTATAGGGATTCTAAGTCTCTTTGATTGGGCTGTTTTTCACCTTCAGCCTTTCTATAGATAGTCCCAGAGATGCTGGTATCCCAGCTCTGGCCTTTGGGGGAGTTCCAGATTCCATGTTCCCCTTCTGGCTAGTTTAATCACACTTTAAAGGTCTTGAACATATATTCACTATGTATGTTCTAAGTGTATGTAATATTTAGATTTTTTCTTAATATTTTTAAAATCTTCATTTTATATATATGTGTTTATGTGTATGTGTGCATGTATGTATTTGTAATACATGCATTCAGTGACTTCAGGGGTCAGAAAAGGGTGTCACATCACCTGAAACCTGAGTTACAGATGTTTGTGTGCTGCCCACTCTCCCCATTTTTTTATAGTAGCAGAAAATGCTCCTAACTGCTACATCTTCTAAACAGGCTCAACTCTTGGACAGATCATAAAGGAATAAAATATTAATACAGAACTCAAAACATTTAAAAATTTTTGCCATAAAATATTTGTAACATTTCATGAGTATTAGAAAATTGTTTAAGTTTTTTTTCTAGTTTTTTCTTCCACTTTTTTTATTAATTTATTCTTGTTACATCTCAATGGTTATCCCATCCCTTGTATCCTCCCGTTCTTCCCTTCGTCCCATTTTCCCCTACTCCCCTCCCCTATGAGTGTGCCTGAGGGGGACTTCCTCCCCCTTTATATATATAATGCTTTTATGGGTTTCATCAATATTTTTGTCCTTAAATACCACATTGACTTATTTTGATCATCTTTCATATATTTAGAAATGGTCATGCTGAAAATATAGTTGACAAAGTACCTATCTAGAATTCAGGAATCTTCAGGTTCAATCCCTAATACTACAAATCTGAATGCATTTTCTTGTGCCTGATGGTGCATATTCATACCGCAATCATTATGAAAGTAGAGGGAAAAGGATCAGAATTTCAAGGTTATCCTAGACAGCATATGGAATCCAAGGCAAAGAAGGCTACTTGAGAAATCACTTTCCCAACATATGTATGGCTTTTATATCTATCTACTTATTTAATAAACTTATCACTCTATCCGTTATGTAACAAATAACTCTAAAAGTGTTATCAACTTATTTCATTTTTGTGTTTTAATCTATTAAATGTCATTGTTGAAATTTAACATTTTGATACAAAATCCTTACTTGTTTCTTATTATACACTATATTGTTTTCTAGTTTATGAATATGCCAATGTTTACTCATTGATGCTACTAGTTATAGCCTGATTTATTTCCGGTTTTCTCTATGAATTTGAAATGTACAATTCTTTAACCATCTTGTAACTTGTCCCAAATTATTGATGTGTGTGTATTCAGTACTATGTCATAAGATGGCATCAACTCGTCTTTACTTATTTGGTAAAAGTGTGTGGTATTTTATAGAAGGAAGCATCCTGGCTTTTTTCATTCTCTTTTTTTCTTTTCCTTTCATTCTTTCATTCATTCATTCATTTTTTATTTATTTCTTTCTTTATTGTTTGTTTTTGTTTTCTGAGACAGGATTTCTCTGTGTAGCCTTGGCTATTGTAGACTCACTTCGTAGACCCAGCTTGTCTCAAACTCACAGTTACCTGCATGCTTTTGCCTCCTAAGTGCTGAGATTTAAGGTGTGTACCACTATGGTCAGCTCATTCAAGCATTTTTGAATAGAAAAAAAAAGATACTGAAAATGTTACTCAATAGCATCAAAATATATTTTGATTGAGTAAAAAAATAGCAATAAGGGATTTAACAACTCCATCTATTCTATCAGAATCATGTAAGGTTACCCATCAGGGCCACAGAAATGTGCTACATGTTCATACAATGTAGAAACATGTTACCTTATAGTACATACTTGTGACTTATTTTCACTTTGTTAGTAAATACAATCAATCCTAGTTTTAGATGCCCATTTGCAGTCTTAGTATATAATATATAAATCTAATTTACATCCATATTTGTTTGTTTTGTTGTTGTTATAGTTGTTTGGTTGTATTTTTCGTTTATTTGTTTCAAACACACCTCTTCATAGAGAAACATTGAGCTTTACCCAGCAGATGTTTGTCTAAGATTTCCCAATGTTTTAGCAATCTTACTTTGCTGCCAAATGTGATGAGGGGCAAACAGCTGTTCCTCACAGACAAAAATATAAACAATGCCACCTTCTGAGGGCATTCTGGCTGGAACGAGTTTTTAGGTGTGGTAGAATATTAATCAATATTAAACTTTTTTCAGCCAGATTGTTATTTAACATTTTTTATAAGGCTTTTAGCCTGTTTGATGCAGCTGCCATATGACAGAGATATGCTAAATTGTATATTTTTTTTTTATATTGCTACACATTGAATCATTTGTACCTGCCAAGCATCTGAGTTTGAAGAGGCACACAGCATCTGCTTAGTTAGTGGATGTTTAGTATTAATAAGAATGAGGACAATAGACAGTGAAGACTTGTAATATCCATGTGTTACAGTAATCCATCTGTACATCTTCCCGAACAAAAATCTTACTCAAAAAAAAAAAAAAAAAAAAAAAGAAAGAAATACAAATGAGGTTTGTGTCACTTTGAAAAGTACATATGAGCTTGAGAACCAGAGTTCACTCCCTTAGAATTTTAAGTAAAAATCCTGGTGTCATTTGTCATATATGCAACTTTAGTCATGGGGTAGGAGGTGGAGAAAGGTATATCTCCATCACTCATTGGCTAAATGGTCTATCCAAATAGTGGGCTTTGAGTTCAAATGGAATACTGTCTAAGAAGGTACATAATGATATTAGAAGACACATATAATATTTTTGAGAGACATTCTTGGGTGATATGTTTGGTCATCTTCATTTTACTGGGTTCTTGGAGGAGACATGGTGACATATTAAATAGTACAAATGTTAATGGCTTCTACTCATTGGCTTCTGACCAATGAACACCCTTCCCTGGCTGTTTTCCTTTCTTTTGAAGTCCCTATAATGTTGATGTTGCAATGTACAGAAACACAGCTTACATATGACCACACTGATTAATCTGTTTTGGAAATCATTATTTTGAGTGCTTTTTTACTTTAGACATCACGGTTTGTTTTGTTGACTGCAAGATAATTCCTGTTACCACATTTTCAGGATTTTGTTTGCTTGCTTTATCTTTTTTGGTTTTTTCTTTTTTGTAAAAACAATTGATACAGTAGATGTTCATATTTTCCTTTAATTTTTTTATACATGAAAAAACTCATTTCTATGGAAATATCACTATTCTTGCAGCCCCTTGCAGTTCTGTTAAAGATTTTAAGTTTACAAAGATTACTTCCTATGAAAGAGAGAGTCACATGTGGCATAATGAATCAATTATTTGTCTCCTTGTGGTGGACTACAGTCTATGTCATGCAAAGTCAGGTGTATTTGCATTAATAGGAGAGTTGAGTCTTAGTATAATGAAAGCAGAACTCTACTATTTCAGAGGGGAAGACATCTATATTAATGGCCATGGACTCAGACCACATAATGACCAACGTTTTCTAGAGCATGTGTACTTCCAATGGATGTGCTTGCATTTGTGGAGGAGTGTTTTCCTTCCAAATTGTGCACATAATTACATTTCTACAGGACCTGACATGTCCAATTCAAAGTGATATGTCAAAAAGAATATCTATTTTTCACTTAAAATGCCTGTGTATATTCAAAGGACTGTCTTTCCAAATTGAGCAGAACATCATTTGGATAAACTCTATATTTCCTGAGGAGCCTGCTTCAGTAATTTGACCAAATGTGTTCTGGGAGCGAAGCTGAAATACTGAGACAGGATCTTGGTGTGGAAGCTGCATAGTATGATGTTTAGCTTTATCACAGAGCTTGATTTCTCTGAGATACAGTCTCATTAAATATATATATATATATATATATATATCCTGGATATGCACACAGATGTGTGCATGGGATTATATATTGTGTGCTTGTCTGTTTGTACTTGTGAATATATGCATGTGTGTGGGTATGCATGCATGCATATGTGTGTGTACATGCATTTGTGTGTGTCACATATGTGTGGGTGTACATAAGTATGTGTTTATTCTATATGTGTGTGCATATGTGCATACTTATGTGTGTTTGTATGTGTATGTGTGTGTCTGTGTGTGTGTGTAGTCACCTGTGTATGGGAGACCATGGAATCCAGAAAAAGACATCTTATCCTTGGAGCATTGGAGTTACATACAGTGATAAGCCACTTAAAATGAGTGTTAGGAATATAGCCTGCCTGGGTCCACTGGAAGAGCAGCAAGTACTCTTAATGTAGAACTGTCCCTGCAGTCTCTGGCAACAAGATTTAAAAACTATAATACATGGACGCAAGCAGTGTTTACCTTTGGTGTTCTTTAATATGTAATAGAACAGAATGTGGGATGATAACTTTGTAATAGAATTTGAGTTATCAATGTGAAAATCTATCTAAAAAGCCAATTTATCATTTTTATACCTAAAGTAAAAATAGCAACAAACTATTAAAAACATCATACTCAATTCTAGAAAATTATGTACAATTTACATACTGACACACCACAGTCAAATAGCAGGAACTAAGTGAACAACATCCATGTGCACAGATTTTATCATTACTTTTTATTAGATGCCAATGGTTACTTGGCCCTCATTCCCTCCACAAGAAGCTTCCTGACTGACAACTCTTTTCAACTTCTCTGATTGCTTCATAGCCTGAGGACTAAATCCTAAGTAGAATAAGTCTATTACAACTGCTGCAGGCTTCTGTAGTAGTTATCTGATGCTTGCTGTATGATTGGTATCTGACAAATACAAGTGAAAAAAAAGGTCAATTTTCTTCTTAAGATAAAGGGACATGTGTGAATAAAAAGTAAATTATTCCTGTAGCTTCTCCACATCAGTGGCAGGATCTCATGAGGACAGGCAGTAATAACCAGAGAAGCTTATTAGGTAGGTCTATGCTGGGTGTCTTCCTCTATCACTCTCTTCCTTTTAAGAAAATATTTGTCTTTAGTTTTTACTTTACTTACATTTCTTTGTCTGCACATGCTGCCTATATGTGGGCACCTGAAGAGTCCAAAAAAGCATACTAGATCCATTGAAGCTGGAGTTATGGGACATTTTGTGCTGTTTGGGGAAGTTGCTGGATACTGAACTCAGGTCTTCTGGGAGAGCAAAAAGTGATCATAACTGCTGACCTACTCCTCCAGCCACTACAACTTATTGTTTTTGAGACAAGGTCCCTCAGGGAACTTGGAACAATGAACTTGGATTTGGCAACACTAGTGGCCATCAAGATCAAAGAATGCTCTCAATGACCTCTCCAGCAATGGTATTAGACATATTTGGCATGTCAACCTTTTTATGTGGGTACAGGAATCTGCCTTTTTGTTTACATAGCTAATACTTGACTGACTGAGCAGTCTCCCCAGCCTCATTTATTTTTCAGTTTAGTCATAACAGTAAATGACTTTAACACCAGAGCACAAGATCTAATTGCAAGCTAATGATACTTGAATTCTCTACAAGGTGGAATAATGCTTATTAAACATCAACGTGCATTTGAGTCTCTTCACTTGAGCTAAAATATGACTGAAATTTCCATATTTATAAAAAATATTTCTTTAGAGTTTCTATAATCCTGTTGTCCCTCAGGAAACAGTTGAATAGTCAGAGTGCTGTTGCTAAGTCTGATGAATTTAATGACAGAAAACAGATACCTACCACACTTGAGGTCCCTCCAAGAATTTTACATAATTCAGAAGAATATCTGAACAAAAGATGTTTGGCAGATTTTAGTATAGAGTGGGCTAATAATCTCATAATGATCTCTAAAATCATATTTTTCAAGAAATCAATATTCAGTAGGAAATATTGATTTCCAAGTTGTCCACTATTATGTAAACTTTCCTTTAGTGCCTGTTTATCCTGTTTGCATTTAAGTAATGATAGAAAACAGATTGGAAAATATCTCTAATATGCTTTTTATTAGAATTTTAAATATCATATTAGCCTAGAGCCAGCAGGGTTGTGTTGAGTAGTAGGAAGTATAAATCAACAAAACAAACACACACACACATATACACACACAGAAAGAGAGAGAGAGAGAGAGAGAGAGAGAGAGAGAGAGAGAGAGAGAGAGAGAGAGAAAGGAGATCTGAAGGTTCTCTTTGAGAAACTTTATACATTGTAGAATTGTTCATTGTGAAAAGTTGAAGATGGATGCACATGGTCTCAGAAGAGAAAGACAAATGCATAGATGCCTCACTCTTATTTTTTCTAGTTTTTCTGAATTATGTAGGTTCATGCTCAGTACTATAAAGTCATGTTTATATATTTGTAAGTAATACATATTAATTTCTTCTATTGTCACAGTAAATAAATTCAATTACTTTCTATTAAGACATTTGTCGGGAGTTCCAAGATTGTGGTGCTTATCACACACTGTATTTGATCTATTGCTTGGAGCTGATTGGGAGCCACAGACTGCAAGAACTAGGAAAGTGGGGTCCTGCATAGTCCAGACCACAGACGAACTTGGCACCAATTTAAATAGCAGTCCACAGAGGACCTGAACCAGGCTTTGGAACGGAACCTACCTACGGACTGCAGCCAGAATCTATAGCCCAGGTGCAGTGTGTGCTAAGGTGGAACACCAGAGATCCTGGCCTGGGGAACTCTCAGGGAAACAAGTAATTCTGTCCTTGGACACCCCCACCTGCCCCACCCCACTCCACAAGGAGCCCCAGAGGCCACAGCAAAGCCCACCGTTCCCAGCAACAGCCCACGTGGTCTGGGCATGTCCCGCCTGAGCAGGCAGCCAGCCTCAGTGAACTGAGCCTGCAAAATTGGGCTGATAGAACCTGGCCAGGACAGTCCCAGGGACTCCCATACTTGTGGGAGAAGCTGGACTGCCTTGAGGGTCTGGAAAGGTATCTGATTCGTGGCCACATCTCAGTGGGACTGAACCGCCAAAAGTACACAATCTAGACTGGTCCTCTACCTACGCTGATCCAGGCAGGAACCTGCCTGTGGGCAACAGCAGTCCTGGCATGGACAATTGGGCAGATAAAGCCACAGTACCAAAGGCCCTTCAAGGACTCCCACACTCGTGGGAGAAGCTGGACTGACCTGAGTGGTCTGGAAATGGGTCTGGATTCCAGTCACAATGCAGTGGTACTGAAACACCAAAGGTATGCAATCTAGACAGGTCTGCTATCTAGACTGGTATGTGAAGAAAACAGACTGTTAGCCACAGTGGTCTGGGTCTGGACAATTGGGCAGTTAAAACCTGGTCCGGCTAGTCCCCAAGGCCCAGCATGTTCTCTCACACAATTGGGAGAGGCTAGACTGCCCTAAGGGGTCAGTACAGAAAATTAAACAGAGGTCCCCAACACAATTGGTCTGAATACCCTCAGTGGTATAAATGGGATCAGGTAGAATCTACCTCTGATGACCAATAGGGACCCTAAGGTGTAGAACAAAGTCTCCTGGATCAGAAACCAGGTCACAACTCTGTTCCAGGGAAGAACTCGCTGATCCCCACAGGCAAGGCCACATGACCTATAATAACTCACCAACTACCCACTCTCAATGGCCAGTGAATGAAACCAGAAATTACCACCTAACATCAGAGATAGAAAGATGACTAAAGGACTGCATAAGAACATAAACAAGAAAAAGCAAAACAATTTGTCATCTCCAGCCCCAACTATACCAAAGAAAGCAACTCTGAGAAACCAAAACCAATCAAAATAAAAGAAAATGTTCTCAAAGCAGTAGTAAGGAAGATGATAATGAAGAAAACAAATAAAATCCATAATCAAATACAGAAAGAGGCATCCAAACAGGTGGAAGACATAAAAGAGGCCTATAGACAGTCACTGGAAAAAAATCAGGAAAATACCAACAACCAGGTGAAAAAAATAAATTTAAAAATTCAAGATCGGAAGATGAAAATGTAAACAGATATAAAAGCACAGACAGAAGAAAAACAGGAATGAGACACTTAAGAGAAGAAAGTAAGCATCATAGAGGTGAGTTTCTCTAACAAAATCCAAGAAATGGAGGAAAAAATATAGGCACTAGAAGATACAATTGTAGACATCGAAGAAAATGATAAATCTGAGAAATTCCTGACAAAAAATATCCAAGAAATGAAGAACACCATAAAAAGACAAAACCTGAGGATATAGAAGAAAGAGAAGATACCCAATTCCAAGGTCCAGAAAATATCTTCAACAAAATCACAGAAGAATTCTCCCTAATTTAAAGAAGGAGATGCATATAAACATACAAGGGGACTACAGAACACCAAATAGAATAGACCAGAAAAACACTTCTTCCCACATAATAACAAAAACACAAAATATACACAACAAAGAAAAAAATATTGAAAGTGGCAAAAGAAAAAGGCCGAGTAACATACATTGGGAAACCTGTAAGAATTACTCCTGACTTTCAGCAGAGACCATAAAAGCCAGAAGGGCATGGACAGAGACATTGCAAACCCTAAGAGACCACAGATGCCAGGCCAGACTACTTTACACAGCAGAACTATCAATAACTATCAGAACCTTCCTGCCATCATACTTTCCTGCTCTTGCCTCCAATGCTATTTTCCATCTCTTCAGCCCACTATCAGATAAGAAAAACCAAAGAAATGAAACAAAAAACCAAACCCAACAACAAACCTAATCATCATTTTTATCATTATCAACAACAACAACAATAACAACAACTACAAACACTTTAATATGTTTTGTGCTCAGTACCTATGTTGGAGTGAGTTAAAGTTTATTGCAGTAAACCTTAGCTGTGAAGTAAATAGGGTGCATCCAGGTATATCCAGGATAGTCTGAATGGCAATCAGAATGGTAATGAGTTCTGGGGGAATAATCATCAATGGACATGCCATTGGCCTCTGGTTCCTACTACAGGTACTTCAGCTGGATGGAGTCTCTGTGTGTTACAACAAAGCCACAGGTGACAAGTATATTCCTTTTCTGTAATTTCTTTGGCCAGACTTAAGACCAGATAACCTTGGTCTTGGTGAGTCTTGTGTAAGGACTAACAGGGTCAAAGGCAGTAATACATAAAAAGAGTTGAGCTGGTTGACTCTGTCCCAGATGTGGTGTGATTGAAGGCCAGGAGCATTTTGCTCCTGAAAGGTTTCAGGTCGACCCACTACCTGGGTAGAACAGGATTGTAATGGACACCTGCTCATTAGAGAGATCTGAGAAGAATATCCAGAATGAATCATAAACGTCTACATTGAAGTATCCAGATCCAAGAGATTTTAATCCTTATTTATTTGTTTGCTTGTTTTCCAGCAGTTTTTCTTTGAGCAAAGATGAGAATTAGATTAGTTTTTTTATTCATAAATATTCAATATGTACTTTTAGACCCACAACACTGGATGTTTTGGGGGGAGATACTATGCAAGAGGAAAACATGGTTTGAAAAAATTCTTAAGAAAACTATTAAAGGAAGTTTACTTATTTCAGTTGACTTTGAGCTATTCATACACTCCTTGGTTGAATTTATTCTACTTTTAAACAGAAAATATGGTAATTCCAGAAGGTATGGGGTTAGAGACAAAGAGGATGCTTCATCATAGGGTGTTGTAACAGAGAACTTTACCTGTGATACTAATTTTTTCTACTTTGACTGATTTAGCTATAGAGATTAGTTGACTACCATCATGAACACTTGAGGGTAGTAATTGGTGGCTTCCTTTTCTTCCCACATATATTTATTTTGCATAGAAGTAGTTCAGGGACACATTGATGAAATCATTCCATTCAGTTTTTCTTCCTTTGGCAGTATCTACTCATACAAGCTTCTTAGATCCCTGGGGCGGGTATTGCTGATACTGTTAAAACCACTGGATATTGTTTAATATGTGGTTAGGAAGAATGGCCACATGGAGTAGGTAATAGCTAAAGTTTTTCCTAAAGTTGATTCTAGACGTGGATAATGTTAGGCATCCAAACAACTAAGTTACTAAATGAGGTATGAACTAAGAAAGGGAGAGAAAGAGAAACTGAGTCTGTCCGTTTAAAACTCAGTAATATGAAATTTGCATATTACAGAGCTAATAAGTATCTACTTGGATGAAAGAAAATATTTACACAGCAGTGCTGAGAGAACTGGAGATATCCAGTAGACAGCTGTGAGTGTCATTTAGAGATGATGAGAGTTTTTATTGGGTAAGCGAATGTTGTTTATATTTTAGGCCACACAAACAGAATGATACTTATGAAATGATATTATTAAGCTAAAGTGGGATAATCTTTATATCTAGATTCTGAAAATGCTACAGATATTAGCAATAAAAATACAGGGGGATAGTTTATAGGAAGTTTTAGGTTTATATCCAAACTTTGAATTTGTTGTTACACTTGGTTTCATTCTTTCCACTTTTTATTCATAATTTCAGTGTAGAAGAGAGAAGTCTCCAAACAGCCAGGCTTAGAGATTAGCTTATAGGAGAAAACAGTTCCAAACATACTGGCTTCCTCAGTTCTCTCTTTGTCTCTCTCTCTGTTTCTCTCTCATTCTCTCTGTCTCTGTCTCTGTCTCTCTCTGTCTCCCTGTCTCTGTCTCTCTCTATCTGTCTCTCTGTCTGTCTGTCTGTTTGTCTGTCTGTCTGTCTGTCTCTCTCTCTCTGTATATATGTGTGTGTGTGTGTGTGTGTGTGTGTGTGTGTGTGTGTGTATGTGAAAGTGGCTGAACACATGCCATAGCACATGCACAG
Organism: Acomys russatus; assembly: GCF_903995435.1. Classification (NCBI taxonomy): domain Eukaryota; kingdom Metazoa; phylum Chordata; class Mammalia; order Rodentia; family Muridae; genus Acomys; species Acomys russatus. Next base: position 13,149,893 of record NC_067142.1, read on the forward strand.
AGGGCAGAGGGCAATCTCTGGTGTTGATCCTAATAACCACCTATGCAAGGAACACTTCTTTGTTGTAGCCTGCTCTGTACACCAGGCTACCTGGTGCCCAATCTTCCAATGATTCATTTGTCTGTGCCTCCCATCACTGATACTGTTCATTTATTGTACCATGTCTGCCTTTACTGGAGTGCTGTGAAATCTGACTCAGTTCTTTATGCCCATGTTTCAAGTGCTTTATGCACTGAGATTCTACTCATGCCAAGTTTTCTAAATTTAAATTCCTAAGAAAACAGAAGCAGAGACACTGTTGATAGTTCTATGATGTTCATAAAGAGTAAAGCTGTCTTAAAAGCAGTATTAGAAATTTAAACTACAGGAACAACTTTTCTTTTACTCTGAAAGACAAGTTCCCTCACAAAAAATACTAAACATCCATTGTCTCTAAAGCCCACACTAGTTAAGAAAGTTACAGAATGCAAATAGGCTGGGAATAGAATCACTAAAAATATGATTCTGACTAGTACTATTTCCACAGAAATATTCAATTCCAGATTCACTTCAGATGATCTCAAACATACAAGATATGTGGATAAATGGAGCAATGTTGAGGTTTGCATTAGATCCTAGAATTCACAAGAGAACGAGTTATTTTGTTAAAAATAAAACCCTGTAGTCTAATATTGACAGACATATTTCTATTTTTCTGTACTCAAATTGTGAGTGATCTTCACATCAATCCTGGAAGAAAACCTTGTTCAATGTAGAGAAAAGAGAGAACAATGAAACCCTCATATTTCTCTCTATGGTTAGGGATTCAAAACTGAAGGTACATGTAACCAGCTTAGATATTCTGAAAGCTTTTAGTGGCCCTGACCCATGCCAAAGCAGAATTTGTTCTTCAAAATATTAAGAAATTGCAGGACTGAGAAGTGTGGAGCTGAATTGTGATTAAATACAGATGTTTCATATAGCATTAAACACAAAGGTTTAAAGAAAGAGGTGCTCAGAAAGAAAGACACATAGCATGAGTGTGTATATCTCTAAGCTTTGTTTCACTGTGTGTACAATTGTCCTACAGTTGAGAATATTTTGGAGTTATTACCCTTAGCTGGCTACAAAGAAAACTACATGTGGGCATGGGTTTTTCTCCTAAGAAGCATCTGACAAACTCCAGATTATGGGGAGGCAGGAAGGTGGAGTATGACCACTGTTAGCAGAGTTCACAATCTTTTGTGAGATTCCCTGGAAAACACAGAGGAAAGAAAGGGGTCTCTGTTCTTAGTCTTATAGGGTCAGACACTGCGAGAGTTAATGTTAAACGTTTACTAGCCTGATGGGAGATTCACCTGGTCTATAAATCACTAGACATTCAGTAAGAAAGTATTTTGACTAGGTTAAATGATATGGAAAGACAAACCTTAATCATGGGCCACGCTATTCACAGACAAAGACTCCTAAAAAATATGAAATGGCGAGAGTGCATCCATTCAGTCATTCATCTTCTCTGTTTTCTGATTGTTGGTGTAGTGTGAATTGCTGCTTTAGGTTTCTGATTCCTTGATCTAGCTGTCAAGATTAACACATTTGAACCATGAAACAGAATAAATCTTTCTCTCTTTAGGTTTCATTTGAAAGAGTAATTTATCACAATAGAGAAATTTTTTAAATCAGACTCTAATCTTTTTTTTTTTTTTATTAATTTACACTTGTTACATCTCAATGGTTATCCGATCCCTTGTATCCTCCTATTCTTCCCTCCCTCCCATTTTCCCCTTATTCCCCTCCAGTATGAATGTTTCTGAGGGGGATTTCCTCCCCCTGTATATGTTCATAGGGTGTCAAGTCTCTTCTTGGTAACCTGCTATCCTTCGTCTGAGTGCCACCAGGTCTCCCCCTCCAGGGGAAATGGTCAAATATGAGGCATCAGAGTTCATGTGAAAGTCATACCCCACTCTCCACTCAACTGTGGAGAATGTTCTGACCATTGGCTAGATCTGAGTAGGGGTTTAAAGTTTACCGCCTGTATTGTCCTTGGCTGGTGCCTTAGTTTGGGCGTGACCCCTGTGCCCAAATCTGCCTAGCATAATGTTCTACTACCATGTTCATAGCAGCCTTATTCATAATAGCCAGAACATGGAAACAGCCTAAGTGTCCCTCAGTAGAAGAATGGATAAAGAAACTATGGTACATATACACTATGGAATACTACTCAGCTGTTAAAAACAAGAAATTCCTGAAATTTGTGGACAAATGGATTGAGCTAGAATTGATCATAATGACTGAGTTAACCCAGAAGCAGAAAGACTCAAATGGTATATACTCACTTATATCTGCATACTAGCCTAAGGGGCATGTCCCATGAAAGCCTTCACTTACCAGGAAACTGAGACAGAGGGGAGGACATCCTATTGGGACTCTAGTGCAGACTCTAATCTTGATTCCTGTTTTTTAGAGACAAAAATCCATATACACAATCAATATTGTCTATATGTCAAGAACGCTTTAAGGGAATATTGATCATATTTAAATTTTTGCTCCTCATTTGGTAAGAGATTTTAAATGGACTTATTGGTCAGGGATTCTTTCTTTTTTTGTGTCTTCATATTTTTCTCTGATTTTTACTATGCCTCATTTCTGACTTGACTTGAAGTTTTATCATTTGACAAGAGCCTACATCTCTTCTTGTCCTAAATTGTCCTTGCATATTACCATGTGTTCCATTAATTCTAAACTGATTTTACATATTATTTTATGACATGCATGAATGTAAAATCAAGAATAATGTTAATTGATAATAATTCACAAATTCAATTATCTCTTAAATCAAGTTTTTTAACAATACCTTAGATTATATCTCGTGAGCATTTACAAACATTTTTTAAATAAATATAAGCAGTGTCAATGATATTACTTCTAGAATGTAATTATGAGATACATATCAACTATTTCTACATTGCTAATTGTGTGTGTGAGCATGTGTGTGGGAGTGTGAGAGTGTTTGTGTCTGTGTGTGTGTGTGTGTGTGTGTGTGTGTGTATGTGATGGGGCAAAGGATCAAGGCTATATTCTCAGCACAAGGGTGTTCATACTTTGTTACTCTTTAAAATTACTTTTCTGTAGTGTTTAATAATGAAATTCTTCCAAACTTAGATTTGGCTATAAGTAAATTTTTCTAGATATAGAATTTGAAAGACATATACAGAGGACCATAATACCTTATGTTCACAAATTAAAAAGCAATATAATAATTTCATAAGTAACAATTTGGCAAATGCATTTTGTATATTCATACCATGAAATCTTACACAACCATTACCAATAATAATTACTGAGAAAATTACTTTAAAATTTAGCAACTTGCTGAGGCAAAAATAGCATAAAATGAGAATTCAAGGCTTAATAAAAATATGTGCCTTCTCTGTGTACACAAACTATTAAATGGGCTAGAAATTACATAACTAGATATGATAAAATTGAAGACTTGCAAAATTTTTCTGTCATAAAAATTTTATATCTGTCTTGAACACTTAGCTTACATTCTTGCAATGGAGATAATTAAGGAAATGAAAGGAATTGGTGGAGGCTGGATTAATTATCTGGGGTTCATGACATAAAGTCAACCAAGAAATCAAATAACCACTTATGAGAATTGAGAAGAAGAAACGGGATTTCACTGCAGATTCTCTATGAAAAATACAGAAGTAAAATGTGTGACCAAACAATGAGACTATACAAGAGTAAGAGTGAGACGGCTGATATATCAGGCTTCCTGTTACATATTAAACACACAGGTGGGTATATGTTTAGGCTTCCTTAAACTATCTCCAGTAATTTATAGAGATGGACATAAACCACTTTGCCTATGACCATGAATCTGCTATTTCCTTTTTTCATATTAATTACATAAAAGAATGACTCAGTTCTTTAAAGGACTTCCTCAACTCTAGATGGTGTTTGATATCAGCATGAGGCCAGACAAAATTCTAAACGGGGTAAACATTTGTCAGCTGTGATGATCAATTTTGTCAACATGACAAGATCCAGAATCAACCAGGAGACAAGTCTAGGTTTGTATGCGTGACTTCCTAGGTTGGGTTAATTGAAAACCCATCATCACTGTGGTGACACCATTCCATTGGAAGGTATCTTGGACTAAATAAAAAGGAGAAAATGATCAGTGTATCTGTGCTCATCTCTTTCTCTTCTTGACTGGATGAAATATGATCAATCACCATTTGTTTCTGCCATCATGCCCTCCCCATCATAATGTACTGTACTCAAAACTGTGGTGCACACCTCTCCCTAAGTTCCTTTTGTCAGTTATTACATTTAACCAATGACATAGTTAAGGGATACACCATTATAATGGGTAACTTAGATAGAATGATATTTGTTTTGAGGTCTTTGTCCTGTCCTATGTTGTTGGGAAGAGTTTTTGCACACATAGGGCCTCGTCATAGAGAAAGAGCTCTGTGAGAAAAAGGAAGAAGCAGTCCATGTTTTTTTTTTCAGGAATTTCAGTTCTTAGCAGATTTTTTTGAACATCATTATTCTTAAATATTCCACCTGTACTGAAACTAATAACTGCTTTTCCATCTATTTTGAGTTTTTGGATGAAATAATGTATCCAAAAGTGTAGGTTGATGTAAATTTACGATTTTTTCCTTTTGCAACTTTTGCTTTATGTATTGTATATGATATTTTAATAGAAACAATTGTATATTGTATGTTGTCAGAAACTTAAGATCATTTTGTTTGATATTTATTTAATTTATATACCTGTGAAACTTATTTGAAAATGTGAAAAATAACTGTTATAACTTGTTCAGGTTGTTGGTCACTTATAAATCTCATTAGATACTAAATTACTTAATTATAGAATAAGCTTTATTTATTTTTGTATATGTTTTCAAAGGAAGAGATAGATGATGCATAGAATAGATATATAGATTGTCGTCAAACACATCAGAGATTCACAGAAAATGGCATCTAGTTATAAAGGGCTTTAATGATAGAGAGACACATCCGTTCCTGGCAATGCTTCCAGGCTAATCATTAGAGCATCAAGATACAATAGTGGCAGATAAACACTTGTCTGAGAAACTTTATTTATCTGTACTGCTGATGACAGAATGACCATCCACTATGTTCAAGCCTGATACTGAGAAATTGGCTTCCCATCCTTGCAGAAATTAGAAGGATTGCAGCCCTTCAGGATTCCTGCTTCTGAGCATTCTGTGAGATGCTTCGGGCTGGCTGGCTGAAGGCAGGATGCACCTAGCATGGAGATAAAGTTGATACAGTCCAGAAGCAGTCTGTCATATGGTTTGGACCTGCTGGCTGAAGATTGGATGCCCTGACAATGGAGAGGCATCTCTCTGTCCTATCAATACTTTTTGAAGTTGGTTGTCTGCATTTCCTTCATATTAGATAGTTTTTCCTTTTGGGATCTTTGATGGGGTTGAAGACTACATAGCCGCAGTATTAATATAAGTTAATTTAAAAAACTCTAGACATTAAAATAAGAATAAGTAGTATAGGAGAAATAGTGGAATAATTTCTTAAAAATTGTTAATTAAAATGGACTGGTCATTGTAAATATAACTTAATGGATAATTCTTATTTTGCTGTATATAGCTCATTTTATTTAATAGAAAGGGGGAGATGAAGAAGAGATAAACATGCTTTTTGTTCAGATCACAAATGGTATTGTTTATTCCCTTATAATTTAAACCACCATGTTGGGGAGGTTGGTTATTAACCAGCTGAAAAACATCTTTGAACAAATTCTGAGATTAGGTATAAAAATGAGCCAAAAACAAGAGAGGAGCATTTTGGAGACTGGGGATAGTTTTGGCTGCTCATCGTTCCACTTCGAGATACTCCTAGAGAAAATCATTTGAGGGAAGGCTTTGGGGATCCAGGCTGTAGCTGATGTTGCAGGTTGTGGTTGCTCCAGATTTCATCAGAAGAAATTCTGCTGATTAAGCCAGGAGAATCGTTTCTTGGAACTTATATCCTTACGATTTCATTAATGTATCCTTTAATATTCTTTTCCATTGTTTAGATTAGTCAGATTATAAGTGAGGTATTTTCAGTTAATAAGTTTGTAATAAATACATTCGCCAAGAAAATTGAGACAACACAAAAGTATTTTTAAAATAACTGCATCTAACAGAGTACAAACCACATCTCTCTAACTAGCTGCTACTAGTTACCAAAAGAGAAGGGCAAATGTTCATCAATCCCTTCATTCACTACAATGAGAACACAACCAGAAATTCATTGTTGAAATCTCCAAATTATACGATAATTTGGAAAATATCATAAACAAGTATTTTTGAATCATCAGTACTTTTTAACCTAGAAATTCCAAGTTTGGGGGGTTCACTTTACAAAAATGACATGCTACAAAGTCACCTGTTCCATGGGTTTGCAATAAACTAACTACAAAAAAGATAAATATTCAATTATGGCATGTTGATTGCATAATCAGCAATGCTGCTGATTGAACTATATTTTCTCCTTATTTTTTAAATAATTTTTAGTATGTCTGTGCTTCTCTTTCTTCCTCTCCTTCCCCTACCCCATCTCTCTCTCTCTCTCTCTCTCTCTCTCTCTCTCTCTCTCTCTCTCTCTCTCTCTCTCTCTCTCTTTCTGTGTGTGTGTGTGTGTGTGTGTGTGTGTGTGTGTGTGTGTGTGTATGACAGTGTTTATATGTGATATCTTGTACAGATGTCTCAGGACAACTTGCAGAGATTGGCTCTCCTCTTCCACAATTTTAGTCTTTGAGATTGGATTCAATTCATCGCGCTTGACAGGCACTTTTACCTAGTGAACACGGAATTCACCTCTTATTATTAAGAAGGGAATCAAGATAAAAGTTTGTAATTTGCATCTAATTGTGTAAGCATGACCAGTAATTTGGCTTTTATTGAAGTTATAACTTTTTCTGGTTTCATTTTTTTAAACAGATTTAATTTTTCAATAAGAAACATGATATTTCTACAATTTGCAGATGTTTAAAAGGTGGTGTCTTCCCACTTTAATTTCACCTTTGGTAGGCAGACAGCTGGCCTCCTGGAACTCACTGTTCAGCCAGCTTAGCCAATTGGTGTGCACTGGGTCCAGTGTTCCAACCTCTCTCAAAAATTAATGTGCAGAGTAAATAAAAAAAACTTAACATTGATCTCTGCTCTCTATATACACACAAGTGCATGTGTACGTGCACATACATATAGTTTCATATAAAATTCATACACAGGCACTCACACACACACACACACACACATATGAATCTGTACCAATTTTAAAGGAATTAAAAATTTTCTTTTTCACAGTGTGAATTAAATGTTTCTGCATTAAAAACAAAATAAAATGAGAGCTAATGCAATCTCCTTTCCCCAAACATTGTGGTTTGTACCAAGCTAAATCAATTAGTCTTCCTAATTTGACCATCTCAATAGAGTTCATTGTGTGGTATCCTTACTATTTTCCCATCAACTTTTTCATCATCATACTTAATATAGTTCTAGTAAGAAAAAGAACATAAAAATAAACAAAAAACTCCCACTACTCGACATCCCAAATATAACTAGAAAATGTATGGAGTTGCAGAAAATGTAAGAGTACCAACGTGCCTAGAAGTGGTATATTTTAGTTCACAAAATCTTTCTCTACAAAATGTAAAACATGGAGCCTTTATAGGGATCAGGTTGCTTAACTGCTTTGAATTTAGAGATTTCATAATCTATTTTAACTTTTCTATGGGTAAGAATGGAAAAGAATAGGATGCAATGATTCTGAACTCAGGAATCACATATTCAAACAGAGAGCTCTGTTGAATATTGCTCTCTTACCTGGAAAGCAGGTGTGCATATGACATGCTCATAAGTTGACTGGATTTATGACACTGATGAATGGATCACATGAGTTGACATATGAAACCATGTCTGATGTAGAATATGTGTCATGAATGCTTTTTGTCCTATATGAATATAGTTTTAAAAATAAAGTAGCTGGTGGGGGAATAATTAAGTAGGTAAACCATTCTTTGTGCAAGCATGGAAACTGAAAATAATTCCCAAAATCTACATTAAAAAAATAAGATATCGTATCACATAGCTAAAATCCAAGTTCAGAAGACAAAAGGATTACACTGACTTGCTGACCAGCTTTTCTAGATTTTTTTGTGGAGCTAGAACTTCACTGAGACACCCAGTCTCAAAAAATTTGAAGATGTTGTAAAAACAAAAAAGGTGTTTCAATAGTTAAAAGGACTTGCTACTTTTCCAGGGACCTAAGTTCCATTCTCAGCATGCAATTCAGGCAGCTTATTACTCCCAGTAACTCCAGTTCCAGGGGATACAATTATGTACGTTCTGGTCACCCTGGTCACCTCTGCACAAAAGTGGAATATATTTTTTAAGCACACTCACACACACACACACACACACACACACACACACACACACACACATACAGATACAAAATTTAGTAATAAAAATATAAAGTAGATTATGATAAAGGAGGACACATGACATTTATTTCCGGCCTATACATACACACATGCATAAATTCATAAAACATGAATTACTAAAAAATACATATTTATATTTTAATAAATTTAACTAATTTTTCAAAATAATATAAAATATGAAGAAATCATAAATTCTAGAGATACTAAGAGTGCGGCTGTGAGTAAGAAAATTTCTTGGAACTATAAACAAACTTTTAGCGGACTTCCATACATTCCCCTGTCTTGGTGAAGCACAGCATTGAAGGGTGTGTTCATGGATGCATTTTTCCCCATCTTAAAACACATTTCTCCTATATATTCTCATAGGGTATCAAGTCTCTTCTTGGCTACTTGCTGTCCTTCCTCTGAGTGCCACCAGGTCTCCCCCTCCAGGGGACATGGTCAAATGTGAGGCAACAGAGTATGTGAGAAAGTCGTATCACACTCTCCACTCAACTGTGGAGAATATTCTGACCATTGGCTAGATCTCATAGGGGAGGGGAATAATGGGAAAATGGGGGGGGGGGAAGGAATGGGAGGATACAAGGGATGGGATAAACATTGAGATGTAACAAGAATAAATTAATAAAAAAAATAAAAATAAAAAATAAAAAATAAAAACCACATTTCTCCATTTTTTTACTTTTTTCCCTGGATTTATACAATGTGAGTTCCTCTTTTACAAATGCAAAAACTGCCTTTCAGACTTTCAATCAGCTCAATTTTTTATATTTTGAGATTTATTTTTTTAATTTATGTGAATGAGTATTTGCCTGCATGAGCATTCTTAAAGTCTTTTATTGCTGGCCAGCAGCTGCATAGAGAATTTTTAAAATGATGCAGCCCACACTTTAAAGTTCTTAGCCCTTTGTGCACACAAAAACTCTCTCCCAATTGGTTCTTTTCACATAGCAAGAAGCAGAAGTACAGAAGCAAAAGAGCAGAGGTAGACGAGGCAGAGGCTTTTTACTGGGGCACATTCAGAAACACATGGCAGAACTGCTGACTTAGTCTTTGTTCCTGTTTTGGGCAGGTGGCTAGGTCATTGTACCTGTTTGTGCAGGCATTACTGCCTTCATGCTGGGTTTTAAGGCCTGACTGTTGTTTCTATTGTGTTCATTGTGCTAAGATCTAGGGTCCTATTGCATTTTTTTATGCCCCGTGTGCTAGCAGGACTGTCAGAAGCCAGCAGAGTGGATATGATCCACTAGAACTGAAGTTACTCTGGTTTGTAATCCAAAATGTGTGTGCTGGAAACAGTAGCTGGGTTCTCTGCAATAGCAGCAGATTCTCTTAATCATGGAGCCATGGCTCAAGCTCCCCATCATTTAACATTTAAAACACACTATCTAGGCTTCAGTTTCTAATGAAAATTAATATACTCTTTCCCTGTCTTGCACAGAAAAGAAAAACAACTTCAATCTATTGATTGATTGATTTTGTGTGTGCCTACAGGAGTGCTATTAGTTTGCTCATATGACTGTTCACATGTGTGGAGGCCAGATGACAATCTAGGATATTGTTCTTCAGGTGCCTTCATCATTGATTTTGATTAAAAAAAAAACCCAAAAACCTTTCCAATGTGCTGGAGGTCAGCAGGTAGCATAGGCTGGCTGAAAACTGAGCTCCCAGAAGCCCCTGTCTTTGCTTTTCTTTAGCTGAGAAAAGAAATACCTGTCACTCTGCTCAACTTTGATTTATTTTTCCCTATGTATTCTGATGGTTCAACTCTGATCCTCATGCTTATAAGGTAAGTGCTTTACTGAGTGACCCACACTGCTAGAGCTCCCTACACTTCTATTCTATTTCTTTGTTTTCATATGCCAACTTACAGCAGGCCCTCAAAATGTTTATTAACATAATCCATGAGATTAACCAATAAAGATTCCTCACTCAGTACTGGTATCTCTCATAAGCTCTGTAGCATCTCTACTTAGTTGTTGTCTCTCACTATAGCTATTCTACACACTTTTCTCCTAGTTTCTGGTCACTCTTTTTTCCCTAAGACTTTGCTTATAAGCCCTTTACAGACTTCAATCTCTGCTCTTGAGTCTTTATACAGTGGAGATCCTCAGGTCTCATTTTCAGTTTAAAAAAATTAATCTGTAATTGTTGTATGGAGGAAGTTCCATATTTTCATGGTATCTCTGTAGAAAATTATATCTCAAGCCAATTATTCCCCCATTTGGAGTATCCATACACAGCTGTATTTCTGATATTCTCTTTTATCTTGTGGCAATAGAGAAACCATTGTAATGGCTGAGAAAGTGGCTCAGTGGGTAAAATTCTTGCTAAATTGGTGACGTCTATTGAGACTCAAAGAATACAAGTAAAAACAAATAAAAAATGGGTAGAGTTACATACATGTCTCTATTCCCATATTTCTAAGGAAACATGTGGGATATGGGAAAGAGAAACAGGAGGATTTTGGGAAACCCACAGTTTAGTTTGACTGGCTGGTATATGCAGTGAATGCCGAGAAATATTTGATCATACAGATGGTAAAAGATAAATGCCAACACCTGAGGTTGTCCTATGACCTTCATAGACATGTACCTAATCTTTTGAACCTACAAACTACATATAGACATGAACATAAACACATACTTGCTCACACATAGATTATTTGTAGGCTGTAGATGGTGTGCCCCAAATATAGGAATTTAGTGTTTTTAGTGTTGCCACCCTCAGGAAACAAAAGACTGTCACTGCTGGGTTTTAAAGTAAAAAATCTCTGTTTCCCCATAACCCTCCATATCCTATCAGTGCCAAGCGCTGTGTGTTTCCAGGAACATTCTCTAATTGTTCATCTCCTATCATAGTTTGTCTTAGTTACTTTTCAATTTCTGTGGTAAAATACAATGACCAAGACAACTTACAAAATATATCATTTGATCAGTGGTTACGAGTTACAGAAGGTTTGAGCACTTGACCAGCATGTTGGTGAACATTGTAGTAGTCAGTAAGCATGATACCATGATACTGGATCAGAAGCAGAGAGCTCACTAAGCAGAGAGTGCTAACTGGGCAGGTTGTGGAATTTTGAAACCTCAAAGCCTTCCCTAAGCAACACACCTTCTTCAACAAGTCTTCACCTCCCACTCCTTCCACCAACTGGGAATCAAGTATTCAAAGAAATGCGACTATGGGGGCCACTTTCATTCTCTCCAGCACACATATCTTAATTTCACATACCATACTAATTTCCTTATTTCCAGTACATTCATCTGCTCTTTGCCTGTCATGCCTGAAAATAGCAGGCAAACAGAAGTATTGAAAACACAATTCTCAACTTTAATCGCCCTTTTAAAAACTGTTAAATGATTTTCCATGGCTATCGTGATAATCCATATTTTAATATACATTTATGAACAAGAAATGAACCTTAATTTCTCACTGATTTTTTCATTAACTCAATTTTTTAACCCCACAATATTGTTGACTACATCTGATGTGATATCCTCTTCCTATAGTGTCTTTTAAGTACAATCAGTTTCTTTCAATTTGAATTTGTCTAATTAAACTTATCTTTCACATGCCTCTCTTATGTTTTAATTCTTTAACTCTCACACTTTTTAGAACTCTTGTATTGTTTAAACATTTATTTAAACATATACTTATTATGCTTATTTCTGGTTGTCTGTATGTAGCCTACGTGTGTGTGTGTATGTGTCTGTGTGTGATATATACACATATACATGTGAACACCTAGAGACTAAAGGAAGATATGATATATCATTCTTATTCACTTTCCTCCTGTAGTCTTTTGAATGAAAATGGCCTTCAATGGCTCATAGACAGGCTATTAGTAGATGTGGCTTGTTGTAGTAAATGTGACCCTATTGAATGATGTATGTCACAGGGGGAAGGCTTTGAGGTTTCAGATGCCAAGGTCAGGCCTTGTGTCACTCTCTCTTCCAGCTGCATTAGGTTGTGGAGGTAGAACTCTAAAATTTTTTTCAAGCACTGCCTTTTGCATTTTTCCATGCTTTCTACCAGGATGACAATGTAGTACACCTTTGAAATGGAAGAAAGCCCTAAATTAATTGTTTCCTTTATAATAGTTGCCATGCCTATGTTACCTATTCACTATAATAGGCTTGATGGCACTCAGAAGAAGGATAGCAGGCTACCAAGAAGAGACTTGATACCTTATGAGCATATACAGTGGGAGAAGGTCCCCCTTAGTCACAGTCTTAGGGGAGGAGAATAAGGGGAAAATGGGAGGGATGAAGGAATGGGAGGATACAAGGGATGAAATAACATTTTAGATGTAATATGAATAAATTAATAAAATATTTTTTAAAATCCCTAACTACACTACCACCTTATTCCCTTGATATAGGGTCTCCCAGTGTATTGGCAGAGCTCCAGCTATCATTCTGTCTTTGCCTCTGCCACAGTTGGGCTGTTTTAGGATGTCAACATTTTACCTATGTTATAGATTCAAATTCAGTTCCTAGTGTTTGTGCTACAGCAGCTCATTTACTAATACATCTCCAACCCAAAGTGTGTGTGTGTGTGTGTGTGTGTGTGTGTGTGTGTGTGTGTGTGTGTGTTTGCATTCCTATGCATGCACACAATTAGACATGAGCCAAAATACAGGTGTGGATGTCAATAAAAAGTTTAATTTTTTATTTTTTATTTTTATTAATTTATTCTTGTTACATCTCAATGTTTATCCCATCCCTTGTATCCTCCCATTCCTCCCCCCCCCATTTTCCCATTATTCCCCTCCCCTATGACTGTTCCTGAGGAGGATTACGTCCCCCTGTATATTGTCATAGGGTATCAAGTCTCTTCTTGGCTACTTGCTGTCCTTCCTCTGAGTGCCACCAGGTCTCCCCCTCCAGGGGACATGGTCAAATGTGAGGCACCAGAGTACGTGAGAAAGTCATATCACACTCTCCACTCAACTGTGGAGAATGTTCTGCCCATTGGCTAGATCTGGGAAGGGGTTTAAAGTTTACCTCCTGTATTGTCCTTGGCTGGTGCCTTAGTTTGTGCGAGACCCCTGGGCCCAAATCTGCCTATCATAATGTTCTACTTGTAGGTTTCTAGGACCCTCTGGAAACTTGTACTTTGCTATTCTCCTATGCTTCTCTCATTTAGAGTCCCAATAGGATGTTCTCCCCTCTGTCCCAGTTTCATGGTAAATGAAGGCTTTCGTGGGACATGCCCCTAGGGTTAGTATGCAGATATGAGTGAGTATATACCATTGGATTCTTTCTGCTTCTGCGTTAACTCACTCATTATGATCATTTCTAGCCCAATCCATTTATCCACAAAATATGGGAATTCCTTGTTTTTAATAGCTGAGTAGTAATCCATAGTGTATATGTACCACAGTTTCTTTATCCATTCTTCTACTGAGGGACACTTAGGCTTTTTTCATGTTCAGGCTATTATGAATAAGGCTGCTATGAACATGGTTGAGCAAATTTTCTTATTGTGTGCTGGAGCATCTTCTGGGTAAATTTCAAGGAGTGTAATAGCTGGGTCTTGAGGAAGCCCTATTCCCATTTTTCTGAGATAGCACAAGATAAATTTCAAAAGTGGCTGTAATAGTTTGCATTACCACCAGCAATGAAGGAGTGTTCCTCTCTCCCCACATCCTCACCAGCATGTGGTGTCACTTGAATTTTTGATCTAAGCCATTCTGATGGGTGTAAGATGGAATCTCACAGTTGTTTTGATTTGCATTTCCCTGATAACTAAGAAGGTTGAGCATTTCTTTAAGTGTTTCTCAGCCATTTGATATTCCTCTGTTGACAATTCTCTGTTTAGTTCCAAGGCCCACTTCTCAATTGGGTTATTTGGTTTGGTGATGTTTAATTTCTTGAGTTCTTTACATATTTTGGATATTAGACCTTTGTCAAATGTAGGGTTGGTGAAGATCTTTTCCCAGTCTGTAGGCTGCTGCCTTGTTCTCTTGACAGTGTCTCCTGCCTTACAGAAGCTTCTCAGCCTCATGAGGTCCCATTTATTAATGGTTGACATTAAGGCCTGGGCCGTTGGTGTTCTGTTCAGGAAGTTGTCTCCTATGCCAATATGTTCCAGGCTCTTCCCCACTTTTTATTCTAAGTGGCTTAGTGTCTCTGGTTTTATGTTGAGGTCTTTAATCCACTTGGATTTGAATTTTGTGCAAGGTGACAAATTTGGGTCTAGTTGCATTTTTTTTTTTTTTTTTTTTGCACATAGACATCCAGTTAGACCAGCACCATTTATTGAAGATGTCATCCTTTTTCCATTGAATGAATTTGGCTTCTTTGTCAAAAATCAAGTGACCATATGTGTGTGGATTCATATCTGGGTCTTCGATTCGATTCCACTGATCAACCAGCCTGTTGTTGTGCGCGTAAAATGCTTAAGGAAATTTCTCTGAAATGAGGAATAAGAAAAGGCTGCCCACTCTCTCCATATCGCTCCAATATAGTAATCGAAGTTCTAGCCAGAGCAATAAGACAACAAAAGGAGATCAAGAGTATTCAAAATGGAAAAGGAAGAAGTCAAATGATCTCTATTTGCAAATGATATGATAGTGTACATAAGTGACCCTTGAATTCCACCAGAGAACTCCTACAGCTGATAAACAACTTCAGCAAATTAGCTGGATACAAAATTAACTCAAAAAAGTCTGTAGCCTTCTTATACACAAATGACAAGCTTGCAGAGGAAGAAATTAGAAAAACCACACCCTTCACATTAGCCACAAGCAATATAAAATATCTAGGAATTACTCTAACTAAGCGAGTGAAGGACTTGTTTGAAAAAATTTCAAAACTCTGAAAAAAGAGATTGAAGATGACCTGAGAAGATGGAATGATCTTCTTTGCTCATGGATCGGGAGAATTAACATAGTAAAAATGGCCATCCCACCAAAATCAATCTACGTATTCAATGCAATCCCTATCAAATTACATACACAATTTTTTAAAGACATTGAAAGTTCAAATCTGAACTTCATATGGAAAAACAAAAATCCCAGAATAGCTAAAACAATCTTGTACAATAAAAGGTGCTCTGGAGGAATCTCCATACCTGATCTCAAACTGTACTATAAAGCAATAGTAATTAAGAAAGTTTAATTTTTTTACTAGGCAGTTTTTTTATTCTGTCTTGTTAATGAAGCAGGTTTTCTCTTACAGCTTATTTCCCATGTCTCTGCATTACATCTAAGTGCTTGGTGAACATTCTTCTTTCTTACCTTTAAAGTCCCAAGCTGCCATTATAGTTTTGAGCTACCCCATCTGAATTTTCTGAATTGATTCCAGGGGTTAAAATAGTACATCAGAATTGTACAGCAAGTTTGTTTACTTCTAAGCAAGATCATTAACCACCCCTCCTCTCCCACAAAATTTGTGTGATATGTCAGATGACAAAGACCCTTATCCTACTCCTGAGAAATGGGATCTGAAAAAGAATATTTAAAAACAAATAACAGTTCCTTTGTGTAAGAAGAATATTGAATAATAGTGAAAATGCCTGCCATGAACATCAACTCAAAACTAGGTACATGTTGGGGTGCTACTCTTGGCTATTACACGTAACTCATAACCAGGTAGATGTTGGGATGCCATTCCAGGCTATTACTTGTAAGATCCCATTGAGTGTTCACAGAAACATTATTTTATGAGAGATATTTTAGTATTGTTTTTAACAATTTGTTTCATTCATATTGTCTCTCCATTTCCCTCTCTGTTTCTCTCTCTCTGTATCTTTCTGTCTCTGTCTCTGTCTGTGTCTCTGTGTGTGTGTGTGTGTGTGTGTGTGTGTGTGTGTGTGTGTGAGGGAGAGAGAGAGAGAGAGAGAGAGAGAGAGAGAGAGAGAGAGAGAGAGAGAGAGAGAGAGAGAGAGAGAGAGAGAGAGAGAGAGAGACAGAGAGAGAGAGACAGAGACAGAGACAGAGACAGAGACAGAGAGCATGTGAAGGCCAGACAGGCTGTCAAATCTGCAGAAGCTCCAGTTTCAGGAAATTGTAAGCTGTGCATATGGGCTTGGTAATTGTATCCCTATATTCAACAAAATAAAAAGTGCTCTTAACCTTATCCTTTATTATTCTTTTTATAAAAAAATGTACTGAGGAATAGAGAATTAAGTGAGCTTGTTTAGGAACTTGTAATATAAATACAGTAGAAGCTCTATCACAATCAGAAAATCTACATGTACAACGAGGTTCTAAATCATAGTGTCATTGCTTAACAGAAACAAAAGCTGTTCTTGGACTTTCTACTCTGATTTTCTGTAAACTTAGTAGTATAAAACCTAGCATAAATTTTTCCCTTTCATTTTGCTTCTAGTATTATCATTCTTCAGTTGTTACGTTTTGTGCATATAGGAAAATCCCTAGCATCAGGTTTTAATATTGCAAACATGATTGTAAAAGATCAACCCCATCCATTTAGCTTTATAAAAACCAACTGCACTGTATTATTATCGAATGTGGTTACTCGTGGTTTCAATACTTGTCCAGAATGAAGATGTTTCATAAAATATTAATTTACTCTTAGGCTTGGCTTGGAAAGAATCAGCTTCATTGTCAGTGAAAGCAGAGGTGCAGGGATGTTCCCAACTGGGCAAGAAGAATAGCATGGTAGGAAACATCAAAAAGGGCTAAATGGATTTTTTGATGAAATGTTCAAAGTGCTTGTTTATGCAGATATAGCTGAGGGATTTTTGACCTTGGAGGTATAAATCTTTTTTAGAGATCAAAAATTTAAAAGGTAAAACATTATTAATGTGCCTTCTTCTATAATGTCAGGAAATGACTCACGGTGTCAGAAGCAAGACATTGGGGAAAATATCTCCACTTTTGCTTGCACATACTGTTCAATGTTGCAATACTTTGAAGAGATTTGTTCCTTTGAATTTAGAAAACGCCAATCAGTTAAAATCCCTATGAACATAATTAATGCACAAATGGATCAGTAATACACTGGTTCATATTAGATGTCAAATACTGTCTAGTACAGTAGAGTTAAGAATCTCTCTCTCTAACTCTCTCTCTCTCTCTCTCTCTCTCTCTCTCTCTCTCTCGTGTGTGTGTGTGTGTGTGTGTTCATACATGTAAGTACATGTGTGCAGGTGCATGTATGCAACTATGTATGTGCAGGTAGCAGCCCGTGGTGAATCTTGGGTGTCCCTCTCAGTCCCTCTTCACTTTGTCTTTGAGAAGGCTTTCTCCCTGTATCTGAGAATGAAGGAGAGAAGCAGACAGAGCAGCACATACAAAGCAGTATTTCGATAACACATAAAATGTGCTATTCTGGTTTTCAGTTTCCTAGTACTGATACGGTTCTGGTTCAACATCCTTCTGTAGTGTTTGATATCTACAGGAACTGTGTAAAAAGCTTTGAAGACTTGACTCTTTCTGCCTATAACCCGACATGTATGTACCACAGGATAGCCAGGAGATTCAGAAAGAATGATGAGAAACAGAGAACAGGGAACTCTACTGGCACAGAGCAAGCCCTAGGGATTTTCCATGCTCTCTTTGGAATTTAGACCACCAATTGTAACAAAGTCTTGGAATTCTAGTTCTTTTTTTTTTTTTTACACCCTTTCATATGTCTCATAAATTGTCAAGTTTATAAGACCAGGTCATTCAACAAATCAGAAAAGATACCAGGTAAATGGAAGGGACTTACCTAAAATAACAAGGTGATGAGATTCTTGCTGAGTTAGAAATCTGGTAGTTTTCATTCTGCATCTGTTGATTCACTATCCTCAGGCCTCCCTAGCTGTGCTTTCATTCATCCGCCTGTAAAATTGGCTTATGCTCTTTCTCTCGTTTCTGTTCTGTGATTACTAACTGAAGCTACAACCCAGGGTAAATCAAACAGAAAGGGTGAGGATTAGAGATTAGATTGTACTGGTGTTAAAATTTTAATTAAATCAATGGTTTGAGCTTTTAACAGACAGAATGTTAAATTGAAGCAGGTGGAATGACTTTAAGTTCCTCATTTGCAGGGTACCTGGAAGCCGATATTCTTCCATTTGAACAGAGGAGTCCTCTGACATTCAAAGTGTACAGAGCTATGATTCTTGGACACAATCCTTTAGGGCCATAGAAGCTCCTCCATGGCTCCACTCTGCTTTGGAAGGGCGAGAATGACACTCAAGGAAAGCACCTATTAGCAGGTTGGAATAGCCCAGGAAAGCAGAGTGCCTGTTATTAATGGCAAATGAGCTGTGGCTGATTGTTGTTAGAGGGTCTCCCTCCACTCTGGTCAACCTCTGCATCCTGCTACTTTATGAATTCTCTCCAGGCTGCTCTCAAGTCTGCTCTCCTGAATTCTCAGAAGTATATATAGCTGAAGTGCTTTATGTACGGAGAAATAATTCAGGGTGAGGCAAGGTAATGTGGAGTTGTAGTTTCTTCCTTTGCTTCAGAACACTTTCAGAGCTCCATGGTGATAAAAAGCTAGCAATGCTACTGTAATGATTTCAAAAGAAATATTTTAATATAGAAAAGAACAAATGTCAGGGAAATATTAGGAAAGATGTGCCTCCCCATGTGTATGATACCTGGTGGTCTCTACAGTGAATGTGACTCTGGTAGGTTTGGGATTTATAAATATTTTCTACTTTTATATATGAGATTATGACTGTGTGTTTATAATATGTGTGCCTATATCAAGAACTGTGCACTTAAGAAATATTTTATATATTTTTAGGATCTCAGTCAGTTCTAGTAGAGACTAACATTGTCAGATTGTACTGTTTCATCTCTTAGAAGGGAATTCTGTTTCTCTTTTTGCTTTACAGGATCTCTAGTCCAGGCTAGGCCTGAACACACTGAACTCAGGATGATCTAGAACCTCTGATCCTTCTGCCTCCCTTTTATGAGCTGGGATCACATTGATGACCCACTGGCCTGGTTTGTGTGTTTTACCATACAAGAGTAACCCAGGATTAACTGCGTGAGTTCTCTGCCACTGAACTATATCCCAGCCCTCAAGGAATTCTTACAGTATCAAAAGAATGGCCTCTCTCAGCTGCACTGTTTGCTGAATCTTATAAATAGATATCTTTAAAGGCAGTGGCAAGCAAAAACATAGATGATTTGTAAGAGTTGAAGAAAGTTTCGTACAGAAAGAACACATGCCTATTACTGCATAGCTATATAACACTCAGCAGGATACAGATGCCTTACCCATAAGCTAGTTTTAAATAACTGCAGTGCATGGAGTACCCTTTGAAATTGTGTTTGCAAAGAGAAGCCTTTTGGGAGAGATTGTTAACTGCATCCCCATTGATTCTCTCTAACAAGTAAATAGCTTAAAGTCAAAATAATTTTTGATTGACTGGATTTTGTTTTTGGGCAGAGGAAATGGTTGTTAAGGGATTGAAAGTCAATTTTCTGTAGGAGGATGGCCAATGGTAGGTTACTAATGACCTAATGGATGACCTTTCACTCCTCTTCACATTGGGCTTGGCACTAATTGTAGCCAGTGAATTAAATGAATTTTTTAAAAGGAGGGTATGAAGTTGGAAAGAAAGTGTAATGGAGAAAGATAGAGAAAAGTAGAATTGCATACGGTCAAGATATCGTATGCATGTGACATTTTCAAGGAATATATAATAATGTTTAATTTAATAAAAGAGAAAGATGTTCATGAAAGAGTGATTTTTGGATGATGATTAAAACATATTTCTGAGAACATTTCACACATCATAACTGCTCGGTAGCCAACTGAAAATACATTTTATTTTCAAAGTATGGATAACTTGCAATATATATAAATTTCAGTTTGTCACCCTCAGCTTAGGGATTGATGCATTGAGAGAAGACATCACCAAGGAGTTGGAGTTGTTGACCAGAGACAGTTTGAGATGGTTTGCATTGAAAAACCCTGTCCATCAGGTGCTATACGGCAGTGATTCTGACCCAATGAAGTAAGTCAATCCTGTTTATTCCAAAAATTTTCAGAGAAAATTACTACATTCTCTCTCTCTCTCTCTCTCTCTCTCTCTCTCTCTCTCTCTCCCTCCCACTCTCCTCTCTCCCTCCTCTCCTCTCCTCTCTCTCCCTCCTCTCTCCTCTCTGTGTGTGTGTGTGTGTGTGTGTGTGTTTATCTGTTCATATGTTGTGTCCCATCGACACCAGAAGAGGATTTCAGATCCTCTGGAGCAATAAGCAAAAGCTACTGTGAGCTCTCTGATGTGCATTCTGGGAACAGATGTCTCTGCAGCAAAACCTCTTAACCACTTAGCCAGTGCTCCAGTGCAGACAGTACACTTCATGTGCAGTGATAATCAACATCAATGATATTTTCTTCAATTAATGATAGGCTTGGTTGAGATGTTGTTACCAGCCCAAACTCTGTATTCTGTACACTTTACCTTCACATTGGTCTATAGGTTGACCCTTTTGGTACATTCTTTTTTTTTTTTTTTCAAGAATTTACTTTTTATTACTGCTTAGGAGACATCCAAAGATTCAAAATTTCATGTGAAACCATACGATTTTAAGCTGAATAAAAATATTTCATTTACCTTTGTTTGCCACAAATGATTTGTTCCCTTATGCATTTCTTTATAAGGCTTTTCTTTTCTATGCAATAACCTCCCCTCCTTCTGCTGCATAATCCATTTTGATTAGAATATAAAGAACAATAACTGTTGGGTTACAGAACAGCTCTATAGCCCACTAATTCCCCAAGGCTCTAGTTTCTTGTTATTATCCCCAGTGCAATAACAATTGGCATTTACTGAAAACTTTATCCATAGTATTGATCAACAGTATCCTCTACAAGGACTCGAGATGTATGTGACATTTTCACACTAGCTTACAAACAGAATCATTGAATAAGATTTTTGTGTTGAATAAGTTTATATGTGTTTTTATTGTTGATAATAATTGTGCAAATGCCTGATAGTGTTCTTGCTATTGTTGGTTGTTGTGGTGGTGGTGGTATGGTGGTGTGTGGGCAGAGCTGTGCCTGGACACATATCAGTACAAGTACGCCCCTCTGTGCTTGTGTATGTGTAAGTTGGAGTTTGACTTGAGTTATCATCCTCTATTGCTTTATACAATGATTACTAGAGGATGTGTCATTGAATCAACAGCTCACTGCATTGGATAGCCTGGATGATCATCAACCCTCAAGTTTCTACTTATCTCTGTTACACAGCACTGATACAGCCAGCAGCACCATTCCCAAATTTTACATGGGCCCAGAATTTGTGAGCTCAAGCACAACAAACTTTTTATCCTGAGTCATCTCCCTACACTTGCAGTATATTCCTACAGCCTATTGTGAGTATATACCTTGACATTTTAAGCTAAAATAATATCTGAATCTGCCATTACTATGTAGTTTTTTATATACAGATTTATTTTTTATGACAAAATAATTAAGACTTGGATGTTGTTATATGATAATTGTTCATTACAAAATAAAGAACTACCAAGCTATGATCCAGAGTAGCTGTGGATTCTTGGCCCAATGATAGTGTCAGGTATGTGTTTCATCCTGTGGAGCGGGGATTAATACCATTGAAAGAGTGAATGGTTACTGTAATAACATTTGTGTCATTTTCACAACAGTGACGCATTGCCAGACCAGTTATGCATCATCTCAATTTAAATAATCTCTAACTTCCGTACTTTACATCAAAATTATATTATTTTTCTCAATAGCTGAATAATATTCAATTGTGTAAATACATTACATTATCCATTCATCAGTTATTAAACATTCATTCTACTTCCATTCCCTGGCTTTAGTTTGCAAAGCAGTAATGAGTATAGTTGAACATATGTCTCTATAGTAGGAGAAAAGAGTCCTTTGGGTAAAAACCAAAGAGTGGTATATTTGGATCATGTGGTAGATGTATTCCTTACTCATTAAGGGATCTCCACAAGATATCCATACTTCCTGCATGAGTTCACTCTCTTACCAAAAATAAATGCTTCATCTTTCCCACACCCTTGCTAAAATTCAACATTTGTAATTATTTATTTTTTGTTGTTTGTTGTTATTCTTCATATCATCTTAACATAGAGTGGAGTAAAATGAAATTTCAAAGTAGTTTCCATTTACATTTTGCTTTTTTGTTATTAAATGTATATTATTATTCAAATCATACTGTTTTATGCCATCCTTAGATGAAAATATGTTTTTAATAAAAATAAGACAATGTTTTAATGATATAATATTTCAAATAATCATATTTGAACATCAGTGAGACAGCTCAGTAGAAAATTTCTGTGCTGTGCAAAGCTGGAAACCTGACCTTGATAACCATATAAAGATGGTCAAAATAAGTCCCATAAAGATGTCTCCTAGTTTCCCCATGTCTGTCTTGGCCTAAAAGTCTATAATTACATTACATACAAATGCAATATAATTAAAAAAATAAATTTCATTGCTGTTTCATTATCTGATTTTTTTATAAATTATTCCCTTAGAAGACATACCTCAAGATGATGCACAAAATTCTGCCTTTAAAATGGGCAAGCTTAGATGCAAGACAGAGTAGATGGCCAAATTGTGCAAAGACAGGGCAGGATTAAGAATATTAAGTCTTATGTGGAGATCTTTGATTCATTTGGAGTTGTGTTTTAGGCATTATAATAAGAATAATTGAGTTTCATTCTAGAAAAGGCACTCCTTTTTGCTCCATTACATCACTAATCATACATAATTGGCAAGACTTACAGTGCAAAGTTTGAAATCCTCTCCTATTGATCAAAGCTGTTGATTATTACCAATATATAAGAGTCAGTGTTGTTTTGTTACTACTTCTTTTCTTCATGGATTGACAGTCATTTTTTAATGGTAACATTGTTCATGTACATGCTATCAATGCATTTAGAGGAGAAAGGAGCATATTTATGAGTAAGCAGGCAATTAGCCTTCCTTCTGCTCTTCTCTCTGATGCTCTAGGTTTCCCACTGAAACAGTTACTCATCCAACTGAATGGCCTATACCAGTTTACTTGCTAAAATAATCATAATTTTAAGCTGTTGTTTCTAGCCCCTCCTATACTTATTAAGGCATGCTGTTATTAGTTTCATTCTGTTGTTCTGCTAAAACGAATTTCAGCTAGAACTTTCTCTCTCTCTTTTTTTTTTTTTGTTATAGCTATCAAGGGCTATTTATATATTTGCTTGCTTATTTATTTAAATTTTCTTCTTTTTATGATAGAATATTTGCAAAAGTATCTTTTTGATGCTTTAACTCTTTCCTCTGTTGCTCTTATCTGCTACTTGGACAGACCAGGTATCTTTTGGTGTTGTGTTTTATAAGTTACTTTATCTAAATTTTTCATTCTCCTATTCACTTCTTTACAGATACTCATTCATTTTTTTGGAAAAGTTTTATCCTTTACTTCTGGGTTCATATTAATATTATGAATTCAAGAATAATCTTGTGATAAATGTTTAGATTTATGTTGTCTATGTTTAATGTATACTGGAAAATAATTTGTTTTTCTACACTTAGATGGATTGTAAGATGAATGTCTGTTATGTTGTATTTCAATGATAGTGCTTATCATGTCTTATGTGTATTTACCAATATGCTTGCTACTTGATTTAGGCATGAGACTGAGAATTTCAACATCTTTGTAGGGTTAATCTTCCATGAGTAAAGTGATGAAGTCTCAAATTCTTGTTGAGAAAGCTAATGTTCATGTTTCAAGGACAATGGTTAACAGATATTAGCACATTAAAATATGTTCCAAATTTATCATTTTAAAGTCTAAACAGTAAACAATTTAAAGTCTAAAAAGTAAAATAAAAAAAATATATGATTGATAATAATGTTCTCCTCAACCAAAATTCTACAGACATGAGAGTTATGGATCTGATCTCATGTAATTTCTGAAGTCTTTGTATTTGTATTATCAATCATTGGATTCTGTCATTCAACAGCAACTCTGAGAACTAAGCAGTATCAATGTATTGTACAGTTTTCAAAGTTTGCAATACTTCTTGGATCAGGAAGCACAAATTGACCTTGATTGAGGAGATTTTTAAAAGTCATTTTGTTATCCCTTCTCTAGATAATTTTACATTTTCTGGAACTGAAGGCCCCATATTTCTGATTCTTCAAAACAAAAACAGAACACAAGTTTCATTTGTGTGCATTTGTTAGTTCTAATATTTTATGATTCTGTCTTAGGGAAGAAGTATCACTTTGATAGGAGCAAAGTCATTCCCTCATAACTTTGTCACCACAAATGGAAAAGATTCTCCCCCAGGCCCATAAGAGACATTTTTAGTCAGGTCCTTCTGTTCCTCTCTGACAGACCTGCAACAGCATGTGAACCTAAAGAAGCTCCTTCATCATTTCTCCTCTGTAGAGGCCCGATTTCTCTTTGTTTATGCTAGAAATATAGTCTTTTGAAAGCATTTCTGCACATATTGGTAGCTACACCTAATATTCTGAATAGTCTAGGTTTTCATCTAGGTTACTAAAACCAAAGGACAGAGGAACAGTATAAAGACAAAACATGAAGTCAATAGAAACTTAACAATTCTAGCCAATGGTCAGAATATTCTACACAGTTGAGTGGAGAGTGTGATATGACTTTCTCACATACTATGGTGCCTCACATTTGACCATGTTCCCTGGAGGGGGAGACCTGGTGGCACTCAGAGGAAGGACAGCAGGTTATCAAGAAGAGACTTGATACCCTATGAGAATATACAGGGGGAGGTAATCCCCCTCAGGAACAGTCATAGGGGAGGGGAATAATGGGAAAATGGGCGGGGGGAGGAATGGGAGGATACAAGGGATAGGATAAACATTGAGATGTAACAAGAATAAATTAATAAAAAAAAAAAGAAAAAAATTTCTGATTTTATTCCCTAACATTTTTACTATCCTTTGCTGTTCAAAATACTCATATCACTACATTATGCATCTTGTGTAGACCTTAGTTCTATTAAGGAGGAATGTCACATTACTTCATGCATAATCAGTCTGTCCTAGAGTTACTACTTTTTATCTCCTCACTATCTTTATATAAGTGATGCCAAAAATGAACTTCAGCAGAAAACAAATACACCAGAAGAAAAAAAAAGGGATGCTAATTCTGTTCTATGCTTTCTTTTTTGTTGTTGTTTGTTTGTTTCTTTGTTCCACCAATTGGCTTCTGATCAGAGATTTTAATAAAGCACAATTTAGAAGTCAAAACTTTTGTCTGATTACTGGAATTTGGACCAAGCATTGTTTCTTCTGTTATAGAAATGATCTAGAATTAATCCAGAATACATACTCATTAAAACCAGTTTATTGGCATCAAAGCCAATAATGAACAAATTTTTCCATTAAGCAACAGGAAGCAGCATAAGTGAGATAACTCACAAAGAGCTAGGCAGTAGCTTAAATAGCTACAACAGTGTGTTCTTTTTCTGCAGTCACTGTGGTCTTTATTTATATCTTTCTGCCTCCTGTTGCTTAGTGGAATCCCTAGAATACATGACAAAAAATTAAACTTAGACATAATATAAATGCACCAACAAGATACATGAATTTTCTTGTAGAGTGAGGAATTCAAAATGGCAACTTAATGAAATACAGAGAATGTGTACTTTTTAAAAAGATTTTTTTATATTAAAATTTTTTCATCCTTATCATAGGCCCTTCTTCCTCTCCTTTTGTTCTCATCCTTCATTTCTATTCCCCCTACTCTCTCTCACCATACTCCTCAATTAAGGAGAGCACCTCCCCCTTCCCCTGTACCAGCACATAAAGTCACCTCAGGACTTAGTGCATATTCTTCCCGTTTGGCCTGCCTAGGCAGCACTGCCAGCAGAAAGTGATTGAAAAGCAGGAAACAGAGTCTATCTCAGAGTCAGACTCAACTCCCTTTTCTAGGGTACTCATATGATGTCCAAACTACCCATTGACTACATATGTGTAAGAGGGCTAGGTTGAGACCATGCACAAACCTTGTTTTGGCCCATAGTCTCTGTTACCACCACTAGGACCATGTTAGTTTGCTCTATTGGTCTCCTTGTGGAGCTCCTGTGTCCTCTGGGGTCTTTCTTTTCTTCCTTTACTCTTCCACAAGCCTGCATGTGTTCCACCCAATGATTGGCTGTGAGTCTGAGCATCTGTTTTGATCTGATACTGGGTAGAGCCTCTCAGAGGGCAGCTATGATAGGCAACTTAATGATATATGATACAGAATGTGTACTTTTAAAAAACAAACAAACAATGAATACTATAGTAAGAACTGGAGATTCCAAAATTAAATATAAGTTTAAATATTTTATTTTGTTTTGTTTATTTACTTGTGCCTGTGTAACTTTATGTGTAGTGTATGCATGCAGGTACCTGCAGAGGCCAGAAAATGATGTAATAGGCAACTCCCCCCAAATCTGGAGTTATAGGCAGTTGTGAGCTGCCTTATGTGTGTGTTGGTAACTGAACCCAGATCTTCTTCAAGAATGTTGTATATTCTTAACTGTGGATCTATTCTTCTAGCTCCCTGTCGCACATAAATTCAGAAATAGTCACTAGAGAAAGAAAATCTTACATTTGTATCAACAGTGAACAGAATGACATTTTGCATATATGTATATAATGTAAGCATATGTACACATGTGAACATATGTTCAGGTGTATTTATATGGACAGGTGCATATGGAGGCAAGACATTAATACTGAGATGTCTTTTTCTCTTGCTCTATGTCTTATTTTTCATACAAGGTTTCTCACTTGATTCCAAGCTTGCTTCCTTGACTGGACTATCTAGGCAGTGAGTTTTACAACCCACCTGTCTCTTCTCCCCAACCCCAGGGTGGAATAAAAAATGTGTGTTAGTGTAATATAGTGACTGGCTTTAGTTTTACCTTTTTTCTCCTTCTCCATTTCCTTCTCCTTCTCCTCCTCCTTCTTCTTCTTTTTCTTCTTCTTTCTTCTTCTTTTTCTTCTTCTTCATCCTCTCTCTCCCTTCCTCTTTCACTTTCTCTTTCTCTCTGAGCACATTGTGCACAAGTAGGGATGCTTGTACCATGCATGTGCATGTCAGAGCAGAACTTTCAGAAGTCACTTTTTTCTTCCACCTTATGGATATGTGTCAGTTATAGAGGCCAAACTGAGGTCCTCTCACTTGTTTGTGTAACAGGTACTGTACTGTTTCAGTAACACAGACCAAAATAAGCAAGATTGATTACCATTACTTACATATGCAATGTAATAGTCAACTAAAATACATTAAATATATCACAGCTCCATTCTGCAGATGAACACACATTTCTTGACAGAAATGGTGCATGGTAAATACTTTAGAAGCTGAAAATCAAGGCAAAAAGTGTGAGTTTTTAAACTGGGAGTTTGATTATTTCTCTTGAAGACAGATTGTCATGAGTAGGCAGGATAGGATCTCCTGGGTACTGCCTATATTCTTGAACTTTATTCAGGTGACACAGTGTGAGTTCCTGTTACCATCATCCAGTATATGATGGGTACTTACTGTATACTTGTTTACTGTTTTTAAAACACAAAACCAAAGATCCCTCTAATATTCAAGGGAATTAGGTTGATTCTATAGTTTCCTAAGAAATGTGTGCATTTCTTTTCAATTTTGTATTATTTTTACTCTTTGTATGGGATGTGGCATGTATTCCACAGCACACATATGTGGAGGTAAGAAGACAGTTGTTGCAGTTCAGTTTTCTCTTTCATTATTCTATATCATTTTTCTTTCTGGTCACCTCATTATATGTCAGTAGCTGTTCCTTTTCATATATGACTAAAGGCTAGAAAGAAAAGTGACAGAACATTCAGTGTGTCCCTCATATGATAATTCTGTTATAATTGAGTTTATGAAGTAAAGAAGGAACAAGACTCAAGTCAGAACATCTCTAACCCTCCAGATATTATGTCACACACCTATAATTTAAAAACTTCTCTGGAAAGCATCACCTGGCCATTTCCTGACTGCTTCTCCCAGTGGGAATGGAGTTTTCCAAGTCTATATTTCTACCTATCATATCACTGATTTCTTCTGTTTTATCCTCACATCCTTAGGCTGCTCTAGAATTTCTCACTCACACTGAGCAAAAAAGAAAATAGCCAAGACTTCTATGAGGACCCTGAAGCCTTTTCTATTCTGAACACCTGCCAACTTTCATTGTGTTGGGTTATGCTTTTCTTCACAATAAGCATATTGAGGTACTTTTTCCAACAAAACACTGCTTCTTATAAGCCCAATAAAGGACATTTACTTCAGGTCAGAGACATCCAAGTTCTTCATTATGTTATACTGTCCTATAGACAAGGATGCTAACACAGGCTTCTATAATAAATAAATTAAGCAAGAGGAAGACTTGGGAAGAAGAAAATGTTGAAGAGAAAAAAAAAAGAAAAGGAAGGTGAGAATGGAAAAGAGGAGAGCAGAAAGAGGTAAGCAAAGCAGAAAAAGAGGAAGAGAAAGAGGGACAGAGGCAAAGCACCAGAGACAGAAGGGGGAGGAAAGTTAAAGGAAAAGGAATTAAATGGAGAAAAACTGCAAGAATGATGAGGAGGAGGCACGGAATGAAAGGAGAGGTGAGAAAAAACAGAAGGAGGAAGGGGAAAATTTAGAAGAGGAGAAGGGAAAGGGTTGGGAACACAGAAGAGGGGTAGAAGGGAAAAGGGAGAATGAACATGGGTATAAGGGAGAAAGGAAGAGGAGTGGGAGATGAGAATGGAGAAAATGAAGAAAAGTATGGAGAGGAAAGCAACAAAATAACAGAACAGCCAAGATGACTAGATGGAGAAGATGGAGGAGGTTAAAAATAAGAGACAGAGAGAGCTAACAAATGTGTTATAGAGGAGGAAAGGAAAGAATAGAGAAATGGTGGAAAAAGGAGAAGCATATCGGAGGAAGAGGGTAAGGAAGTAGTCCAACAAAGAGTTTGTTCTGTGACACTGACCAACTTCCATGTTTCCCAGACAACTCACTTCCCCGTCTGAAGACTCTCCAGTGTGGTAAGTGAAGAAGTGGTGTGCAGTGCACAGTCTACTCCCAGGAGCTATGCATGCTGACTGAACACGTCCCTAGCAGCCTCCTGCCTTCTCCTAGCACTTGGGTTACACCATGCAATGCCACACTAGTTATTCATTTATTTTTATCGAAGCACTAAGGATATAGACTTTTGTGATATGTTTGCTGGTTTTCTGGTTTTTGTTTTGTTTTGTTTTTTAATCTTTGAATGTTTCCCTTGCATGTGTCCAAGCCTGGTCCAAGTGGTATCTCTCAGGCTAGAAATGTGATTAAACAAGTTGTGTAATCCCCCTAAATATCATTTATAACAGCTTGACATTTTCTTACATTGTATTTTATCACAAATTTCTCTGTTTGTTTTACCTTTTGAAATTTGTTATATCTACATAGTTCCAAAACAGTGACTGTGAAACTGTCAAATATTCATGTGTGTCTGTAATCCAAAAATAAATATTAAAATAAAGGAATAAAATAAGCTCCTCTGCCTTTGATATGCCGAGCTTCCCACAATGATGGAGTTATCAGAGTGATGTGTAGAAGGCATAAGCGGGGAATATGGGCCTATGGGCCATGAACACATGTGTGACTTTAACAAACAATAAATGAAAACTTCATTTAAAACACTTGATATAGCAAGTAAATGATGTAGTGTTCCTTTGTTTTGTTAAAATGTGAAAAATAAATAACTTCAAATTTATTATAAAGATAACACTATATATTAATAAAACTAGATAATGCATTTTTAAATTTTTCATAAGAGCATTAATAGCTGCTTCCCCTTTAATAACTAAAACAAAACAGAAAAACTACCAAGACCTCAATCACTATACTAACTTTGATCTATGGAAAAGACTACTCAGAAATAAGCTTTAGTGTGACAAAGGTTTCTCCATCTTGTATTCTTGCTGAGGCAATTTCAGGTTCAACTAGAATTTGATGTCTTCATGGAGAACTATTTAAATCTATTCCAGGAATTTGAGATTGTTAGCTTTGTTAAACTGCGAGCTTGTACAAACCTCGCAAAGAAACTAAAGAGTTACATTAACATCTATTGAACTATTTGCTTGGACAAACCTCCCCTACAGTTTCAGATTAAAATACCAGGATATGGTTTTTACTTAAAAATAAATGCTCAGTTCTACACCTCGGTCCTGAAATATCTGATTGTAGTTCTTGCCGATTGGAATAAAGACTTCCAACTGGCAGTAAACTGTGTCATTTCTGGTGTAAATCTAATAACATTAATGCACAAAATACAGATTGCACAAGTATACAAAAATACAGCTGAATATCACAACCATTATGTATGATTATAAAAATAAAAGAGCCCAAGCAGGAAAACTTTTATAAATTCTTTAATACTCCTAGATAAGAGAACATATATATGTGCTTTCTGGTTGTTTTAGTGCAGAATAGGAAAGCTAGCAAAGCAATGAGTGAATGCCTGCTTTTAAACCTACCCATCAGTGTTCCCATGAGCACTGGACTGCTTTCCATTCTGGGAGAGGAAACAGCATCTTGATTGTTGTGGTTTTCATTTCTGTGGTTTTCATTCTGACTTACTGCTGCCTGATGATGATGGGAAGAGCTAGACAGTGATGACCCCGTGCCATGATGAGTGCTATCTATTAGGTCTTTTACTGCAGGTTCAAGGGAAACATTGATTAAGCACTTCCAGAAGTGATTACACTACAGTGAACTCTAGAAGAGCAAGCAGAGTCTATTGTCCCACTATTCATATGCTGAGCTTGAAAAGGCTGGGAAGAGGATCCTGGGAAAAAAGGTTTGATGAATGGTAGTAAAGGAAGGAGGAGAAAATTATACATATTGGTGAGGGGGATTCCCTTTTGCAGAAGAGAGGCTTGAATAATACAGGATGGGACACAGGGTCTTAGGGAGGAGCTGCAGTAGTGCTAAATTTTAGTGGATTATATTTGTATCAGGTCTCACCTCAGCATATGTTCACATTAGGTGGGGCATTCTTTCATGTAAGAAGGGACTTAAATCACAAAGACTCAGAAGGCATTGACAAATGAAGTGAAATAGTGTCTGTTGGTAAGCTTATGAGGAGAGGCAGAAGAACAGGCATGATGGAAAGCTCAACAGCCTCCCGAACAAAAGAAATGGAAGGAGGAGGAACTGCGAAGCTAAAAGCACAAAGAACCAGGAGAAAGGGTGTGATACTCACAACACTTGTGGTTTAGGAAAGGTAGGGAAAGTTGAGGGGCAGTGCAGGCTGCTAGCACTGCCTGTTGTGATTCAAGGCACCTACCTGATCATCTGAAAAAGATCTGGCTGTTTTGTTACATGTTTGACAAAATGCCCAGTCTTCTCCATCCATGTCTGTATGAAGTTGCTTAGCAGGTTGCCTCCATCTTGCAGTGAGGTCGCAAAGGCAGTGGAGGGGTAGTGGCTTACCTCTTGCCTGCGCTGAGAATTAGGGATGAGCACAGCTAATTTTGCACTAACACAAAGCTTTTCCTCCTGTGACTGTTTCCTTGGTAACTAAGGAGGTGGATTTGTGGCAGATATTTGCTATGCAATGACATGTGTAGTTATGTGGGCTAACACAGGCTAATAGTCCATGGCTACATGTGTACCCAATACTTAGGAAGCCTCTGGAGAAGATGGTTTCCAGTAAAGTGCCTCATGCAAAGGATATTCACCTTTGTAGTAAGGGCCTTGAATGATGTCACTAGTTTTTTCCATACATTCCTAAAGGCCTTTTGTTATCTCCTCTTCTTTTTCCCTTACTCCTCCTCATTACCTTATTGTCTCCTTGTACTCTGCTTTCCCTCCATTTTTCCTCTTCTTCCTCCACTGGGACACTTTTTTCATTCCTCACTTTGAGTTCTCTTTTGACTCTTAGATAGAGTTCCTTATGCTAGAAAAGTAAAGAGTCTATGTCCTGAGCTTCAGTGACAGGAGCATGTGTGGTGGCCAGGCGAGCTTGCCAGTGGACTTTTACCAGAATAGAGGATATTTTGGGTTTGTAGTAGAAAGTAAAGTGTTCAAGTGATTATCAAAAAAATTTCAGGACTAGACACATTCAAGGGATGCTAGATTGTGATTCCTTGGGGGTGGAGGAGTCCACAGACCTTGGGGGCACTATATTGGTCATCCATTCTTCTCCATAGATATAGAGTTTCATAGTATTAGAAGGAGCAACAGGGTGGCTCATGATGTGGCATTCCTGAGAGGGTGCTCATGTGCCTTAGGGAAAGCATTTAATTCTAATGTAATCAGGATAATAGCAGAAGAACAACAGAGACTAATCTCTGATTTTACCTCCTGAAACTAGTCAAAAGACTGACCCTGATGCTATCCATATGGAGCCTGTGTTGTTTCGATGGGATCTTTGGGCTTCTTTACATAGGGCAAGTATAGGAACAAGGAGGCATCAAATGCAATCCTCATTATGCAAAAGATGAAGCTAGGCCAACTTAATGCTGTTTCTCCAGGCTCTGTCATGAAATGGACAATTTTTCATGGTTTGGGGGAGTTGTGAGCCAACACATTAGAATTTCTTAGTCTGTGCTTGTATAACACATACTCAGGGACAAGTATGTAGGAAATTAATAACTTTAGGGGCATCTCCAATGTCTTGGCATTTCTATGACTTGGAGTATGCTCCTACGTGCTCACATCTGGTGGCTCCAGTCTCTTCAATTTTCAAGAGTGCAGGAGATGTCTGAGTCTGTGCTTGTATA
This sequence comes from Acomys russatus, assembly GCF_903995435.1. Taxonomy (NCBI): domain Eukaryota; kingdom Metazoa; phylum Chordata; class Mammalia; order Rodentia; family Muridae; genus Acomys; species Acomys russatus. Next base: position 13,183,064 of record NC_067142.1, read on the forward strand.
ACACATGCTCAGGAACAAGTATGTATTAAATTAATAACTTCAGGGCCATCTCCAATGCCTTGGCATTTCTATGACTTGGAGTAAGCTTTTATGTGCTCACGTCTGGTGGCTCCAGTCTCCTCAATTTTCAAGAGTGCAGGAGATATCATGAGGTATTGAGTTGACTGGATGCTGCCACTAGTAATCTTTATCAGGCTCACCGGATCTGTTCAAACTTCTTTTATCTATATCACTAAACAATATTAAATGTAGGGATTGTAGCTCAGTCGGTAGAGAGCTTACCTATCGTCCTTGAAGCCCAGGGATGTATCCTTAGCTTTACATAGATGAGATATGCTAAAGCTTTCTTAGGTATGTGGAAGCATGGGTATGAAAGTTTTTGCACATCACTGGATAAAGGATAATTCATAATCAACCAGGCTCAGAACCAAAAAGGACCTAGAATCATGGTAACAACTGACTTTCCTTGTCATAATTACACCAAATGTCCCCATCTTCATTTCTCTGAACCTTTGTCCTCCCTTAGCTTTTCCTAAAGAATGAGGAAATGTTTTGTGAAGCAGGAGATCCCATACCTCAGGTGTCCTGTGTATAAACTGGAATGTCTTAGGAAGATCTGGAGTGAAGACCCTTGGCAGAGCTCCCTCCCCATCTCACTTGCATTCCAGCCTTGCAGTCTCTATGTATTCATGGATAAGGATCAATCCTGAAGTGTCTGTAAATACTTTCACCAGCTCATTACTGCACAAAGATTAGAAGCCATGCTTCCTGGCCCTCATGGAACATCTCTAAAAAGAAAATGCTTCATTGATTGTCAAAGTAGTGGTGAAAAATGTGGTAGATGAAAGGAAGGTATAGTTTGTCACTGTGAGCTAGGTGTGTGGTTATTCGCATGTATTGTTTCCTGATGTCAAGATGTCTTCTCCTCATGACCATGAGAAGATACTTTCTCTTGGTGATAGAGGGCACACATTCATGTTCTAAGCATTAAGGACTTTATTTTGAGGAGGAAGTTCTAGGAACCACCTCACTCCCCATGGTGTGCTCCTGCTGCTTGAACCCCTGTGTCTGTAGTGATTCTCATTTTATTTTAATGGGTGTTTCTTTCTGGCAGACACTGGATAAATGAACCCAGATTTTAGAGCCTTGATTTACAGACATTGGTAAAAATATGTTATATAGGCTTGGCATTGTGATCTAAAAAAAATTCTATGACAGGCTTTCTCTTAGTAATTATGTATATTTTTAAATACTTGATCTTTCTCCCTTTTTTCCTTAGTGCTTGGACTCAGTTTATGTCACCATGTTGATCTGATTGTCACAGGTTTTCTAACTTATTAGTAACAGTAAGCATACATCTTAGATTACAAAACAGGTTTTAGTCCTCTATTTATAAGTGTCATTTCATAGTAACTATAGCAAATTAGAGCTTCTATTCTTAGCCAACTCTGAAAGAGGCAAGTCAAAAATGTTTGGCTACAGACTCAAAGTATGTCTGAAAAGATGAGTATCATAGGACCATTTTACCTTCAGCACTGGTTAGATTGAATTGAATGACTGTTTAATACAAATTTCTTCATTCTTAAAACATAATCCAATAATAAATAATATTTCCTTCAGAAGAAATATGATATTACAAATACTGGTAACATATTTCCACAAAAATTCTGGTTTACTATTGCTGCTGCTGCTACTACTACTACTACTACTATTACTACCACTACTACTACTACTACTACTACTACTACTACTACTATTACTACTACTACTGTTACTACTACTACTACTACTACTACTACTACTACTATTACTGCTGCTGCTACTACTACTATTACTACTACTACTATTACTACTACTACTATTACTACTACTACTATTACTACTACTACTACTATTACTACTACTACTATTATTACTACTACTATTATTACTACTACTACTATTATTACTACTACTATTATTACTACTACTACTATTACTACTACTACTATTATTACTACTACTACTATTACTACTACTACTACTACTACTACTACTACTACTACTACTATTACTACTACTACTATTACTACTACTATTACTACTACTACTACTACTACTACTACTACTACTACTACTACTACTACTACTATAACTATTACTACTACCATTTTCTCATGTGTGATTGTGAGGTATGTGTATTTGCATGTTTTCATGTAGGAATGCACAGTGAGTAAAGGACAATGTGAGGTACATATTATTTGTTGTGCAGTATCTTTTTGCTCATAATTATACATGAGCACGTCAGGTTAGCTGTCCCTAAGGTTCCAGAGATTTATTTGTTCTGTGCCTCCTTTCTTCTATAGTGACAATAGGCTGACAGACACTGCTCACCCAGCTTTTATGTGATTCTTGGCATTCAAACACAGCCTCCATTCTAACATGAAAAATACTGTGCTCGTTGATCCAATCCTAGCCCAGGGCATAAAGGCTTGGAGTGATTTGAAGAAGGTTCACATCAGAAGGCTCCTGATGGATGGTGCAGAAGTCTTCCTCAACTTCTGAGAAAATATTTTGAAAAAAAGAGAATGTTTTAGTGGCTTGGCTGTGGTGTCCTTCATAAGCATATGCCACAGTTCTCCTAACACTATGGGCTCAAATGCACATATTTTAAAACAGCAATTGTGACGATGTCTTCCCAGTTTCCTCTCATCCTGTCTCTGCATACCCATGTCAGTGAAAATACAGTTCCCTTCCAAGCAGGTATGACCTACTGTGTCTAACATGAAGAAATGTTGGGTAGACTCATGAACATGTTGCTTATTCCCCAGAGAAGATTCTTTTTTCCATACTTTAGAAGTGTTTCTATGAAAGTTAGATATAAGCTGACTTGAGTTATATTTGATTCCGAACACTCTTAGTCGGTCTTCTATTTTAGCCTAATTGATGTAAACTTCTGAAGTATTATATAACTACATGGTAATTTAATTTTCATATTTATCTATGAAAATTGAAGATACAAAATTAAATTTTGTTAAAAAGTTAAATGTTATGAATAATATAGTTTACTACTTTATGTTTCTTAGTTTCTCAAAAAATGTTAAAAGAGTTGCATTAAGTCTTGTTCCTATTACACCTTGTTGCTCTCAATCGTGGTTTAAGTATACCTACATACAAAAATACACACAACTACTCTACATCCATTAAAATACTAAGTATGAGAGTAATTTGGCATTTAAATAAGTGAAATCTGTATGAAATCAAAGTTATGTGAATACTCTTCTCACTTCCAGAAAGAGCTATATCTTTCTCAGGAATTTGTCTATTTTTAGGAAAATACTCAGGTATGTGATGGACAGAAAATGAGGGATCCTTTCTTACATTGTCTTGATAAAAATACTAAATGCAAAATTGTGATCAATGTCTGAACAGTAGATTCAATCAGTCTTTTTTTAAAGCTACCTAAGGAGGGAAGAGAGCTGCCTTGTAAAAATGAGGACTTGAGCATGATTCTCAGAAACAACATTTTAAAAAAGAATTGCAAGAAATGGGGGACCAGTGCTTGGAACTCAAGTGATGCAGACTGTATTGCTCAACCAGCTGGCCTAGCTGAACTGGTGTTACAAGTCAACTAGAGGTTTTGAGTCTGTCCTCCTCAAAAGAAAGTAAATAAGGAAGGAAGGAAGGAGGAGGGAAGAGAAAACAGAGTTGAGAAAGGAAGAAGAGGGGAAGGAAAGGTAGCAGAAAGGAGGAGAGGAGAGGGGAGGGGAAAGGGAGGAAAGGGGGATAATGACACTGGAAAAAAGAAAATTGAGGTTCCTCTAGTACACACAAAGACCCACATACACACACACACACACAAACACAAAAAATTAAAATAATATCTAGATAGACAGGTGGGGGAGTAGAGCATAAACATATCATGATAGACTTAAAGCTGTGCACACAGGGTTTGTTAGTAAGGATTTACAAAGGAATGGATGAAAGATTTTAGCCATACTCTTGTATTACATTTAGTCCTGTACTTTTAGGGTTTGTGATTATCTTTATTTTTCCATAAACAATAATAAAGCAAAGTAGAAAAAGAAATCTAAACCATAACACAAACCCTGGGAATGAGACTGGATCCTTTTTACATGATATATTTTACAGATCCCTTTGATGTAACATATTTTACTAAATCCTTATTTTTTCCAACTTATTTTTGTTTTATTTTTATTGAATTTTAATTTTACTAATTTATTCAGGTTACAACTCAACTACTATCCTATCACTTGTATCTTCACATTCCTCTATGTCTCCCACATTACCCTATTCCCCTACCATAGGTCTAAGACACAGGAGGACCTTTTTCCCCACGATATGGTCATAGGCTATCAAGTCTCATTTTGGTAGCATGATTATTCTCTCTTTGAGTGCCATCATACTCCCCACCAAGGAGAGGTGATCAATTATGGAACACCAGATTTTATGTCAAAGTCAGTCCCAACTCTACACATAACTGGTGGGAATGTCCTATCCATTGGGTAGATCAGAGTACGGGTTCAATGTTTACTGTTGTATTGTCCTTGGTTAGTGCAATAGTTTGAGAAGACCCCTCTGGTCCCTGATAAACCCATCACGATTTTCTTCTGGTAGATTTTTAGGACCCTCTGGGTCCTTCAATTTACCCATCTCCTATATTCCTCTTACCTTGAGTCTCATTAGGATGTCATCATATCTATCCTAATCTCCTGGGAAGTGAAGACTTTTGTGGGATGTTCCATTTGGTCTAGTTCCCAATTATAAGTGAGTATATACCATGTGCGTCTTTCTGCTTCTTGGTTAACTTACTCATTTTGATCATTTATAGTCCCATCCATTTGTCCACAAGTTTCAAGATTGCCATGATTTTAATAGCTAAGTAATATTCCATTTGTGTAAATGTACCACGGTTTCTTTATCCATTCATCAACTGAGGGACATTTAGGCTTTTTCATGTTACTGGCTATTATGAATAAGGCTGCTATGAACATGATTGAGCATATATCATTGTTGTGTGCCAGAGCATTTTCTTGGTATATTCCAAGAAGTGCGATTTCTGGGTCTTGAGGAAGCGCTATTCCCATTTTTTTGAGAAAGCACCAAATACACTCAAAGTGGTTTTACAAGTTTGCATTCCCACCAGCAATGAAGGAGTGTTCCTCTTTCTCCATATACTTGCCAGTATGTGATGCTACTTGTGTTATTTATCATAGCCATCCTGATGCATATAAGATGGAATTTCAGAGTCATTTTGATTTGCATATCTCTGTTGACTAAAGAGTTGAGCATGCCTTTAAGTGTCTCTCAGCCATTTAATATTCCTCTGTTGAGAATTCTCTGCTTAGTTCTGAGCCCCATTTCTCAATTGGGTTATTTTGTTTGATGGTGTTTAATTTCTTGAGTTTTTTATATATTTTAGATATTAGACCTTTGTCAGATGTAGGGTTGATGAAGAGCTTTTCCCAGTCTGTAGGCTGTCACTTTGTTCTGTTGACAGTATCTCCTGCCTTACAGAAGTTTCCTGGCCTCATGAGGCCCCATTCGTTCATTGGTGACTAAGGCTTGTGCTGTTGATGTTCTGTTCAAAAAGTTGTCTACTGTGCCAATGTGTTCCAGGCTCTCCCCCAATTTTTCTTCCAACCTATTTAGTGTCTCTGGTTTTATGTTAAGGTTTTTAATCCACTTGAACTTCAGTTTAGTGCATGGTGACAAATATGGGTCCAATTGCATTTTTCTACCTGTAGACATCAAGCTAGACCAGCACCATATGTTGAAGATGCTCTTTTCCATTGAATAAAATTGGATTTTTTGTCAAAATTCAACTGAACAAATGTGTGTGATTTCATCTCTGCATCTTCAATTCCATTTTGTTGATCCACCAGCCTATTGCTGTGCCAGTATCATGCTGTTTTAATTACTGTTGCTCTATAGTACAGCTTAAGATCAGGTATGGAGATTCCTTTGGAGGATCTTTTATTATATAGGATTGTTTTTGCTATTCTGGGCTTTTTCTTTCTCCGTATGAAGTTGAGAATTGATCTTTCAATGTCTTTAAAATATGTTGTACGTATTTTGACAGGGATTGCATTGAATATGTAACTTGCTTTTGGTAAGATGGCCATTACTATGTAAATGCTCCCAATCCATGAACAAGGGAGGTCCCTCCAACTTCTGATGTCATCTAAAATCTCTTCCTTCAGAGATTTAAAGTTTTTTTCAAATAGTCCTTCACTTGCTTGGCTAGAGTTACTCCTAGATATTTCATATTGCTTGTGGCTATTGTGAAGGGTATGGCATAATGTTTTTAATTTCTTTCTCTGCATGATTGTCATTTGTATATAGGAAGGCTACAGACTTCTTTGAGTTAATTTTGTATCAAGCCAATTTTCTGATGTTTTTTTATTAGATGTAGGAGTTCTCTGGTGGAATTTTGGGAGTCACTTATGTACACTATCATATCATCAACAAATAGGGATAATTTGACTTCTTCCTCTTTCATTTGGATGACCTTGATCTCCTTTCGTTGTCCTATGACTCTGACTAGAAATTCAAGAACTATATTACATAGAAATGAAGAAAGTGAGCAGACTTTTCTGGTGCAAGATTTTAGAGGAATTTCCTTGAGTATCTCTCCATTTCATTTGTTGTTGACTATTGGCTTACTGTATATAGTTTTTATTATGATTAGGTATGTGCCTTGTATTCCCGATCTCCACAAAACTATAAACATGAGTGAGTGTTGGATTTTGTTCAATGCTTTTTCTGCATCTAAGGAGATGATTACGTGTTGTTTTGTTTCAATTTGTTTATGGTGGATTATATTGATGGATTTCCATATATGAAACAATCCCTGAATGTCTGGAATGAAGCCTACCTGGTCATAGTGAATGATATCTTTGATATGTTCCTGTATTCATCTTGTGAGTATTTTATTGAGTATTTTTTCAATGATCATAAGAGTAATTGTTGTGAAATTCTCTTTTTTATTGGGGGTTTACTTATGAACATGACTGTTGTCTCATAGAATGAATTTGATTATATCCCATGCATTTCTATCTTTTGGAGTAGCTTGAAGAGTATCGGTATTAGCTCTCCTATGAAGGTCTGCTAGTATTTTGAGTTGAAACCATCTGGCCAAGGCTTTTTTTTTTTTTTTTTTTGAGACTATCAATGATTGCTTCTCTTTGTATATGAGAAATATGGCTATTTAATTTATTTATCTGATCTTGATTCAATTTTGGCAAGTGAAATCAATGAAGAAAAATTTCCATTTCCCTTACATTTTCAAATTTTGTGGAATATATGCCTTTAAAGTAGGATCTTATGATTCTTTGTATTTCTTCAGTGTCTGTTGTTGTCTCCCTTTTTGTTTCTGACTTTGTTGATTTGGATAGTGTCTTTCTGCCTATTCGTTAGTTTTGCTAACAGTTAGTCTGTATTGTTGATTTTCTCAAAGATTTTGTTGATTCTTTGAATTTTTCTCTTTGTTTATAATTTATTGATATCAGCCCTGTGTTTCTGTTTCAATAACCTATTTGTCAGTAAAATTGGGTTGTTAAAGTCTCCCACTATTAAAATGTGTTGACAGATTTGTGTTTTAAGCTTTGTTAATAGTTCGTTTACAAATATGGTGCCCTTGTCTTTGAAGCATAGTTTTTCCAAATAGTGATGTCCTCTTGCTTGATTTTTACCTTTGATGAATATGAACTGTCCTTCCTCATCCATTTTTATTAATTTTGAATGAATGTCTACTTTGTTAGAAATTAAAATGGCTACACCAGCTTGCTTCTTGTGACCCTTTGCTTGGTCTATTTTTTCCAGTCTTTTACTATGAGGTAATGTCTATCCTTGTGGGTAAGATGTGTTTCTTGAATGCAAAAGAATGTTGGATCTTGTTTAAGTATCTATTCCGTTAATCAAGTCCTTTTATTGGACAGTTGAGACAATTGATGCTGAGAGATATCAGTGACAAGTGACTTTTAAGTCTCTTAATTTTTGATGTTTGTTACAGTAGAGAGTTTGTATAATTTTTTGTTTGTTTGTTTGTTTGTTTTGTGATGGTGTAGGTATCTATTTCCTGTGTAGTTTTGGTTGCAGCTTGTCCCTTTAGGGTGGGATTTTCCATCTAGTAACTTCTGTAATGCTGGATTTGTGGATAGTTACTGTTTGAATTTGTTTTTGTCATGGAACATTTTTTTTTTCTCCATCAATGGTTATTGACATTTTCACTGGGTATAGTAGTCTTGTCTGGCTTCTTTGGTCTCTTAGGGTTTGCAGGACTCTCTGTCCAGGCCTTCCTGGTCTTTATGGTCTCTGCTGCGAAGTCGTCTGTAATCATGATAGGTTTGTGATTACATGCTACTTTGCCTTTTTCTCTTGTTGCTTTTAATATTTTTTCCTTGTTCTGTATATTTTTGTGTTTTTATTATCATGTGAGGGAAGATTTTTTTCTTGTCTATTCTATTTGGTGCTCTGTAGGCCTCTTGTATGTTTATATGCATCTCCATCTTTAAATGGGGAAATTTTCCTCTATGATTTTCTTGAATATATTTTCTGGGCCTTGGAGTTGGTCTCTTCTCTTTCCTTGATATCTATTATTCTCAGGTTTCATCTTCTCATGGTGTCCTTGATTTCTTGGATATTTTGTGTCAGGAATTTTTCAGATTTGGCATTGTCTTTGATGGCACTTCAAGTTCTATAATTGTATCTTCTAATCCCAAGATTTATTTCTCCATTTCATGGATTCTATTAGAGAAACTCAATTCTGTGTTGTTTACTTTCCTATCTAAGGTCTCTAGTTCCCGTTTTTCTTCTGTGCTTTTATGACTGTTTTCATTTTCATTTTCAGATCTTCAAGTGTTTTATTTATTTCCTTGATCTGGTTGTTGGTATTTTCCTGATTTTTTTCCAGTGCCACTCTACAGGCCTCTTTTATGTCTTCCACCTGTTTGGCTGTGTCTCCCTGCATTTGATTGCGGATTTTATACATTTCCTCCATTATCATTGTTATTATTAAGGATTTGAGGTCATTTTCTTTTATTTTTATTGTGTTTGGGTTTTCAGGGTTACTTTCTTTGGGATAGCTGGTGTCTGGGTATGACAGGTTGTTTTGGGTTTTGTTGTTTACACTCTTACAGTGTCCTTTAGTCATCTTGCTATCTCTAATGTTTGCTGGTAACTTCTGGTGTGAGAGTGGGTACTTGGTGAGTGAATATGTCACATGTCCTTGCTTGTGGGGATCAGAGAGTTCTCTTCTGGAACAAGCAGGAAACCTAGTTTCTTCTCCAGGAGATTTTTTCTACTCGATAACCTACTGACTGGCTTATCAGAGGTAGGCTACTGCCTGATTCCATTCATGCTATTGATGAGATTCAGACTATCTGTGTTGGGGGCCGCTGTTTAATTTACTGTCCCGATACCTCTCCCAAGTGTGTAGGAGACCCTGATGGGCAGTGGGGACTGTGGCATTATCTGCCCAATAGTCTAGGCTCAGACTGTCTTGGCCCACAGACAGGTTCTTGCCCAGATCAGTCTATACAGCAAACCAGTCTAGATTGCACACCCTTAGTGGCTTAATCCCATCTAGTCAGAGCTGCAAATCAGACTCTCTTCCCAACACCCAGGGCAGTCCAGCTTTTCCCCCAAGCCTGGGCAGTGCCTCTGGGGCTGTGGGTACTGTGGTTTTATCTGTCCAGTTGTACAGGCCCAGTCCGCCATGGTCAACAGACAGGTTCCTGCCCAGAGCAGTTTATAGAGTGGATCAATCGAGGTTGCACACCTTTGGTGGCTCAGACATAAGGAGCTGTGGCCACAACTCATATCCCCCTCCATATACCCAGGGAAGTCCAGCTTCTTCCATAAGCATGGGAGTCCCTGCAAGGCTGTGGGGTCTGTGGTTTTATCTGCTCAATTATCCAGGCCCTTACCACTGTGGCCCGTGACAGGTTCCTGCCATTATCAGTCTAGATAGCAGACCAGTCTAGATTGTGCACCGTTGGTGGCTCCCTCACACTGAATTGTGGCCACAATTCATACCCCTTTTCAGACCCTAAGGGCAGTCCAGCTTCTCCCACTAGTGTGGGATTCCCTGTCAGGCCATGGGGACTGTCTTAGCTGTGTTCTATCAGTCCAATTTTGCAGCCTCGGTCTGCTGAGGCCAGCTGCCTGGCTCTGGCTAGATCCACTCCAAACATGTACTCTGTTTCTGGGTACTGTTGGCTTTGCCATGGCCTCCAGGGGCTCCACTTGGATTGGGGTGACATGGGTGGGGGTGTCCGAGAAGAGATTCACTTGTTTCCTTGAGACTTTTCCAGGCCATGTTCTCTGCTATTCCACCATAGCACACACTATTCCTGGGCTATAAAGGCCAGCTGCAGTTCATAGGTGGTTCCGTTCCAAAGTCTGGAAAGTTCATTCAGGTCCTCCGTGGGCTGTTGTTTGGCCAGAGGCCAAGCCCACCTCTGGTCTGCACTGTGGAAGACCCCACTCACCTAGTGTTCTCCAGTTCTTGCTGTCTGTGGCTCCCAATCCAGTCCCTGGCTTCTGTGATGTAGATCAGATACAGTGTGTGATAGGTGCCGCCATCTTGGAATTCTCCCTTAATCTGTATTTTTAACATATATTTCAAGTAAAATAAAATGAGAGACTTTCTAAATTTGTGGATAGGAGCTTCTTAACCCATTTGTTTTATGTTAATTATTCTTTGGTCTATAAATGATATGTCTCTCTCTCTCTCTCTCTCTCTCTCTCTCTCTCTCTCTCTCTCTCTCTCTCTCTCTCTCTCTCAGGGCACTGCTTGGAAACACAAAGTCAAGCATTTCTGGAAAGCTTCTGACTTGGTACAAGAATAGTAGACTCCTTTTCTTTGTTGGGTCCACTCTTTACCTGATATGGGGGGCCCTAGTTCCCCTAAGAAATATCACAAAACCCTCAGGGAATATTATGGGCCCAATACTTTCCTGATAAGAATCCTGTCCAGCAAGCACCTGGGGATTCTTGGAGATAATGACCCTATGGTAACAAGATGTGTTGGTGTCTTGGATTTCAACCAATGACTTTTTAGTTAAAAGGAGATTATCCTCCTCCTATAGTATAATTAAACACTACATTTTCTTCTCATGAAAAAGCTGTTTTGTTATATATAAATTAAATAGCCATGGCATGTCTAGTTTCATTAAATCAGGCACATTCACCCTTAAATATTTTTTCACTGCCCAAGGTTTAGAAATCTCTGATTCACAAATAAAGACTGTCTTGCTATATCACTCCACCCTAACTGTCTGGGATTAGCCATTTATTCTGGGGAAGAAAGGGCTCCTGATGAATTACATTCCAAACTAGAGTCCCAGGTGGTTCCCCTGATTAAAAAACGTGACTTTACTTCCTTACATGAAGTTAGATACTGAAAATCACCGTCTGCTTCATAGTATTGATTTACCTTTTATTCTTCCTGCATTAGTCAACACAGTAAAATTTTAAGTCAATAGTTTTCTTTAACCAGCTACTTTCCAAATGACAGACACATAGACTATGGTTTATTTTTAAGCTGCAAGCTCTATGCTTGGCAGAATCTGAGCTACACTAATCCTAATAACCTTAAAATCTACATATAACCTATACATTGCCAGTCTGATGACTCTTGGGGTGGATTCTATCACTCAGTCTCTTTTTTCCACCACCTGCTCCACCAACCTCCTCCTGCTCACCCTCAAACTACTCCCTACCATTTCCTGTCCATCTGCCCAGCTTTTTGGACAAAATGCTCTTTATTGGCAACTGCTACATACACTCAAGGCATTCCTCCACACCATAACCAGCTTTAATCCAGCATGAGTTTCTTGAGACCTTGTCTGAAGAAAAACTATGTAGAGATTTCCAAATTCTATACAGTTTGACAGAATGAGTTCAATACGATTCAATACTAATTACTGTTTTACGAAGCCAACATTCTGGGGTTTGGTTATATTTCTAATAATATGAAGATGAGAGTAATGGTATCCATATTAAATTTTAAAATTTATTCATATATTAAAATTTATTCACATTACATTCTGATTGTTATCCCCTCACTCTTCCAGTTGCTACTCTCCCTTCCTCTTCTGCAGTATTCCCTTCACTTAGATCCCTGACTGGCCTCCTCTCTCACCTTCTGATCGCAATCGATCAGGTCTTTTCATGGCAGCCAGCATCACCTTCCTCGGTGTCCTTGCAACGCCATCCAGCAAGTTATTGTGGTCAAATCATGGGTACCAGAGTTTATGTAAGTGGCAGTCCCCTCTCTCCTCTCTCCCCACACACATCTAGAATGAGTGAGCTGTCCATCAGCTACATCTGAAGAGAGGTTCTAGGTACTCTGCATGCATTGTCTTTGGTAGGTGCATCAGTTTTTGTAGGCCCCCCATGTTTAGATACCCTTGCCTTTGTGGTCTTTCTATGGAGCTCCTGACCTCTCACCTCTGGGCCCATAAATTCCTCACTTCTCAAAGTCTTCAATACAACTCACATCTCTCTGTCCAGGGTTGAGCTGCAAGTCCCAATACCTTTCTTTGTTTTTCAGAGGAATTCTATGTTGGGTTAATATCCACATACACACGAGTATATAAGATGTGTGTCTTTCTGGATCTGGGTTAAATCACTCAGGATGACCAGCTCTAGTTCCATAACTTTCTTTTTTTTTTTTTTTTTTTTTTTGCTTTTTATTTTTTTATTAATTTATTCTTGTTACATCTCAATGTTTATCCCATCCCTTGTATCCTCCCATTCCTCCCCCCCCCCATTTTCCCATTATTCCCCTCCCCTATTCCTGAGTGGGATCACCTCCCCCTATATATTCTCCTAGGGTATCAAGTCTCTTCTTGGCTACCTGCTGTCCTTCCTCTGAGTGCCACCAGGTCTCCCCCCTCCAGGGGACATGGTCAAATGTAGGCACCATAGTATGTGAGAAAGTCATATCACACTCTCCACTCAACTGTGGAGAATATTCTGACCATTGGCTAGATCTGGGAAGGGGTTTAAACTTTACCTCTGTATTGTCCTTGGCTGGTGCCTTAGTTTGAGCGGGACCCCTGGCCCAAATCTGCCTATCATATTGTTCTACTTGTAGATTTCTAGGACCCTCTGTATCCTTTTATTTTGCTATTCTCCCATGTGTCTCTCATTTAGAGTCCCAATAGGATGCCCTCCCCTCTGTCCCAGTTTCCTGGTAAGTGAAGGCGTTCGTGGGACATGCCCCTTGGGCTAGTATGCAGATATAAGTGAGTATATTCAAAACAACTCTGAGATTCCATCTTACACCCATCAGAATGGCTAAGACCAAAAACTCAAGCGACACCACATGATGGCGAGGATGTGGGGAGAGAGGAACACTCCTTCATTGCTGGTGGGAATGCAAACTAGTACAGCCACTTTGGAAATCTATCTGGTGGCTATCTCGAAAAATGGGAATAGGGCTTCCTCAAGACCCAGCTATTCCACTCCTTGGAATATACCCAGAAGATGCTCCAGCACACAACAAGAAAATTTGCTCAACCATGTTCATAGCAGCCTTATTCATAATAGCCAGAACATGGAAACAGCCTAAGTGTCCCTCAGTAGAAGAGTGGATAAAGAAACTGTGGTACATTTACACTATGGAATATTACTCAGCTATTAAAAACAAGGAATTCCCGAAATTTGTGGATAAATGGATTGAGCTAGAAATGATCATAATGAGTGAGTTAACCCAGAAGCAGAAAGAATCTAGTTCCATTTCTTTGCCTACAAATATCAATATTTCCTTGTCATAATTGTCTCCCATGCCAATAGGTTCAAAACTCTTTCCTATATTTTCTTCTAACAGATTTAGTGTTTGCTTTTATGTTGAAATCTTTGATCCACTTGTACTTTAGTTTTGTGCAGAGTGATAATTAAAGGTCTTTTTACATTTTTCTACATCTAGTCATTCAGTTAGTCCAGCACCATTTTTTGAAGATGCTATATTTGTTCCATTGTATACTTTGGGCTTCTTTGTCAAAGTTCGTGTTTTTAGGTGTGTGGTTTTACTTCTGGGTCTTCAGTTAGATTCCATTGGTCAACCATCCTATTTCTTTGCCAGTACCATGCCATTTTTATTACCGTTGCTCTATAGTACAGCTTGAGATCAGGAATGGAGTTTACTCCAGAAGATCTTTTATTGGACAGGATTGTTTTAGCCCTTTTGGGTTTTTTGCTTTTCAATAAGAAGTTGAGAATTGATCTTTCAAGGTATGGAAATAATTGTGTAGGTAGAATCTCAGGGCTAGAAGATACAATCACAGAGTTTGATAAGGATTCTATTGAACTTGTAGATTGCTTTTGGTAAGATGGCCATATTTAATATGTTGATATGTTGATTCCCCAAATCTAGGGAGATGGGAAATCTTTACATCTTCCAGTATCTTGTCCAATTTTTTTCTTCAGAGACTTGAATTTTTTTCATGTAAGTCTTTTGGTTACTTGACTAGAATTACATCAAGATTGTTTATGTTTTTGTGGCTATTGTGAAGTTTATAGTTTTGCTAATTTTTTTCTCAGCCTGTTTGTCATTTGTATGCAAGAGGGCTACTGAATTTTTGGGGTTAATTGTCTACCCAGCCACTTTGCTTAAGTTATTTTATCAGTTGTAGAAGTTCATTGGTATAATTTTTTGAGTCATTAATATATAATATTGCATCATTTGCAAATACTGATACTTTAACTTTTTTTAAAAATTTTTTTTATTAATTTATTCTTGTTACATCTCAATGTTTATCCCATCCCTTGTATCCTCCCATTCCTCTCCCCCCATTTTCCCATTATTCCCCTCTCCTATGATTGTTCCTGAGGGGGATCACCTCCCCCTATATATTCTCCTAGGGTATCAAGTCTCTTCTTGGCTACCTGCAGTCCTTCCTCTGAGTGCCACCAGGGCTCCCCCTCCAGGGGACATGGTCAAATGTAAGGCACCATAGTACGTGAGTAAGTCATATCACACTCTCCACTCAACTGTGGAGAATATTCTGACCATTGGCTAGATCTGGGAAGGGGTTTAAAGTTTACCTCCTTTATTGTCCTGGGCTGGTGCCTTAGTTTGAGCGGGACCCCTGGGCCCAAATCTGCCTATTATATTGTTCTACATGTAGGTTTCTAGGACCCTCTGTATCCTTTTATTTTGCTATTCTCCCATGCGTCTCTCATTTAGAGTCCCAATAGGATGCCTTCCCCTCTGTCCCAGTTTCTTCTTCCTTTCTAATTTGTATTCCCTTGATCATCTTCAATTGTCTTGCTGCTCTGTCTAGAACTTCTTGTACTATATTGAAGAGATATAGAGACAGGGGACAGGCATTTCTTGTCCCTGATTTCAGTGAAACTGATTTAAGTTTCTCTCTATTTAGTTTGATGTTGGCTCTAGGCTTGATGTGTATTGCCTTTACTATGTTTAGGTATGTGTATTTTATCACTGATCTCTCTAAGACTTTTAACATGAATGAGTGTTGGATATTGTCAAATGCTTTCTCAGCATTTAAGGAGATGATCATGTGTTTTTTCTTTCAGTTTGTTTATATGATGGATTTAGATTGATGGATTTCCATAAATTAAACCACCCCTGCAAGCCTAGGATGAAGCCTATTTGATCATAATGAATGATAACTTTGATGTACGCTTGGGTTTGGTTTGCAAGTATTTTACTGAGTATTTTTGCATCAATGTTCATAAGGGAAATTGTCATAAATTATCTTTCTTTGTTGAGGCTTTTTGTGGTTTAGGTATCAAAATGACTGTGGCCTCATAAAATGACTTTGATATAATTCCTTCTGTTTCTACTTTGTAGAATAGTTTGAAGAGACTTGACATTAGTTCTTCTTTGAAGATCTTATAGAATTCTGTGCTGAATCCATCTGGAATTATTTCAATTATTCATGAAGAAAATAAGAATACAGCCACTGGAATATGTATGAAATAATTAACAGGTTCACACAGAGCCAGGGTTTGGATAATGGCAAAACATAGAAAAAGGCAAAAAAAGTGATGTATCCTTAAATCAGTGTTACAGGATGAACTGGATCAAAAATAGTTATATTTTGAGATCTAGAAAGATAACTTAGTACTTTGAAAGCATTAGGACATTAGTTAAACACCTAGAAACTCTGCAGGAAAAAAAGAAAAGAAAAGGTATTCATTGGGGCCTGTATTGGCAACACCAGTGCAGGGGAAGTATAGATACATTTATTCTGAAAAACTGTTAATCATTCAGTCTATTCAGAAAGTTCTAGAGCTGAGAGAGATCTTTTTTTAAAATAAACCAACCAACCAACCAAGCAAACAAAAAACCATTGTGATTAGCCAGGCAAATGGTAAAGTCTAATCCCAGTACCTAGGAAGAAGAGACAGGAAGATCTCTAAAGTTCAAGGCTGGCCTGGTCTACTTGATTAGTCCTAAAACAGCCAGAGCTACATAAAAAGATCTTGTCTCAAAATGGAAAATTGTAAAAACTGCATTGAAAGGGATTGGCAACCAAGGTTGATATCTGGCCCTCATTTGCACCTGTAAAACACACACACACACACAAACACAAACACACACACACACACATTCACAGACACACTCACACACACACACACACACACACACACACACACACACACACACACAAACACCACACCACACCACACAGTTTATATTTTAAAATCTTAGCACTTTAAACCTTCCCTATGGGAATATACTTGGAGAGAGGGACTTTATAGTGGTAATTAATGTTAAATGAGGTTATTTGCCTTATGCCTAATCCAATCTGATTCAAGCTGTCATAAAGTATAGATTCTATTGCTGTGCCAGTACAATTTTGTTTTAATTACTCTTGCTCTATAGTACAGCTTGAGATCGGTTATGGAAATTCCTCCGGAGGATCTTTTATTGTATAGGATTGTTTTTGCTATTCTGGGCTTTTTGTTTCTCCATATAAAGTTGAGAAGTGATCTTTCAATATCTTCAGAATATTTTGTAGGTATTTTAATAAGGATTGAATTGAATCTGTAAATTGCTTTTTGTAAGATGGCCATTTTTACTTTGTTAATTCTCCCGATCCACAAACAAGATAGATCCCTCCAACTTCTGATGTCACCTTCAATCACTTTCTTCAGAGATTTAAAGTTTTTTTTTTCAAATAAATCCTTCACTTGCTTGATTAGAGTTACTCCTAGATATTTTTTCTTGCTTGTGGCTATCGTGAATGGTGTAGTTTTCCTAATTTCTTCATCTGCCGGTTTGTCATTTGTATACAGGAAAGCTACTGATTTTTGAGTTATTTTTGTATCTAGCCAATTTGCTGAAGGTGTTTATCAGCTGTAGGAATTCTCTGATGGAATTTCTCAGGGTCACTTATATACACTATCATATCATCTGCAAATAGGGATAATTTAACTTTTTCCTTTCTCATTTGGATCCCCTTGATCTCCTTTGATATCTTATTGCTCTGGCTAGAACTGCAAGAACTATATTGAAGAGATTTGGAGAAAGTAGGCAGCCTTGTCTGGTCCCTGATTTTACAGGAATTTCCTTGAGTATCTCTCCATTTAATTTAATGTTGGCTATTGGCTTGGTGTACATAGCCTTTATTATGTTTAAGTATGTGCCTTGTATTCCTGATCTCTCCAGAATTTTAAACATGAATGGGTTTTGGATTTTGTCAAATGTTTTTCTGCATATAAGGAGATGATCATGTGTTTTTTTTTTCTTTCAGTTTGTTTATATGGTGGATTACATTGATGGATTTCTGTATGTTAAACCATCCCTGCTTACCTGGAATGAAGCCTACCTGGTCATGGTGAATGATGTCTTTGATATGTTGTTGTATTCATTTTGCGAGTATTTTATTGAATATTTTTGCATCAATATTCATAAGAGAAATTGATCTGAAATTCTCTTTTGTTGAGTCTTTTTGGAGTTTAGGTACCAATGTAACTATGGCCTCATAGAAAGAATTTTGTAATGTTTCATACATTTCTAGAACCCTATTTGTCACCATGCACAAAACTCAAGTCCAAGTGGAATAAAGACCTCAACATAAAACCAGAGACATTAGATAGATTAGAGGAAAAAGTGGGGAAGAGCCTGGAACACACTGATACTGGAGACAACTTCCTGAACAGAACACCAACAGCCTAGGCCTTAAGGTCAACAATTAATAAATGGAACCTCATGATGCTGAAAAGGTTATGTAAAGCAGGAGGCACTGTCAACAGAACAAAGTGACAGCCTGCAGACTGGGAAAATATCTTCATCAACCCTTGATCTGACAAAGGTCTAATATCTAAAATATATAAAGAACTCAAGAAATTAAACACCACCAAACCAAATAACCCAATTGAGAAAAAAGGTTCAGAACTTAGCACACAATTCTCAACAGAGGAATATCAAATAGCAGAGAAACACTTAGAGAAAATCTCAGCCTAGTTAGTCATCAGAGCAATTCAAATCAAAACGACACTGAGATTCAATCTTACACCCATCAGAATGGCTAAGATCAAAATACAAGTGACAGCACATGTTGGTGAGGATGTGGATAAAGAGGAACACTCATTCATTGCTGGTGGGAATGAAAACTAGTACAACCACTTTGGAAATCATTCTGGTTCTTTCTGAAAAAAATGGGAATAGGGCTTCCTCAAGACCCAGCTATTCCACTCCTTGCAATATACCCAGAAAATGCTCTACCACACAACAGAGACATATGCTCAACCACACTCATAGCTGTTTCATTCATAATAGCCATAACATGGAAGCAGCCTAAGTGTCCCTCAGTAGAAGAATGGATAAAGAAACTGGTACATTTACACTATGGAATACTATTCAGCTATTAAAAACATGGAATTCCCGAAATTTGTGGACAAATGGATTGAACTAGAAATTATCATAATGAGTGAGTTCACCCAGAAACAAAAAGAGAAAAATGGTATATACTCACTTACATCAAGACACTAGCCCAAGGGTTGTTTCCCATGAATATCTTTACTTACCAGTAAAGTGGGTCAGAGGGAAGAGCATCCTATTGGGACTTTAGGTGAGAGAAGCATGGGAGAATGGGGAAATAGAAGGATCCAGTGGGTACTGGAAACCTACAAGAACATTATGACAGGCAGATCTGGGTCCTGGGGTCCTTCCTGCTCAAACTATGGCACCAGCCAATGAAAATATAGGCAGTAAACTTCGAATCCCTACCCAGACCTAGGCAATGGACAGGACATTCTCCACTGTTGAGTGGTGAGTGAGGTCTGACTTTCATACGAACTCCGGGGCCCCATCTCTGACCACATACCCTTAATGGAGAGGTCTGGTGGCACTCAGAGAAAAGACAACAGATCACCAAGAAGAGACTCGATACCCTAGGAGCATATACAGGGGAAGGAGGTCCCCCTCAGTTACAGACATAGGGAAGGGGAGTACGGGGGAAGTGGGAGGGAGGGAAGAATGGGAGGATACAGGGGACGGGCTACCAATTGAAATGTAATATAAATAAATTAATAATAAAGAAAAAAGCATAGATTCTAAAATGGCCATAAAAGAAAGTCCTTGTGAAGACAGAATTAGATAACCAATGAAAATCTACAAAGAGATGCTTCAGGGTCACACCCACCATCACCTTGCTTTTATAACTGAAGCTCCCAAAATACAGATAGCTCAAAACTGTTTGTAATTCTAGGTCTTAAGTCTCTTATGCCATTTGTTTTTGGTTTTGTTGTTGTTGTTGTTGTTGCTGTTTGTTTGTTTTTGAGCACTTGTATGCATATAGTGTGTATAAACATATGCAGGAACACACACACTTGAAAAATTTGAAAAGATGAAACAATTTGGTTGCTTTTGAATGAAAATTAGAACTTTCTTGATGACAGACTGTTTTTTTCATTTACTTGATTCAAAAACAGCTAATGTTAGAGTCAAAAGGCCAATGCTAGTGACAAGTGTTCTGAATTTTATAACAGCTTTGGCTTCTATCTATTTGGACATTTTAGATGTCCATTTTAAAATTCTTGTGTCAGATGGTCACCCCATCATAGAAATGTCAAGAAGACTGACACATACACATGTGATAAATGTAAAAGAAATCATTTCAGAGATATATACAAACAGATGGTTCTCACTGTTGAATCCATCTATGCAGATATCTATAGGATATGAGCTGGATCTCAGAATGAATTTGTGTAAACTTTATTCTACACATCATATCAAATACATATTTCTAATTCTGAGCATCACAGAGTTGTTGTATTTTTCATACTATGAAATTTTAACCTCCAATATTTTCTTTCATCTTGACTTCTAAGACATTCAAGATTATACTGTCTCCCTTCAAGGACGTTGCAAGTCACATGTCCCTGGTGTGTATGCTATTCCCCTTGCTCATTTCGATTATGAAATAAAAGTGTTTGTGTGTGTGTTTATTCACATCCACATATATGCACATAAGTGTGAATGTGTGTGCCTTCATATCTACTGTCAAAATATGTCTTTCTCTAGCAGCAATCACGATCTTTATATAAATCATCACAAATCTTTACATAACATGACAAGAGGCTCAATCATGTGCAAGACTTATTTACATATTCAGAGATGCTGAGCTTTTATGAGCATGTCTGCTTTAGAGTCCTTCTTTTGGGACTCTAATACATTTTTTTTATCACCTATTCTGGATTGGTTTCTTATTCTTGGCAAGGATGTTGACTTAGTTGTAAGATGAGGTACACTTTCCATTTTATCATATTTTTCAAATGGATATTTTAAAAGAGGCCAAATATTTAATATTCAATGTGTAACTTCTTCATACTGGGGAGAAATTCTAGGGATGGTTTTCATTTAACAAGAAATATTCTGCAATAATATCATAAGCCTGTTTACTAATAGTCTCTATGTCAAACAATAGAATGAATAATGATGTCTATATCAGTTCTATGTTGTTACTGGTGCCAAGATATTAGGGAGATTAATGATGGCATGACAAGTGCCACGAAACTAATTAGCAGAATCTTTCAGAAGAAGCAAGTTTCATTACCCTGGGTTCCTAATTTGAGAATGGCTTCAGGCACACTTTCCAAGGTAGAACTAAGATTATATCACCTCACAGACTCTTGATAGATATAAAACAACAAGAGTGGTGTGAATCATAAATTTCATTTCTTTAATTGGTAACATAAACAGGTTTCTTTGGGCTTCAGGTTTCTCAGAAATTTTCAGTATGAATGGACACTGTTAGGTTCAAGCACAAGAACTACAGGTACTTCTTTTTGTGGATTCCATATCAAAGTTCAAAATGTTGGCCTGGGACCCTATGCTTTGTAAATACTAAAATACACAAAGTGAGCATACAATTTTATTCCTTTTACACTCCCAAGAATAAACTTCAAAGATTAAGTTACTTATTTTTACCTTAATAATAAAGGTTCATATTGCATGCATTCATGTTTGTATGTGTATGTGCATTTGTGCATGAAAGTGCACAATTTCATGTGTGCCTGTGCATGTGGAAGCTAAAGGTGTAAGGGAAGGGAGTAGTCACTGGTAAAGTCACTTCTAACCCTTTGATAGCTTGATTCTGGGAATGTCACCATGGAGTGAGCATTCCATGCATCTAGTTGGTCTTTTAAGCAGTTACAGACTTACCAGCTGACTCCAAGTCAGTAGCTCTTCTGTAGCTGTGACTCTAGAGAGAAAGGAAAAGGATCCTGCATTTATAGCTGCACAGAAGTCTGGTCTGAATTATTATGCCTATGTGTTTTTTGCTTCTCCAGTATAGCTCAAACCTGTATCTCAGCTGGCACCTTCTGGCACCAGGCTCAGCTCTCTATTCTTTCTATAAATTGCTTTTTTGTTGTTGTTTTGTTTTTCAAGACAGGGTTTCTCTGTGTAGCCTTGGCCATCCTGGACTCACTTTGTAGACCAGGCTGGCCTCGAACTCACAGTGATCCACCTGCCTCTGCCTCCCGAGCGCTGGGATTAAAGGTGTGCCCTACCACGCCCGGCTTCTATAAATTGCTTTTGTTGAATATTTCTCAAAACAATAGAATAAATTAGCTACCCTGTCACCTAGAATTTTCGTTCATTTTCTTGTTTGTTGTTGTTCAATTTATTCTTTTACAGAAAGAAAAAATAACATAACATCTCCATCAATGGAATAAGACAATTCAGGGATCTCATGCATGCCAGTATTTCTCCAGGGACTGAGGTGTCTGATGTAGGTTTTTAAGAGACACTTTCCAAAATGTGGAAAGAATCTCCTGTTCTTTGTGTGTGAAGGTTTGTTTGCTTAATGATGGATCCAATTAGATTTAATGACATAATTTTACAATGTCAACATGGATAAAAGGATGTGTATATCCTTTAATCTCTCAGTGCCAAAGTGACATTAAAATCCTATCCTTTTATGTTCAGTCTAATTATTTTGGTTTTCTAAAATCCAAATTACAATTGCACATATTTGCATGATTGAACAATAAAAACAGCAGTGAAAGTGCCATAACAGTGACAGTTAAAAATGACACACAGGACATTCTGATCGCTCCTGTGTTGTCTTATAGAACAAAATTCTATTCAGCTGTGGTTACTTTCAACATGTCTCATGAAAATTGGAAATTATGAGAGTCATTGGGATGTAATCTAAATAATAAAATTTAATAAAGAAAAATGATTTTAATTCAAAATACCACAAAAAAGGAAAATATATCTACTCCAAAGGCAGATGGACTATCACCATGTAGAATTAGTATATTCAAAAAAGGTATAATATTTGCATGATACTTATCAACGTTGATCAACTTTAAATTGTATTTTTTCTCTTTATTTATTTAATTATTTTAACAAATTTTTATTGAAAAATAAAATAATTCATATTATAAATCATTTGCTATCCCATCCCATGCATTCTCCCATTCCTCCCTCCCTCCCATTTTTACCCCATTTCCCTTCCTTGTGACTTTTAATGATGGGGACTTCCTCCTCCTAAATATATTGATAGGGTATCAATCCTCTTCTTGGTAGTCTGCTATCCTTCCTCCAAGTGCCATTGGGCCTCACCAACCAGGGGACATGGCCAAATATGGGGTACCAGAGATCATGTGGAAGTCAGTCCCCAGTCTCCACGTAACTGTGCAGAATGTTCTGTGTCTAGGTTAGATCTGGGTAGGGCTTTGATGATGATGACTGCACAGATTGTCCTTGGTTGGTGCCTGAGATCATGCAGAACCCCTGGGCCCAGATCCACCCATAATCTTGTAGTTTTCTAGGATCCTCTGGATCCATCTATTTCCCTCTCTCCTATATTTTTCTCACTTAGAGTCTCAATAGGATGTCCTCCCCTCTGTCCCACTTTCCTGGTATGTGAAGACTTTCATGGGACCTGCCCCTTGGGCTAGTGTCCAGTTATAATTGAGTATGTACCATTTGAGTTCAATCTATTAGTCCACAAATTTTGGAAATTCCTTTTTTTTTTTAATAGCTGAATAGTATTCCATAGTGTAAATGTAACACAGTTTCTTTATCCATTCTTCTATTTAGGGGCACTTAGGCTGTTTCCATGTTCTGGTTATTATGAATAAGACTGCTATGGATATGATTGAGCATATATCCCTGTTGTATGCTGGAGCATCTTCTGATTATATTCCAAGGAGTGGAATAGCTGGGTCTTGAGGAAGCCCTATTCCCAGTTTTCTGAGATAGCGTCAAACAGATTTCCAAAGTGGCTACACTTTACTGCATTCCCACCAGCAATGAAGGAGTTGTTCCTCTTTCTCCACATCCTCCACAACATGTGGTGTCACTTGAATATTTGATTTTAGCCATTTTGATGGGTATAAGATGGAATATCGTCTACAAGTAGAACAATATGATAGGCAGATTTGGGCCCAGGGGTCCCGCTCAAACTAAGGCACCAGCCAAGGACAATACAGGAGGTAAACTTTAAACCCCTTCCCAGATCTAGCCAATGGTCAGAATATTCTCCACAGTTGAGTGGAGAGTGTGATACGACTTTCTCACGTACTCTGGTGCCTCACATTTGACCATGTCCCCTGGAGGGGGAGACCTGGTGGCACTCAGAGGAAGGACAGCAAGTAGCCAAGAAGAGACTTGATACCCTATGAGAATATATAGGGGGATGTAATCCCCCTCAGGAACAGTCATAGGGGAGGGGAATAATGGGAAAATGGGGGAGGGGAATGGGAGGATACAAGGGATGGGATAAACATTGAGATGTAACAAGAATAAATTAATAAAAAAAAGGAAAAAAAAGATGGAATATCAGAGTTGTTTTGATTTGCATTTCTCTGATGACAAAAAAATATTGAGCATTTCTTTAAGTGTGTCTCAGCCATTTGATATTCCTCTGTTGAGAATTCTCTGTTTAATTCTGAACCCCATTTCCCAATTCGATTTTTTGGTTTGTTGGTGTTTAATTTCTTGAGTTATATATAAAGTTTGGATGATAGACCTTTGTCAGATGCAGAGTTTGTGAAGATTATTTCCTAATCTGTAGGGTGTTGCTTTGTTCTCATGACAGTGTCACCTGCCTTAAAGAAGCTTCTCAGCCTCATGAGGTCCCATTTATTAATTGTTGACCTTAAGGCCTGGGCTTTGATGTTCTGTTCAGAAAGTTGTCTCCTGTGCCAATGTGTTCCAGGCTCTTCCCCACTTTTTCTTCTAATTGATTTAGTGTCTCTGGTTTAATATTGAGGTATTTAATCCACTTGGACTTGAGTTTTGTGCATGGTGACAATTATGTGTCTAATTGCGTTTTTCTATATGTAGAAAACCAGTTAGACCAGCACCATTTGTTGAAGATGTTATCCTTTTTCCATTGAATAGATTTGACTTCTCTGTCAAAAAATCAGATGATTATATGTGTGTGGATTCATATCTGGGTCTTTATTCAATTCCATTGATCAACCAGCCTATTGCTGTGTCAGTACCATGCTGTTTTAGTTATTATTGCTCTATAGTACAGCTTGAGATCAGGTATAGAGATTCCTCCTGAATATATTTTATTGTACAAGATTGTTTTAAATATTTTGGTTTATTTTTTCCAAACAAGTTCTTCACTTGCTTGGTTAGAGTAACTCGTAGGTATTTTAAATTGTTTGTGATGACGTAAAAGGTGTAGATTTCCTAATTTCTTCCTCTGTATTATAGTCATTTGTATATAGGATTGCTACTGATTTCCTTGAGTTAATTTTGTAACCAGCTAGTTTGCTGAATGTGTTTATCAGCTGAAGAAGTTCTCTGGTGGAATTTTGGGGGTCACTTATGTACACTATCATATAATCTGCAAATAGGAATATTTGACTTCTTCCTTTCCTGTTTGGATCCCCTTGATCTCTTTGTGTTGTCTTATTGCTCTGGCTTGGACTTCAAGAACTATGTTGAAGAGGTAGTGGGCAGCCTTCTCTGGTCCCTGATTTTAGAGGAATTTCCTTGAGTATCTTTCCATTTAATTTGATGTTGGCTATTGGCTTGCTGTATAAAGCCTTTATTATGTTTAGGAATGTGCCTTGTACCCCCCGATCTGTCCAACACTTTAAACATGAATGGGTGTTGGATTTTGTCAAATGCTTTTTCTGCATCTAAGGAGATGATCATGTGGGTTTTTTTCTTTAGT